>NC_058080.1:357909599-358279372 GCF_014858855.1 Bufo gargarizans | reverse complement strand
CCACAAAGCCAAGTATGTTCTGTCCCAGTTACTGAACCTAACTGGAACCGAACATGACTGTGGCCAACCAGCGCATATTAACGCACCACAAATTTTCAGGACCGATAAACATCCAGAAGACAGAATCATCTTTGTTGATGGCTCTCGATTTTACATGGATGGGACCTATGTCACAGGTTTTGCTGTGCTGGATGAGACCACAGGTACTTAGAGTCTGGTCAAGTTACCAGGTCACATGTCGGCACAGCGGACAGAACTGGAGGCGGTCAAGGAAGCCTTGATTCTTCAACCCTCAGGTAAATGAACTATTTATAGCGACAGTTCATATGTAGTTTGTTCCCTCACCCTGCATCTGGACACGTGGAAAAGACGAAGATTTGTGGACAGCAAAAACAAACCTCTGGCCCATTTGTCGGTCCTGAAAGAACTTTGGGAATGGGGCATGGCACACACGGCAGAAGAAGCCATCATAAAAATCCCTGCGCATCAGAAAGGGGACAAGCCTTTGACGCTAGGTAACAGAAAGCGGATGAATTGGCCAAACTAGTGGCAGTGTCTGGGATCCTTCGGGAAACAGGCACTGAGCCACTACCAGCCTACCAGATTGCAGTTCGTACCAACCTGAGTAAAGGCCCGGTGTCATTTGAGGAGGAACAAGCCAAGGATCCTCTTCTAATGACACACCTCACATCTCCACAGCATCCCTTGTCAATACAGCAAGGGATCCTGTGTTACGATACCGGTACACAGCAACTTCCTCTTCCCGTGGTTCCACATCATCTGCAAGCAGAGCTAACCAGATTGAACCACCAACTGTTTGGACACCTGGGCCGGGATAAACACTTGTCTCTCCTGAGAGACAAAAATATACTGGCCGGGAATGTCCAACACAGTAGAGGAAGTAACACAACAGTGCCTGGTATGTGCTCAGGTTAACCCAAGGGCATCAGCCTTGAAGCCGGTGTTGCAGCGAGTTCCTCCTGCAGATGGTCCGTGGTCCGCACTACAAATAGATTTTATAGGACCTTTACCAACAGGAATTCGTAACTATCGTTACTCACTGGTGGTAGTGGATGTCTTCTCTAAGTGGGTAGAAGCCATCCCCACGGTTAATGATTCGGCTACAACCACTGCCCGTGTTCTCTGGGAACAGGTTCTGTCACGATGGGGTATCCCCAGATTGATAGAGTCAGACAGAGGGACCCATTTCACGGGTAAGGTAATGAAAGCGCTTTGTGGTCTTTTAGACATAAAGCAAAGGTTTCATGTGCCTTACCACCCTCAGTCTGCGGGTATCGTGGAGGGGATGAACCTGTCAGGAAGCAGGGGGTGTTACCCCTACTCTGGGACCACGGGCACGGCGCAGGGCACGGGTTCCCCTTCAGCTCGGTAGAACACCTGGTGCCCGAGGTGCGGGTGCACGGCGTGTGCGCAGTACACAGGCTGCTCGCACATTTCCGGGTGCATAGAGTTCCTGCATTATCCGGCTGTCAGGTGTGAGCCTTGCTGAGGGAGATTCCCAGTACACACCTTCCACCTTCCTCGCCTGCCATTGGTTCCTGGGGAGGGTGGTTCCTACCTTCCCTGGCTATAAAGACCTGGCCTGAGCTCTGGTTCATTGCTGAGTTATTCCACCTTATGGTGAACACCTAGCCTCCCTGCAGATCCTTCTATTGCCTGTTGTTTCTTTGTATCCTTCCCGGCTACTGACCCCTGGACTGTCTTCCGCCTTGAACCTTCGCTGCCTGCCTCGACCCGGATTGGACATTGACTACCCCTCTTGGATTATCCCTAAACTTGTACCGCATTCTGGGCTGTCAGCTGCTTACTGCCAGTGGGTTCCTCATCCCACTACTGGCTCCCTGGGAGGTTCGTGACATAATAACTCAGCCTTCACCATGGAACCCGCAAAAGCAGTGGATCCCATGACGGCCATGGCCCAGCAACTTAACCTCATGACGCAGGCCTTTCAGGAGATGCAAGCGAGTCATGAGCACCTGCTGCAGAGGGTTGCCACACAGGAGCAGCGCATCGCAGAGCGCACCGCGCTACCACCCTCGCCTCCCCCTACGCCGGCGCGCACCCTGGAAGTGGTCTCTAGCGAGCCGTCAGTCAGCCTCCCTGAGCGGTTTTCAGGAGATCGGAGGAAGTACCGCTCCTTCATCATCTCCTGCGAGCTGTTGTTTTCCCTGAAGCCACGTACATATGCCACGGACTTCGTCAAGGTACGCACGGCAATTTCCTTGCTCTCAGGGCCTCCCCAGACCTGGGCGCACCAACTCCTACTAGCCGATGACCCAGTGCTGGCATCTTGGAAGTCCTTTGCCGCAGCTATGCAAAGACTTTATGATGACCCCCTGCGTTCTTCAACCGCCAGGGGTACCTTGCGCACCCTCCGCCAGGGCAGACGTCCAGTGGAGGATTACATCATGGAATTCCGTGAGGTAGCCCCGGATACGGGCTTGAACGAGGTGGCCTTGATTGACCAATTCCGCATCGGTTTGTCCGAGCAGCTCAAGGATGAGCTCGCCCGCATTGGGGTGCCGGGCTCCTTGGGGGGCCTGATGGACTCAGTAACCCACCTGGATCGCCGCTTTCGGGAAAGACGACAGGAGCGACAACAGACCCCGCCTCTAACGGAGCGCCGGTCGGAACCCTAAGGCTTCCTGTTCCTGTGGCAGCAGACGGTAACCAGGAGGAGCCGATGCAGATCGGGGCTGTTCGGGATCCCCTGTCCACGGTGGAGAGAACCAGGAGAAGAACCTTGCATCTGTGTTTATATTGCGCAAAACCGGGCCATTTCCTGAAGGACTGTCCCATCAAACCTCCCGAAGGTAGGCCGGAGACACCCACGGTATGCATTAACCTACCTATGTATAACAACTCCTCTCATCTCACCATCCCTGTTTCCCTGCAGCTGGGCAACAACAATATTGATCTCTCTGCCATCATTGATTCGGGCGCAAGCAGCTGTTTTATGGACAAGGATCTGGCTTCCCAACTAGGCATCCCGTTGCGCCCTAAGAAGAACCCATCCCAGCTGCATCTGGTGGATGGCAGCACCCTAAAGACGGGACCTATCGCCATGGAATCACATCCCTTGTTCCTCCGCATCGGCCTTTACCATTCCGAGAAGATCGTGTGGGACATCGTGCCTTCCCCCTTGTTTCCAGTCATTTTAGGCATCCCCTGGCTTAGGAGACACAACCCCACGATTAACTGGACCTCTGGCTCCATCACCTTCACGCCCCCCTCCGGTTCTCCTGTTCACGCGTCTCCGGCTCCAAGCCCTCCTGCGGTTCTGGGCACCGTTGAACACAGACTACCTGACAAATATCGGGACTATGCAGAAGTTTTTGAAAAAAAAGGAGCAGACGCCTTGCCGCCACACAGGCCTTATGATTGCCCCATTGACCTGCTCCCTGGAGCCCCACTGCCGTACGGGCGCTTGTACAATCTGTCCGAACCCGAGACCAGGGCCCTGAAGGACTACATAGAGGAGAGCCTAGCGAAGGGGTTCATCCGTCCCTCGACCTCTCCAGTTGGGGCCGGCATCTTCTTTGTGGGGAAAAAAGATGGGGGTCTCCGGCCCTGTGTCGATTACCGGGCCCTGAACGACATCACCAAGAAAAACCGGTACCCACTCCCTCTCATTCCCGACTTGCTGGACAGAGTCAAGGATGCCCGTTTCTTCACCAAGATCGACCTCCGTGGGGCCTACAATCTGATTCGTGTCAGGGAGGGGGATGAGTGGAAGACAGCATTCCGCTCACGGTTTGGGCACTACGAGTACCTTGTCATGCCCTTCGGGCTCTGTAACGCCCCTGCCACATTTCAGTGCTTCATCAATGACGTCTTCCGTGACCTGTTGGATACCCATGTTGTGGTATATCTGGACGATATCCTTGTCTTCTCCAGATCACTGCCACAACACGAACGGCATGTCAAATCGGTGCTCCAGCGTCTGCGGACCCACAGTCTCTATGGCAAGCTTGAAAAAAGCACCTTCGAAGTCTCGTCCATTGAGTTCCTGGGCTACATCCTATCCCCAGGTCGAGTGGAGATGGACCCCAGGAAGATCCAGGCCGTCCAGAATTGGCCTGTCCCCCGCAATCGGCGGATGGTGCAGCAGTTCATTGGTTTTGCCAATTTTTACCGCCGATTCATTCGGAACTTTTCAGCGATCTGCGCTCCCATCACTGCTCTGACCAGGAGCAACACCCTGTTTGAATGGACCCCGAAGGTCCAACAGGCATTCCAGCACCTTAAGAGGCTGTTCACACAGGCACCTATACTGGTACAACCGGACGCCTCTTGCCCGTTTTTTCTGGAGACCGATGCCTCCGAGGGGGCTATCGGGGCTGTCCTCTCCCAGGTCCAAGGGGAGAAGCAGCTTCTCCATCCCGTTGCCTTTTATTCCCGCAAACTCACCGGGGCCGAACGCAACTATGATGTGGGTGAGAGGGAGCTGCTCGCTATCAAGGACGCCCTGGAGGAATGGAGACATTTGCTGGAAGGAGCCGAAAACCCTGTGGTGGTGTACACAGACCATCGCAACCTCGAATATCTCCGCAGTGCCAAGCGACTGCGTCCTCGACAAGCCAGGTGGGCTCTCTTTTTCTCCCGTTTTCGCCTCCAGATTACCTATCGACCGGGATCCAAGAACGGCAAGGCTGATGCCTTGTCCCGTATGTGCTCCTCCGAGGCCGATCCTGCACCTCCGGAACCGATCCTGCCAGCCGCATACTTTCTAGCCACCCAACACTCCTTGATCGAGAGGATCCGACGGGCCAGCATGCCAGCTTCAGAGGAGGCAGCCCATCTGCCAATGAAGCAGGGGCTTTGTTACCACCAACAGTGGATCTACGTCCCAGTCTCCCAGCGACTGCCTGTACTACAGCATCACCATGACCACCCCACAGCAGGCCACCGAGGTAGGCGCAACACCATGGAATGCATCCTACGTCAGTTTTGGTGGCCCTCTTTGGCAGCCGACGTACGCTCCTTCATAGAGTCTTGTTCCGTGTGTGCACTCTACAAACGTCCCACCTCAAAACCTGTTGGGTTATTACAGCCTCTGCCAGTGCCAACCCTTCCATGGCGCAACATAGCCATGGATTTCATTGTGGACTTACCGCCTTCACAAGCCTGTACCACCATCATGGTGGTGGTGGACAGATGTACCAAGATGTCCCACTTCATTCCGACCTCCGGTCTCCCGACGGCCCAAAAAACCTCAGAGTTGTTCCTCCAACACGTGTTCCGGTTGCACGGGCTCCCTGATTCCATCGTCTCAGACCGGGGCTCACAATTCACCTCCCGCTTTTGGACCCAGTTTTGCCGTAGCCTTCATATCACTCGCAGCCTGTCTTCTGCCTATCACCCCCAGTCCAATGGGCAGACCGAAAGGACCAACCAAACTCTCGAACAGTTCCTTCGCTGTTACACATCCCATCTACAAGACGACTGGGTGAGCCATCTCCCCTTCGCGGAATTTTCCTTCAACAATCAGCTTCATTCCTCCACCGGGCTCTCACCATTCTATGCCAACTATGGCTATCATCCCGCAACTCTCCCGGATCTCCCCCTTGATGTCCCAGTGCCTGAAGTGGCTCAACGGCTCCGGCTCCTACGAGAACTGAGGCGGACCCTAACGCAACAACTCCAGGCCGCTCAGCAGCGGCACAAGATGCAGGCAGACCGTAGACGCACAGAATTCCCCAGGTACAAAGACGGGGACAAGGTGTGGCTTTCCACACAGCACCTCAAGCTGTCCTGTCCCTCCCGAAAACTGGGACCCCGTTACCTTGGTCCTTTTGAGATCGTGAGTATGGTCAACAACGTTGCAGCCAAGCTCCAGTTGCCTACTTCCCTGGGAATCCACCCGGTATTCCACGTGTCCTTGTTGAAACCACACCGTGCCAACCCATTCCCGGACCGGGCACCTGCTCCACCACCTCCCATCCAGGTGAATAACGATGATGAGTATGAAGTCCAGGAGATCCTGGACTCCCGCCGCCGGCGTGGGGTCCTGGAGTATCTCATCCACTGGAAGGGGTACGGTCCCGAGGAGCGTTCCTGGGAGCCCTTGGGGAATGTCCATGCGGCCGCCAAGGTGCGGACGTTCCATCGGGCTCACCCCGAGAGGCCTTCCCAGGGTCGCGTCCGGAGGCCGCTCCTTGGTGGGGGGCTCTGTCAGGAAGCAGGGGGTGTTACCCCTACTCTGGGACCACGGGCACGGCGCAGGGCACGGGTTCCCCTTCAGCTCGGTAGAACACCTGGTGC
The DNA here is from genome assembly GCF_014858855.1 of Bufo gargarizans. NCBI lineage: Eukaryota > Metazoa > Chordata > Amphibia > Anura > Bufonidae > Bufo > Bufo gargarizans. The sequence goes on along the minus strand of NC_058080.1, from coordinate 358,273,087 downwards.
CCGAGGTGCGGGTGCACGGCGTGTGCGCAGTACACAGGCTGCTCGCACATTTCCGGGTGCATAGAGTTCCTGCATTATCCGGCTGTCAGGTGTGAGCCTTGCTGAGGGAGATTCCCAGTACACACCTTCCACCTTCCTCGCCTGCCATTGGTTCCTGGGGAGGGTGGTTCCTACCTTCCCTGGCTATAAAGACCTGGCCTGAGCTCTGGTTCATTGCTGAGTTATTCCACCTTATGGTGAACACCTAGCCTCCCTGCAGATCCTTCTATTGCCTGTTGTTTCTTTGTATCCTTCCCGGCTACTGACCCCTGGACTGTCTTCCGCCTTGAACCTTCGCTGCCTGCCTCGACCCGGATTGGACATTGACTACCCCTCTTGGATTATCCCTAAACTTGTACCGCATTCTGGGCTGTCAGCTGCTTACTGCCAGTGGGTTCCTCATCCCACTACTGGCTCCCTGGGAGGTTTGTGACAGAACCGGACCATAAAAACACGACTTTCTAAAGCACTACTGGAGAAAGGTTCCTCATGGGTAACCTCTCTGCCAGCCGTGCTAATGGGAATCCGAGCTACCGAGGCTACCAGTACTGGTATCACCCCGTTCGAACTAATGGCCGGACGCAAAATGCCCCTATGCCTGCCCAATGAACCCCTAGTGTCAGAACCAGTGAAGAACGCTATCGCCAGAGACCTGTTTCTCCAACAGGTACAACTAAATCTGAAGGAGTTATTGCCTCATGCAGTGATACGGCTACACTGTCACAACCAGACAGCTGAGAAGCTCTGACAGAGGCCTTTCAGAACCTCCTCCTTGAGTTTTCTTTGTTGTGGTATTCAGTTCCTCATCTCGTTAGCCTCTCTCAGCTGTCATGTAGTTGGACTGATTGCTTCCCTTTAAATTCCTCCCCATAATGCTTTACTGGGCGGCTTATACTTCTTCCTGGAGTGTGTGTGCATGCTGATCCTGTTTCCCAGTCTGCTACAAAGTTAAGTGCTGTACATTTATCTGTTATTTTCTGTTTGCTGGATCCCAGGTGACCCTGACTCCCTCCGTGTCTGGTGTAGGGAGCCGGTGGTCGTGTCCCCTCACTATTGTAGGGTGTTCAGGGGTTATATAGTCGAGGTACGTGGATATGCAACCATCCACCTTTGGGATCTTTGCATAGGCTGAGCAGCCAGGGAAAGTGTTAGGTCTTGTGCAGGGGTCCCCCTTCTGGTTCCTTAGATTTGGATCCAGTGAGTCATATATGCATGTTGCTTTGTCTTGTTTCCTGTACACCGTCCGCGACATACACAAGCTGTATCTACAGGGGGAAACACCAATGCCCTCTGTAGGAGAGCTGGTGATGGTGAAAATCTTCAGTCGGGCCAGCCCCTGGGATGCAAACTGGGAAGGACCCTATCAGGTCCTTGAAGTAATGGGTGACACCATGCTAAAGGTGCAAAGGCCGATGACGACCAAGAAAAAGTCACGTAGATGGCAGGGAGTTTTATGGATTTGGTTTGGTCGGTCGAGGGTGGATCCATGAAACTAATCACATTCATATTGAATTAACAGATCACGGGAGGGAGACTCACTAAGGTTACGACTAGCCAGAAAAGATATAGTAATCCTCTGAACATGGCATATCCCCAACTTGTGGCACTGGTGGTAAGCATGATGATGGCAGGCTCAACCTCTTCGGGGGAGGGCCTGAGAGTTAATAATGATATGGCTGACATATCTATGAATAAACCCGGCCTTTTAATGGTGGAATGTTTGGAGGGCAAAATCCTGAAACCATACGAGAAATTTTCCTTTACACCAGGACAGTGGTATCTGTATGGTTTCCAGAGGGAGAGTTTTGTCCAAGGTGTAATTCAACATTATACCCCCTATGGAGAATGTGTCTGCCATACAACATGATTTACATGCTCTCTGCCTCAAAGAATTCAGACATTTTCGGGACTCTGACCCTACTCCTATGAGATCTTTAAGATGGGTGTCTAGTGTCTAGGGACTCTCACTTGCATCCTTACAAACAAGTGGAAGCCAACACTACCACAGTGTTGTGTACCAAGGAGGGGGTTCTGAGTCCCGAAGATGTCACAGGTGCAGAGTATAGTGGCTGGTATATCCTTAAAGCTACCTTCATAAGGAGGGATAGCCAAGATGGGCTGAGGGTAAGGACATATTTTGACAGACCCATTCCGGTAAAGGGCACCCTAAAAGCTAATTGTATGTTAAGAGATCCCCAGATGATTATCACTAGGGAATCCAGTTATGTTCAGGGACATGTGTCCACAGATTACATACGAACCAGTATAATGATGTTAAAGTTAAACTGCAGTATCTCTGGCCAGGCCCTATGGAATGACCAGAGTGGTCCGGTAAAACTGGAAGACTTTTACCGAGCCACCATTTTAAAAGTACGCACAGATGCCAAGGATCCCAGGTATGCTCAGTTAAAGGGATCTCCATCCATACGATCCTTTATGATCACCATCATGAGAGACAATTGTGTTCAGGAGGTGACTGGATACTATTTCATCACCTATGCCCACTGGGAACAAGATACCCAGATGGTAACATTGGACACGAATCCCTGGAGTTGGGATTTAGTGTGGAATGGGGTGGATACCCCTACAGTGGATGTATGGATGGACGGTACCCCTATGAATGAGGAATACCGGGGTAGGTATGTGTCTTCTGATTGGAAAGACTCCAGTGGCAGGGATATTAACTTTGACATCAATATAGATGGTTCGTTTAGATGGCCTTTTTGCGAGGCAGTAGACGAAGGGTGCTGGACATTTACACAATGGGTCTATCTGTCTAAATCCAAACCTAGGAAAACTAGTGTTACAGGTTGGAGAAAGCGACCAATGGTATCCGTTCAGAGGTAGAGGGCAAATTTGTGTAACAGTGGTGAGGATCCCCTATGAAGCGACAGGTCTCCAACCTGTAAAAATGCATTTAGACTCTTGCAACGCCCCTATCCATCAATTGGCAGATCCTATAGCTCCTCAACTGTCATCCCCATGGAAGATCATCACGGGGACAAAATTCGTCCTATTTACTTGGAGAATTTCTGTAGATGACTTCCGAGTCGACCAGTGGGATCACAGATGTGGGGAGTTTGTGAGAAACCAAATTGACATGATAAGAGGTTGGTTAGAGGCGGGGCAAGAGGTAAGAAAGGACGATCTCATACACAGGATTCACAGGGGAAGAAGAGATCTAATAGCCATTGGACTAGGCGGAGGTGCATTGGGAGTGGGCGCCCTGAACACTATGGATATGGAAGTCCTGAGGGGTAAACTTGGGGATGTTTTGCGACACGCCGGAGAAGGATTCGAGACCCAGCTTGATGTAAACCACGTCTTAGAGGGTTTGCAGCATTCGCACATAGATGCCACTACCTCTCTATCTTCTGCTTTACGAGAGAAGTTTAGAAGGTTAGTTGTGGGTCTCTTGGAGGTACAGGATAGAGCTCAGCTCGTTCTGGCGTGTACGCAAGTCCAAAGTGAACTCTCTGGCAACCTTAAACATATTGTATCATCATTGTACGGCGGCCACTTCCCATTTAACCTCCGCCAATGGGTAAGTCCTCTTATATCTCCTTTTGCAGCCAATCACACCAACTGGTGGGTAGTCCAGTGGCATGGCTGTAGGAATCTCATGTGCACTGCGTCGTCATTGGCTCCTGTATCTGGCCATCTCAGACAGGGTTACAGTGCAGTTAACCTAGGGATTGTCATAAATAACCAGACGGTGCTCCACCCACAGCTCCCCTCGGGCGTTCTAACCTATGAGGGAGGCCATCCTTATCTGTTAGACACAGAGGGATGTTGGAAGAAAGAGGATGCCCTCCTCTGTCAAGGTAGTCAGGATCAGGTGTTAAGACACCAATGTTGGAGCACCGAGGGGTCCTGTGAGATGAAGGCCAGCCCAATACCCTCCTCCCATAAAAACTTGGGACAAGGGTATTGGTGCTGGTACCAAAGGCAAAATATGTCTTATACCATTTATGGGACTAATTGCACCGAGAGAGGAGTACTCCTCCCTGGAGCGTATTGCACCCTTAGTCCCGTCCTAGGTTTAGATGTCGCAGAGCTACAAGGATAGACACCAATCACCCCGGAGAAGAGACTCGACATCCGCCCTGACGTACCCGTGAGACTCCAGAAGATTCCTCTTGGCTTTGGGATAGAACTCAAATATCTCCTGCTATACTTCAGCCAAGAAGACGAAATGCTTCAGAATCTTCGAGAAACAAAGAAACAGGCCACCATCCAACTGACGCACGACAAGAACAAAATAACGGCAATCACTACCGCCTTGGACAAGGACTCCAAGGTTTCCTGGTGGGAAAGTCTATTCGGCTACAGTCTAAAGGCAACATCCTTCTTCAACCTATTGATACACCCGGTGATAGTTCTTCTGGTTCTGGTAATCGTCATGTACACGGGACTGTGTCTAATCTACAGGAGGGTCAAGAGACTTGTGGACCAGCTAAACCAGAACCAGACAGAACTTCACGAAGTTAATCATAGGAGGCTCAGGACTTAGCTCCAACAAAGTCCTGAAGCCAGAGATCGCATGGACATACTGTTTCCTATGAGGGTCAGGATGAAAATCCAAAGCCATCCTGTGACCTCATAGCATTGTGTGTATGTATATCACGTATTGTAGTAGATTTTCGTAGGAGGGCTTGGGGTATAATCATAGGCCACCCTGTGACATCATCATATTGTGTATAGATTTATATTGATTATTTGCATGTGAGTTCCTTGTGTACCCATGGACACTCTAGGTGCAAGTGTACGACAGCCATACTACAATATGGCTGGACGCACATTGCATCCTATAGTCATTCCCCAATGGCACGAGGGTCTGTTAACTACCGGTGTCTTGGGAGGTATAGAGAGTAAGGCCAGGTTGCATGAGTCTCTATGGGTACACACTGAATTGAATTGGGCTGTATTGGGAGGAATACGACATGTTTGTGTGAGTGGGGTAGAGTAGAATCCCTAGGGTCAGGCCCCTCATTTACTAAGGTATTTGCCGCTTCAACATCGACAATGGTGACTTTTTGTAAGGGTTGGACTGAATGATGGTAGTGCGGGGTTCCTTCCCGCTGTTAGAATTTAGGTACTATGACATCACCTCGCAACAGAAATTCTGACCTGCCTTGTAAAAACCTATGTATCTGTCCATGAGAGAACCTCTCCAACAACTGAGTCTTCAATCAAGATGAAAGTCATACTTGGGTTAAAAGGCCAGCCTATGGCCGTCCGTACCCCATAAGGAGGTGCTACATAGATTAAGGGTGAAGTCATTCTGGAATCATTGGGAGTGACTGACACCGAAAGACGAGCACTGACATTGGGGGTGACGGACGCCAGAAGAACAACACTGGCAAAGAGAACACTGTCACTGAATAGGGTGATCTAAAGACGGCGAGGGTAAAGCCATTCCGGAGTCAGAAATAGACTACATAGGGAGTGGCTGACACCTGAGAATCATAATGTAAGATACCAAGAAAGTTATCCAAGAAAAAGAAGACGGTATATTCAGTGGATGGAGAAGTTTGGTGAAGGGCAGGTCGGAGGGGTTAGTCATGATGGAGGATGTCTAGGTACCTAAGGGCCATATTACTTCCGTCCCTCCTAAACTGTCACCAAGAGTGCGATTGAGAGGAGACAAATACATCCCAACCCTTCCCACAAAATGATATTGTCGTATTCCCGACAACAGGGGGATTGTTGAGGGAAGGGTCAAGTATATATATGTATATATGCCCTGACATATATGCATATATATATAGGCCCTTTCTCTGGGCCCGTCCAGGTAGGTTGTGTATTCATACATGGAGATGTATGTATGCCCCCTTTTGGCAGCATACATCTCTATGTAAATAGAATATGCATCCTGGGGGTGGGTTTCATGAGTATGGGCACATATGTCTATGAATGTGTCCCAAACATCTATAGATATATGTATACCCCTATGTATATAATATATATTGTAATATAGGTGGGTTTACCTGCCCCCTATATGTATGATGTGTCCATTCATATATGTTTATGGATGTGCCTCAAGCATCCATATACATATATGGCTGTTATTCTGGTGCCCCAAATCCCCCGCTCAGATGCGCCTGCTGGGGGTGGTGGAGGTGTCGCGGAAGGTGTACAGGAAACAAGACAACACAAAATGAATATACGACTCACTGGATCCAAAACTAAGGAACAAAAAGGGAGACCCCTGCATCAGACCTGGCACTCTCCCTGACTGCTCAGCCTATGCGAAAATCCCAATGGTAGATGATCGCATATCCTCGTACCTCGACTGTATAACACCTGAACACCCTATAATAGTGAGGGGACACGACCACCGGCTCCCTACACTAGATACGGAGGGAGTCAGGGTCACCTGGGATCCAGCAAACAGAAAATCACAAAAGAATGCACAACACTTATCTTGTAGAAGACTGGGAAGTAGGATCAGCATGCACACACACTCCAGGAAGAACTATAAACCACACACTGATGCACTATGGGGAGGAATTTAAAGGGATGCAATCAGTACAACTACATGACAGCTGAGAGAGGCTAACGAGATGAGGAACTGAAAGCAAAACAAAGGAAGCTCAAGGAGGAGGTTCTGAAAGGCATCTGTCAGAGCTTCTCAGATGTCTGGTGGTGACAGTACCCCTCCTTCTACGAGTGGACTCCGGACACTCAGAGCCCACCTTCTCAGGATGAGACCTATGGAAAGCCCTGATGAGACGAGTGGCCTTAATGTCCGTCACTGGGACCCACATCCTCTCCTCAGGACCATAACCCTCCCAATGAACGAGGTACTGGAGAGAACCGCGGACAACACGAGAATCCACAATCCTAGAGACCTGAAATTCAAGATTACCATCAACCATAATCGGAGGAGGAGGCAAAGACGAGGGTACAATGGGTTGGACATAAGGTTTTAATAAGGACTTATGAAAAACATTATGGATCTTCCAAGTCTGAGGAAGATCAAGACGGTAGGCAACAGGATTGATGACAGACAGGATTTTGTAAGGCCCAATAAACTTAGGACCCAACTTCCAGGAGGGAACCTTCAATTTGATATTCTTAGTAGACAACCACACCAGATCACCAACATTCAGGTCCGGACCAGGCACACGTCTCTTATCCGCCACACGCTTATATCTCTCACTCATGCTCTTTAGATTATCCTGAATCTTTTGCCAAATAGATGACAAAGACGAGGAGAATCTGTCCTCATCAGGTAAACCAGAAGACCCCTCTCCCGAGAATGTCCCAAACTGCGGATGAAACCCATATGCACCAAAAAATGATGACTTATTAGAGAACTCCTGACGACGGTTATTTAAAGCAAACTCAGCAAGGGACAAAAAAGAACACCAATCCTCCTGATTCTCCGCCACAAAACAGCGCAGATATGTCTCCAGATTCTGATTGACGCGCTCTGTCTGGCCATTCGACTGCGGGTGGAAAGCAGAAGAGAATGACAACCGAACCCCCAAGGGAGAACAGAAAGCCTTCCAGAATCTGGAAACAAACTGTGTGCCCCTATCAGAGACTATGTCTGAAGGAATACCATGCAATTTGACAATGTGATCAATAAATGCCTGCACCAGCGTCTTAGCATTGGGCAAGCCAGGAAAAGGGATGAAATGCACCATTTTGCTAAAACGGTCCACCACCACCAGAATCACAGTCTTCCCCGAGGAACGAGGCAGGTCCGTTATGAAGTCCATGGACAGATGTGTCCAAGGACGGGAAGGAATGGGTAAGGGAAGGAGAGGACCTGATGGCCGTGAATGAGGGACTTTGGCACAAGCGCAGGTCTCGCAGGCTGCCACAAAACCCTCAACCGACTTACGAAGCGCCGGTCACCAGAATCTCCGAGCGACGAGATCCACTGTGGCTCTTGCCCCCGGGTGCACAGCAAGGACCGCATCAAGGTGTTCCTTAAAAATCTTGTGTCTTAAATCGAGAGGCACAAATAACCTCCCAGGAGGACAAAGATCAGGAGCCTCTGACTGGGCTACCTGCACCTCTGCCTCCAATTCAGGATAAAGAGCAGAGACCACCACACCTTCAGCCAAAATGGGACCCGGGTCTTCAGAATTCCCACCTCCCGGGAAACAACGTGACAGGGCATCTGCCTTCACATTCTTAACCCCAGGGCGGAACGTGACAACAAAATTAAACCTTGAAAAGAACAAAGACCATCTGGCCTGTCTCGGGTTCAGACGCTTGGCTGACTCCAAGTAGGCTAGATTTTTATGGTCAGTAAACACGGTAATAGGGTGTCTGGCTCCCTCTAACCAATGGCGCCATTCCTCAAAAGCCAACTTGATGGCCAACAACTCCCTATCTCCCACATCGTAATTTCTCTCTGCGGAGGAGAGTTTCTTCGAGAAAAATGCACACGGTCGCCATTTGGCAGGAGGGGAACCCTGAGACAATACTGCACCCACACCCACCTCAGAAGCATCAACCTCAACTATGAAGGGTAGAGAAATATCAGGTTGTACCAAGATGGGAGCGGAAGCAAAACTCTCCTTGATATTAGAAAAGGCCTTACGCGCCTCTACCGACCAGGAAGAAAAATCTACCTCCTTTCTGGTCATATCAGTGAGTGGTTTAACAACAGAGGAATAATTCAAAATAAACTTCCTGTAATAATTGGCAAAGCCCAAAAAACGCATCAGCGCCTTCTGATTCTCAGGAAGCTCCCACTCAAGCACAGCGCGGACCTTCTCGGGGTCCATGCGAAAGCCAGAAGCGGAGAGAAGAAACCCCAGAAATTGAATTTCTGGAACCGCAAACACACATTTTTCCAGTTTAGCGTACAATTTATTCTCCCGCAGGATGAGCAAGACCTGACGTAAGTGTTCCTTATGAGTTTTGAAATCAGGAGAAAAATCAAAATGTCATCCAAATACACTAATACAAATTTCCCCATTAAATGATAAAAAATGCTGTTCACAAAATGCTGAAAAACGGCTGGAGCATTCATCAAACCAAAAGGCATAACCAAATTCTCAAAATGGCCCTCAGGGGTATTGAAGGCCGCCTTCCATTCGTCTCCTTCTCTGACCCTGACCAGGTTGTATGCCCCTCTTAGATCTAATTTGGAAAAAACTTTAGCCCCAACAATCTGGTTAAACAGGTCCGGGATCAGAGGAAGCGGATAAGGGTCACGAATAGGGATGAGCGAACTCGAACTCTATAGTTCGGGTTCGTACCGAATTTTGGGGTGTCCGTGACACGGACCCGAACCCGGACATTTTCGTAAAAGTCCGGGTTCGGGTTCGGTGTTCGTCGCTTTCTTCGCGCTTTTGTGACGCTTTCTTGGCGCTTTTTGAAAGGCTGCAAAGCAGCCAATCAACAAGCGTCATACTACTTGCCCCAAGAGGCCATCACAGCCATGCCTACTATTGGCATGGCTGTGATTGGCCAGAGCACCATGTGACCCAGCCTCTATTTAAGCAGGAGTCACATAGCGCCGCCCGTCACTCTGCTCTGATTAGCGTAGGGAGAGGTTGCGGCTGCGACAGTAGGGCGAGATTAGGCAGATTAACTCCTCCAAAGGACTTGATTATTGATCGATCTGCAGCTGTGGGTCATTGAGCTGCTGATACTCAATTGCTCACTGTTTTTAGGCTGCCCAGACCGTTTGTCAGTCACTTTTTTCTGGGGTGATCGGCGGCCATTTTGTGTCTTGTGGTGCGCCAGCACAAGCTGCGACCAAGTGCATTTAACCCTCAATGGTGTGGTTGTTTTTTGGCTAAAGCCTACATCAGGGTGAAGCTGTCACACCAAGTGCATTTAACCAGCAATAGTCTGTTTATTTTTTGGCCATATACTACATCAGGGGCAAGCTGCGCCCGTCACCAAGTGCATTTAACCCTCAGTAGTGTGGTTGGTCAAGCTGTCACACCAAGTGCATTTAACCAGCAATAGTCTGTTCATTTTTTGGCCATATACTACATCAGGGGCAAGCTGCGCCTGTCACCAAGTGCATTTAACCCTCAGTAGTGTGGTTGGTCAAGCTGTCACACCAAGTGCATTTAACCAGCAATAGTGTGGTTATTTTTTGGCCATATCCCAGTCTAATTCTGTCAGTAAATCTATACCTGTCACCCAGCGCCTAAATACTAGGCCTCAAATTTATATCCCGCTAAATCTGTCGTTACTGCTGTACTGTTCTGGCTGGGCAAGTTATTTAGTGTCCGTCAAAGCACATTTTTTGTTCTGGGTTGAAATACAATTCCCAATTTAGCAATTTCCTAATTTAGTGGTTTCTGCTGTATCAGAGCTATTTTAAATCTATCCCTAAAAGGGTATATAATATTCAAGGTGCACATAGGGTCATTCAGAATAACTTCACACACACGCTACTGTGCATTTCCAAGTCTAATTCCGTCAGTAAATCTATACCTGTCACCCAGCGCCTAAATACTAGGCCTCAAATTTATATCCCGCTAAATCTGTCGTTACTGCTGTACTGTTCTGGCTGGGCAAGTTATTTAGTGTCCGTCAAAGCACATTTTTTGTTCTGGGTTGAAATACAATTCCCAATTTTGCAATTTCCTAATTTAGTGGTTTCTGCTGTATCAGAGCTATTTGAAATCTATCCCTAAAAGGGTATATAATATTCAAGGTGCACATAGGGTCATTCAGAATAACTTCACATACACGCTACTGTGCATTTCCAAGTCTAATTCTGTCAGTAAATCTATACCTGTCACCCAGAGCCTAAATACTAGGCCTCAAATTTATATCCCGCTAAATCTGTCGTTACTGGTGTACTGTTCTGGCTGGGCAAGTTATTTAGTGTCCGTCAAAGCACATTTTTTGTTCTGGGGTGAAATACAATTCCCAATTTAGCAATTTCCTAATTTAGTAATTTCTGCTGTATCAGGCCTACTTTAAATACATCCCTAAAAGGGTATATAATATTTAAGGTGCACATAGGGTCATTCAGAATAACTTCACACACACGCCACTGTGCATTTCCAAGTCTAATTCTGTCAGTAAATCTATACCTGTCACCCAGCGCCTAAATACTAGGCCTCAAATTTATATTCAGCTGAATTTGAATACAATACATTGGGCCAAATAATATTTTTGTTGTTGTGGTGAACGATAACAATGAGGAAAACATCTAGTAAGGGACGCGGACGTGGACATGATCGTGGTGGTGTTAGTGGACCCTCTGGTGCTGGGAGAGGACGTGGCCGTTCTGCCACATCCACACGTCCTAGTGTACCAACTACCTCAGATCCCAGTAGCTGCCAGAATTAACAGCGATATATGGTGGGGCCCAATGCCGTTCTAAGGATGGTAAGGCCTGAGCAGGTACAGGCATTAGTCAATTGGGTGGCCGACAGTGGATCCAGCACGTTCACATTATCTCCCACCCAGTCTTCTGCAGAAAGCGCACAGATGGCGCCTGAAAACCAACCCCATCAGTCTGTCACATCACCCCCATGCATATCAGGAAAACTGTCTGAGCCTCAAGTTATGCAGCAGTCTCTTATGCTGTTTGAAGACTCTGCTGGCAGGGTTTCCCAAGGGCATCCACCTAGCCCTTCCCCAGCGGTGGAAGACATAGACTGCACTGACGCACAACCACTTATGTTTCCTGATGATGAGGACATGGGAATACCACCTCAGCATGTCTCTGATGATGACGAAACACAGTTGCCAACTGCTGCATCTTTCTGCAGTGTGCAGACTGAACAGGAGGTCAGGGATCAAGACTGGGTGGAAGACGATGCAGGGGACGATGAGGTCCTAGACCCCACATGGAATGAAGGTCGTGCCACTGACTTTCACAGTTCGGAGGAAGAGGCAGTGGTGAGACCGAGCCAACAGCGTAGCAAAAGAGGGAGCAGTGGGCAAAAGCAGAACACCCGCCGCCAAGAGACTCCGCCTACTACTGACCGCCGCCATCTTGGACCGAGCACCCCAAAGGCAGCTTCAAGGAGTTCCCTGGCATGGCACTTCTTCAAACAATGTGCTGACAACAAGACCCGAGTGGTTTGCACGCTGTGCCATCAGAGCCTGAAGTGAGGCATTAACGTTCTGAACCTTAGCACAACCTGCATGACCAGGCACCTGCATGCAAAGCATGAACTGCAGTGGAGTAAACACCTTAAAAACAAGGAAGTCGCTCAGGCTCCCCCTGCTACCTCTTCTGCTGCTGCCGCCTCGGCCTCTTCTGCTGCTGCCGCCTTGGCCTCTTCTGCTGCTGCCGCCTCGGCCTCTTCCTCTGCCTCTGGAGGAACGTTGGCACCTGCCGCCCAGCAAACAGGGGATGTACCACCAACAGCACCACCACCTCCGTCACCAAGCGTCTCAACCATGTCACACGGCAGCGTTCAGCTCTCCATCTCACAAACATTTGAGAGAAAGCGTAAATTCCCACCTAGCCACCCTCGATCCCTGGCCCTGAATGCCAGCATTTCTAAACTACTGGCCTATGAAATGCTGTAATTTAGGCTGGTGGACACAGACAGCTTCAAACAGCTCATGTCGCTTGCTGTCCCACAGTATGTTGTTCCCAGCCGCCACTACTTCTCCAAGAGAGCCGTGCCTTCCCTGCACAACCAAGTATCCGATAAAATCAAGTGTGCACTGCGCAACAACATCTGTAGCAAGGTCCACCTAACCACAGATACGTGGACCAGTAAGCACGGCCAGGGACGCTATATCTCCCTAACTGCACACTGGGTAAATGTAGTGGCAGCTGGGCCCCAGGCGGAGAGCTGTTTGGCGCACGTCCTTCCGCCGCCAAGGATCGCAGGGCAACATTCTTTGCCTCCTGTTGCCACCTCCTCCTTCTCGGCTTCCTCCTCCTCTTCTTCCACCTGCTCATCCAGTCAGCCACACACCTTCACCACCAACTTCAGCACAACCCGGGGTAAACGTCAGCAGGCCATTCTGAAACTCATATGTTTGGGGGACAGGCCCCACACCGCACAGGAGTTGTGGCGGGTATAGAACAACAGACCGACGAGTGGTTGCTGCCGGTGAGCCTCAAGCCCGGCCTGGTGGTGTGCGATAATGGGCGAAATCTCGTTGCTGCTCTGGGACTAGCCGGTTTGACGCACATCCCTTGCCTGGCGCATGTGCTGAATTTGGTGGTGCAGAAGTTCATTCACAACTACCCCGACATGTCAGAGCTGCTGCATAAAGTGCGGGCCGTCTGTTCGCGCTTCCGGCGTTCACATCCTGCCGCTGCTCGCCTGTCTGCGCTACAGCGTAACTTCGGCCTTCCCGCTCACCGCCTCATATGCGACGTGCCCACAAGGTGGAACTCCACCTTGCACATGCTGGACAGACTGTGCGAGCAGCAGCAGGCCATAGTGGAGTTTCAGCTGCAGCACGCACGGGTCAGTCGCACTGCGGAACAGCACCACTTCACCACCAATGACTGGGCCTCCATGCGAGACCTGTGTGCCCTGTTGCGCTGTTTCGAGTACTCCACCAACATGGCCAGTGGCGATGACGCCGTTATCAGCGTTACAATACTACTTCTATGTCTCCTTGGCCCAGGAGGAAGAGGATGAGGAGGAAGAGGGGTCATTTTTAGCACTTTCAGGCCAGTCTCTTCGAAGTGACTCATAGGAAGGTTTTTTGCAACAGCAGAGGCCAGGTACAAATGTGGCCAGCCAGGGCCCACTACTGGAGGACGAGGAGGACGAAGATGAGGAGGAGGTGGAGGAGGATGAGGATGAAGCATGGTCACAGCGGGGTGGCACCCAACACAGCTCGTGCCCATCACTGGTGCATGGCTGGGGGGAAAGGCAGGACGATGACGATACGCCTCCCACAGAGGACAGCTTGTCCTTACCCCTGGGCAGCCTGGCACACATGAGCGACTACATGCTGCAGTGCCTGCGCAACGACAGCAGAGTTGCCCACATTTTAACGTGTGCGGACTACTGGGTTGCCACCCTGCTGGATCCACGCTACAAAGACAATGTGCCCACCTTACTTCCTGCACTGGAGCGTGATAGGAAGATGCGCGAGTACAAGCGCACGTTGGTAGACGCGCTACTTAGAGCATTCCCAAATTTCAGAGGGGAACAAGTGGAAGCCCAAGGCCAAGGCAAAGGAGGAGCAAGAGGTCGCCAAGGCAGCTGTGTCACGGCCAGCTCCTCTGAGGGCAGGGTTAGCATGGCAGAGATGTGGAAAAGTTTTGTCAACACGCCACAGCTAACTGCACCACCACCTGATACGCAACGTGTTAGCAGGAGGCAACATTTCACTAACATGGTGGAACCGTACGTGTGCACACCCCTCCACGTACTGACTGATGGTTCGGCCCCATTCAACTTCTGGGTCTCTAAATTGTCCACGTGGCCAGAGCTAGCCTTTTATGCCTTGGAGGTGCTGGCCTGCCCGGCGGCCAGCGTTTTGTCTGAACGTGTATTCAGCACGGCAGGGGGCGTCATTACAGACAAACGCAGCCGCCTGTCTACAGCCAATGTGGACAAGCTGATGTTCATAAAAATGAACCAGGCATGGATCCCACAGGACCTGTCCGTCCCTTGTCCAGATTAGACATTAACTACCTCCCCTTAACCATATATTATTGTACTCCAGGGCACTTCCTCATTCAATCCTATTTTTATTTTCATTTTACCATTATATTGCGAGGCTACCCAAAGTTGAATGAACCTCTCCTCTGTCTGGGTGCCGGGGCCTAAATATATGCCAATGGACTGTTCCAATGTTGGGTGACGTGAAGCCTGATTCTCTGCTATGACATGCAGACTAATTCTCTGCTGACATGAAGCCAGATCCTCTGTTACGGGACCTCTCTCCTCTGCCTGGGTGCTGGGCCTAAATATCTGACAATGGACTGTTGCAGTGGTGGCTGACGTGAAGCCTGATTTTCTGCTATGACATGCAGGCTAATTCTCTGCTGACATGAAGCCAGATCCTCTGTTACGGGACCTCTCTCCTCTGCCTGGGTGCTGGGCCTAAATTTATGAAAATGGACTGTTGCAGTGGTGGGTGACGTGAAGCCTGATTCTCTGCTATGACATGAAGACTGATTCTCTGCTGACATGAAGCCAGATTGTCTGTTACGGGACCTCTCTCCTCTGCCTGGGTGCTGGGCCTGAATTTATGAAAATGGACTGTTGCATTGGTGGCTGACGTGAAGCCTGATTCTCTGCTATGATATGAAGACTGATTCTCTGCTGACATGAAGTCAGATTGTCTGTTACGGGACCTCTCTCCTCTGCCTAGGTGCTGGGCCTAAATATCTGACAATGGACTGTTGCATTGGTGGCTGATGTGAAGCCTGATTCTCTGCTATGATATGAAGACTGATTCTCTGCTGACATGAAGCCAGATTGTCTGTTACGGGACCTCTCTCCTCTGCCTGGGTGCTGGGCCTAAATTTATGAAAATGGACTGTTACAGTGGTGGGTGACGTGAAGCCTGATTCTCTGCTATGACATGAATACTGATTCTCTGCTGACATGAAGCCAGATTGTCTGTTACGGGACCTCTCTCCTCTGCCTGGGTGCTGGGCCTAAATTTATGAAAATGGACTGTTGCAGTGGTGGGTGACGTGAAGCCTGATTCTCTGCTATGATATGAAGACTGATTCTCTGCTGACATGAAGCCAGATTCTCTGTTACGGGACCTCTCTCCTCTGCCTGGGTGCTGGGCCTAAATATCTGACAATGGACTGTTGCATTGGTGGCTGACGTGAAGCCCGATTCTCTGCTATGATATGAAGACTGATTCTCTGCTGACATGAAGCCAGATTCTCCGTTACGGTACCTCTCTCCTCTGCCTGGGTGCCGGGGCCTAAATATCTGAGAATGGACTGTTCCAGTGGTGCGTGACGTGAAGCCATATTCTCTGCTATGGGACCTCTCTCCAATTGATTTTGGTTAATTTTTATTTATTTAATTTTTATTTTAATTCATTTCCCTATCCACATTTGTTTGCAGGGGATTTACCTACATGTTGCTGCCTTTTGCAGCCCTCTAGCCCTTTCCTGGGCTGTTTTACAGCCTTTTTAGTGCCGAAAAGTTCGGGTCCCCATTGACTTCAATGGGGTTCGGGTTCTAGACGAAGTTCGGATCGGGTTCGGATCCCGAACCCGAACATTTTCGGGAAGTTCGGCCGAACTTCTCGAACCCGAACATCCAGGTGTCCGCTCAACTCTAGTCACGAATAGTGATACTGTTCAGCTCCCTGAAATCCAGACAAGGTCTTAAAGAACCATCTTTTTTCTTAACAAAGAAAAAACCAGCGGCAACAGGTGACTTCGAGGGTCGTATGTGTCCTTTTCTCAGACTCTCAGAGATATAAGCACGCATAACGACCCTTTTAGGTTGGGAGAGATTGTATAAACGAGATTTAGGCAGCTTGGCGCCTGGGATGAGATTAATAGGGCAATCGTACTCCCTGTGCGGGGGCAAATCCTGAACTCCACTCTCAGAGAAGACATCAGAAAATTCAGAGAGAAAGGATGGTACAGTCTTAGTAGAAACCTCAGAAACAGATGTCGTGAGGCAATTCTCTCTGCAAAAGTCACTCCAACCATTTATTTGCCTTGCTTGCCAATCAATGGTGGGGTTATGTTTAGTGAGCCAGGGTAGCCCCAACACTAGAGGAGTAGGCAATCCGCTAAGGACGAAACATGACACATCCTCAACATGAGCATCACTCACAATTAAACGGATATTGTGAACTATGCCCTTTAATGATTTCTGAGAAAGTGGAGCGGAATCAATAGCAAAAACAGGAATATCCTTTCCCAAAGTGCATACCTGGAAACCATGAGTTATCGCAAATTGATTATCAATGAGATTGACAGCTGCTCCACTATCTACAAAAATCTCACAAAAAATGTTCTTGCTCTCTAGCGCCAGCCTGGCAGGCAGGACAAAACGGGAACTACAAGCAAACGGAAAACCTTAAATTTCCGCCTCAACCCTGCCAATGGTAACAGATGAAACATTTTTAAAAGATTTTTTCCTTTTTGTTTCTTTATTACTCCCAAAAAACTGCCTGAATCTCTTAGAGGGACAAACATTTGCCAAATGATTTATACCTCCACAACAAAAACAAACCTTCCCATGTGGGCTGAATCTTCTATTGTCAGAGGCAATCAACCCCAGCTGCATGGGCTCCTGCTCAGAAGGGGTTGACAGCGACTGAGACCCCTGCGCACAGAAAGAGACCGCTGCACTGTCCTGGGATTGAGTATGACAGGAAGGAGTGATCTCTCCTCTCTCTCTAAGACGCCTGTCAATACGAACGGCCCGAGACATAGCAGAGTCCAAGGAAGTAGGCCTCTCATGAAAGGCAAATGCATCTTTCAATCCCTCTGAAAGACCATGTCAAAATTGACTTCGGAGTGCAGCATCATTCCAACCAGTATCAGCTGCCCATCTCCGAAATTCTGAGCAGTATATCTCTGCGGATTGTTTACCCTGGCATAACAGACGTAGTCTAGACTCAGCCAAAGCAATACGATCCGGATCATCATATATCTGACCCACAGCTAAAAAGAATTCATCCACTGAACGGAGGGGCCGTGCCCCCACCGGCGGCGAAAACGCCCACGACTGAGCGTTACCCCTGAGCAGCGATATAATGATCCCCACCCTCCGTTCCTCATCACCAGAGGAATGGGGAAGAAGGCGAAAATGGAGTTTGCAAGCCTCTCTAAAACGCACAAAATTCTCACTACCCCCGGAGAACGTATCCGGGAGCGAGATCTTAGGCTCAGAACAAACTCCATGAACGCAAGCTGAATCGGTCACTTGAAACTGTGAAAGAGTCTTACGGAGATCAGCTACCTCCAATGAAAGACCCTGGAAGCGTTCAGTCAAAAGTGAAACCGGATCCATGTTTGAGACGGTTTTGGCAGTTTATAATGCCACGGAAGGTGTACAGGAAACAAGACAACACAAAATGAATATACGACTCACTGGATCCAAAACTAAGGAACAAAAAGGGAGACCCCTGCATCAGACCTGGCACTCTCCCTGACTGCTCAGCCTATGCGAAAATCCCAATGGTAGATGATCGCATATCCTCGTACCTCGACTGTATAACACCTGAACACCCTATAATAGTGAGGGGACATGACCACCGGCTCCCTACACTAGATACGGAGGGAGTCAGGGTCACCTGGGATCCAGCAAACAGAAAATCACAAAAGAATGCACAACACTTATCTTGTAGAAGACTGGGAAGTAGGATCAGCAAGCACACACACTCCAGGAAGAACTATAAACTGCACACTGATGCACTATGGGGAGGAATTTAAAGGGATGCAATCAGTACAACTACATGACAGCTGAGAGAGGCTAACGAGATGAGGAACTGAAAGCAAAACAAAGGAAGCTCAAGGAGGAGGTGTCACTACCAGAGCTTTGAGATATTCTCACAGCTCTGTTTCTCCACCCCTGTGATGATGTCACTACTAGAGCTTGGAGGAGTTCCCTCTGCCCTGTTTCTCTGCCCCTGTGATGAGGTCTTTACTTTTGGTTTCCTTCCTCCCAGCTGTCTCTCCTGTGTTTGATTTCGCTGCCTTTAAATCACCCCTCCTCCTTTCTAGAGGTGCGGATTATACTTTTCATTTGAGCTGTATCTCTCGCTTGAGTAGCTTCACCTGTGTGATATATTTTCACTGGATCTGTGTTTTGCTGAAGCAAGTACTTCGGATATTGTCTGCTGACTTTGGATCTGTTTTCACTGCAGCCGCAGCTCCTTCAGATAAGTGTTCAGACATTGTGTGTTTCTGTTTCTTTGCTGACTGGATCCGAGGCGACCCCGGTTCCGTGCATATACTGAGCAGGGCATCGGTGGCCGTGCCCCTTCCACTATTGTAGGGGTTTCAGTGGTCATCAGCCTGAGGTACGCGGGCATGTCTCGATCCGCCATATGGATCTGGACATGTGCATAGCAGCTTAGGGAGAGCTTTTAGGGTCTGACAGGGGTCACCCTTTATCCTCCCTAGTTTGGGTCCGGTCAGTTGCTATTTACTGTGTGTTGCTCACTTACAGCCGTGACAGGAGGTTCTGAAAGGCATTTGTCAGAGCTTCTCAGATGTCTGGTGGTGACAGGAGGAGACCAACAGTTGGACAATTATGTCCAGCGTCGGCCTCTTCAAGGGACAGAGGATCAATAAGATCCTCTGCCCTTTTGTCACCATCTGCGGCCGCGCCAGAGATGGTGCGCCTAACAGAGACATGGGAACAAAGAGTTCCCATGCCCCTGTGGGTGGCTGACCTCAGGCGCTGTAATTACAGCGCAGAGGTAGTCGTCCGCTTCACAGACGGGAGGATCAAAGGATCCCCCCCCCCCCCGGAAGCGCGCTCCGAGATCCTCGGGCCGTCGCGGTGACGTCATATCACCGCGCCGGCGCACGTGTTCAGGCCGGCTGTGCGCATGCGCACGGCGGAAATGGTGGGACTGCGAGCGGGCGCCGCCAAGCTTAAATAGGCCGACGGCGCTCCGCTCAGCAGTCAGGAAAGGACACCCCTGGACAAACGAGCCCCCCTGGACAACGAGCAGCACCGCTGAGTATCATTAACCCTTTTAACCTCCCTATACCACCAACGACCCCCTACTATATTATTCCCTGATTGCCTGCATTGATCCCTTATCCCCCTGCCCTATATTATTCCCTGATTCCATGCATTGATCTCTTATCCCCCTACCCTATACCACCAACGATCCCCTGCTGCCTGATTCCCTGCATTAACCCTTTCACCTCCAGCGGACCCTAATTCCCCTGTGTTCCTCTATAGCCCCTGCTTCCCTTGGTTTCCCCCCTATAACCCTTAGTGCTCATTAACCCTTGCCCCTGAAACCTTGGTAACCCTTACCTTCCCCTGCCCTGAGTTTAATTCCCCTGCCCCCCCCCAGGATCCCTCATATCCCCCGCTACGTAACCCTTATACCTATCCTGGTATTGCCTCTACCCCTGATACCTCTTCCAGGCTCCCTGCTTACCCCAGCAGCAGCAGTGTCTATATTTACCCCTTGTTTTTCCCTGTAGGGAGCGTACATTGACAGGATTAGGTGGGCTTCTGGTAAATTGTATGTATGTGTATTATTGTAATAATAGTTAGATACTGGGGAGGAATTGGGGCTGTGTTAGCGTAGACAGAACCGTATTAGGGTGTGTACTTATATTGCTGTGTGCTGCTATAATTATATATATCTATTCCCTTGATATAGATATATATAATTACAAACATATATATTCCTTTGTAGTTGTAGTTGCCGCAGCAATAGTTGTAGTGCATTGTTGGTACTGTATTATTAGTGTATTACGTGTATTATGTTCTGTGAGGATTAATAAATACTATGTTATTTATACCTATTGTGTAACGTG
This sequence comes from Bufo gargarizans, assembly GCF_014858855.1. NCBI lineage: Eukaryota > Metazoa > Chordata > Amphibia > Anura > Bufonidae > Bufo > Bufo gargarizans. Next base: position 358,252,674 of record NC_058080.1, on the reverse strand, counting down.
TGGTTACTAGCGGTAGTTAGTAAGACGCATGCAGCTAGTTTAGTAATTAGAGCAAGGCAATCAGTAGTGATTCGTTGTTAATTTAGGCATAAATAGGCGGAGTCATCACTAGACGATCTCCACCTGTTTATGAATATTAATTACTGAGATTTTCATAAATATCAAGAATTAATAGCCCCTTAACAAACTGTTACAACTGCCGACTAGAGAGGGTGGTCTGGCAATCCCTGACCTACAAGCATATGCTGTGGCTGGGCAGTTTAAAAACTGCTTGGACTGGGGTAAATCCCAACTTTATAATTCTGTTTTGAGCTGCATATATAAAAATGCTACTTCCGCTGGAATATCCCAGATAATAGAAGCTGGTATACACCTGCATCTCCAGTTTAATAAATCACCTACTATGAAATGAATGTATAAAACATGGCAAGCTATTAGACAACTATGGGAAAAGACAGACTATCACGACGATTCGCTGCTTTGGGGAAATTATCACTTAAAAGAACTATTAGGTATTGATGAGCGGTTCTGGCAGACACATGGAATCAGTACTCTTGGCCAGATATGGGGAAATGGAGAATAAATGGATTTTGAAGATCTTATCCTTATGTCCCATTGGCTGTTCTGCAGTGAATTGTGATTATTATATTTCTTTTTTTGGGGTGTAATAATAGGAAAAAGAAAAAGAATATGTCTTAATTGCTGTTCTGAAGTGAATTGTGATAGTTATTTTTTTTAATTTTTTTTTTGGGGGGGGGGGGGAGTTCATTAATCAGAAAAAAAAAATGTCTTAATTGCCGTTCAGCAGTGAAGTTACATTGTACTACAGCTATTTACGTGCTACATTAATAGGAAATATACGTACATCCCATTAGCAGTTCTGTGGTGAATTGTGATTGTTATATTTCTTTCTTTTGGGTGTATTAATAGGAAAAAAGAAAGGAAAAAGATATGTCATAATTGCCATTCAGTGGTGACGTTACATTGTACTGCAGTAATTTACGTGGTATATTAAAAGGAAATATACTTACGTCCCATTAGTCGTTCTGCTGTGCATTGTGATTGTTATATTTCTTTTTTTGGGGTGTACTAATATGAAAAAGAATACAACTTAATTGCCGTTCTGCGGTGAATTGTGATTATTATAAAAAAAAAATTGGGGGGGGGGGGAATTTATTAATCAGAAAAGATATATATGTCTTAATTGCAGTTCAGCGGTGAAGTTACATTGTACAACAGCCTTTTTAGGGGATTATTATTTTCATTTCAATTTAATTCTATTATTATACAGTATGTCAGACAGACAGGCGACACTCCCTTCAAAAGGAAAGGGCAGTGGCAGCAGATGAATGGGGAGTGGCAGCAGTAGTTGCAGCGAGAGGCCTGAACTCCTGGCGTCATCTAGCAGTAGTGTCTTGACCAGCAACCCAGCGGTGCTTGAATGGTTGACTCGGTTTTCGACTTCATTGCAAGTGACATCAGACACCCCCAGCCAGAGTAGGTGGGTTCCTCTGACACGACGCTTAGTTGTCATGGCCCGGGAGCAGGCCCTGTGTCCCCACCTGTCCTAAACCTTCCTCTGTCATTTTCAGTTCCCTCAGTGCGAGAAGTATTACATTGTCACGGTCACTCCCAGGCTAGGTGTTAGAAGGTCAGAGAGGCTGTCTGCACGTGACGTCATCTGACAGCCTCTTTTAATTTCACTTTGTTGTTGATGGTAATGACCACACCTCTAGTTAGGTGCAGTATAGTGGTCATTACTATTTAAGTCTGGCTACTCCCTACTCTCCTTGCGGTGTATAGCTTCATTTGCAAGTGGAAGAGCTGGTGTGTGTTGTCTCCTCTGGTGTTCCTGCTCTTTCTTCTACTTCAGGAGTTGTGTCTCATTCCTTTGTATTTGTTTTGTGTTGTTTCCCCTGCCTTCTGGTATCTGGTCTGAGTCAAGACCCCTGTTCCTTCTGCTTAAGGAACGGGTTATCTTTGGGCCCTATCACTACCTTAGGGCATTACAAGGTAAGTCAGGCTTTAGGTTCCAGTGAATGAACGGTCCTACCACTGTGGTCCGTTCATTCGGTTAGCAGTCATGGCTAGGGTTAGGATTCATTAGGTGGTGACCTTTTCCTCTCCTTAGCTTCTAAGCCAGATACCTTCCCCCCTCTTGTGTTTGGTGTGGTGTTCCCTCCCACACCTTGCCGTGACATTTATGCCATAGGATCGGCTCCACTTTTCAGAGAGGACGAGCTACTAGAGGACAGTCAGCAGCCACTGCCCACCCAAGATCTGGAAGAGACATTTGCCGCTTCCTCCGATAGGCGGGCAAGTAGTGATGATGAGAGTCGCGTGGGAGTAGGTGCTGGATGAATTTTTTGCGACTTTCATGTCTCTGTTAAATAATATGTGATATAATATTAATTGGTATTTAATATAAAGTATGTATTACACTACACAGTGACACCATTTATAATAATACATTTGGCAATGGGAGGTCTGTATGTGGACGTCAAGAACTATATTTGAAGTCTACCATATATGACAATTAGTAAAGACATACCTGTATCTATGGTATAAATTACTGACAGGGACAGACATGGGGTGGTCTTCTTACATTCACTCTCAAGTCTGTTGGGGGTTGTTGGTTGCTAGAGTGATGAAGGGAAAACACATGGATCTTGAGAAGAGGGTTCATGACCATCAACAATGATTCTTCAAGGACTATCAACATTTACTCATGGACAATAGATTAAGACTTTTCTTAACCTATTTCTGTAAGTAATCAACTCTTATGAAGACTGAAAATAAATCACATTATTCATTTTTTATATAACTCTTGTTGAATCCTGGTGATGAGTCCTCCAGGTGTTCTTTATCCAAATAAGCATACACTAGATTTGGAGAGGATTACCAAATCAGGTTGATACATTTTTTATACATAAATATTTTACATAAAGAGACATATTACATTTGGCAAACTACCATACCGATGCATATTCAAGCATGGAGAGGGGGACGAGAGAACTATCAAGAATTATCAAGCTTTAATAAATCGGAGAATCTAAGAAGAATCTTCTGAAGGAGGACAACAAGTGACAGACATACCAAGACGTGCTGATGACAGAAGCCCAGCCTTGAATCTACTGAGGTTGTGAGTATGGAAATAATACATTCTATTGCTGATAAGAGTAGATTACAATTTACAAACCGGATTCCAAAAAAGTTGGGACACTAAACAAATTGTGAATAAAAACTGAATGCAATGATGTGGAGATGGCAAATGTTAATATTTTATTTGCAATAGAACGTAGATGACAGATCAAACGTTTAATCCGAGTAAATGTATCATTTTAAAGGAAAAATACGTTGATTCAAATTTTCACGGTGTCAACAAATCCCCAAAAAGTTGGGACAAGTAGCAATAAGAGGCTGGATAAAGTAAATTTGAGCATAACGAAGAGCTGGAAGACCAATTAACACTATTTAAGTCATTTGGCAACATTATTTGGTATAAAAAGAGCTTCTCAGAGTGGCAGTGTCTCTCAGAAGCCAAGATGGGTAGAGGATAACCAATTCCCACAATGTTGCGCAGAAAGATAGTGGAGCAATATCAGAAAGGTGTTACCCAGCGAAAAATTGCAAAGACTTTGCATCTATCATCATCAACTGTGCATAACAATCTCTGTGCCTAAGGGTCAAGGCCGCAAAACCATACTGGATGCCCGTGATCTCCGGGCCCTTAAACGACACTGCACCACAAACAGGAATGCTACTGTAAAGGAAATCACAGAATGGGCTCAGGAATACTTCCAGAAACCATTGTCAGTGAACACAATCCACCGTGCCATCCGCTGTTGCCAGCTGAAACTCTACAGTGCAAAGAAGAAGCATATTCTAAGCAAGATCCACAAGCTCAGGCGTTTTCACTGGGCCAGGGATCATTTTAAATGGAATGTGGCAAAATGGAAGACTGTTCTGTGGTCAGACGAGTCACGATTCGAAGTTCTTTTTGGAAATCTGGGACGCCATGTCATCCGGACCAAAGAGGACAACCCAAGTTGTTATCAACGCTCAGTTCAGAAACCTGCATCTCTGATGGTAAGGGGTTGCATGAGTGCGTGTGGCATGGGCAGCTTGCATGTCTGGAAAGGCACCATCAATGCAGAAAAATATATTCAGGTTCTAGAACAACATATGCTCCCATCCAGACGTCATCTCTTTCAGGGAAGACCCTGCATTTTTCAACAAGATAATGCCAGACCACATTCTGCATCAATCACAACATCATGGCTGCGTAGGAGAAGGATCCGGTTACTGAAATGGCCAGTCTGCAGTCCAGATCTTTCACCTATAGAGAACATTTGGCGCATCATAAAGAGGAAGGTGCAACAAAGAAGGCCCAAGACGATTGAACAGTTAGAGGCCTGTATTAGACAAGAATGGGAGAGCATTCCTATTTCTAAACTTGAGAAACTGGTCTCCTCGGTCCCCAGACGTCTGTTGAGTGTTGTAAGAAGAAGGGGAGATGCCACACAGTGGTGAAAATGGCCTTGTCCCAACTTTTTGGGGATTTGTTGACACCATGAAATTCTGATTCAACATATTTTTCCCTTAAAATGGTACATTTTTTCAGTTTAAACTTTTGTTCCGTGATTTATGTTCTATTCTGAATAAAATATTAGAAGTTGGCACCTCCACATCATTGCATTCAGTTTTTATTCACGATTTGTATAGTGTCCCAACTTTTTGGGAATCCGGTTTGTACATTGAAGCCTAGTAAAATTTATGATTTGCAGAAGATATGGTTTGATTTATATGCAGAATGTAAAAAGGAAAACAAGAAAATAGACTACTGTAAGCGTATTTTAGTCAGAAAAGAGACAGAGAAAAAAAGAAATATTTATCCAAATGGTAAAGGTCTTTCACAGACTATTGTCAGATAATTGTACTAGTGAAGTTCCAACCACAGATGCTGCGATCTGTAAAGATGCATCTACTTAGGGTGGAAATGGCAAAAAAGTAGAGAAAAGTAAGAATAATGAGGATTTGAGAACTCAGCAGAATGAGATAAAACACATATGTATGATCTCTACTGAATGTGACCTTAATCTTATAGATGAGGAAGTGTCAGTTCAACAAGAGAAGACATCGCAGATCTCAGCTGAATGTGACTGTGTCCGTAGACAATAACAATTCTATACACCAGTAGACATTGCATATTAAAGAGGCCAGCTTACATTTAAAATTGCAGAAGCAATTAATGAAAATATGCAAAGAAATCCCCACATATGATGCAAACCTTCATGTGTGCAGATTTTTTTGAGAGCCACGCAGACAGATTTGAATTATCAAATGAACAAAGGAATAGATTATTTAGATTGTAGCTTCCTGTGAATTTTTCTAGAAGTCTAGCAATGAAACAGGTTGATGATAATGATTCAAAAGAATGGATTTTTCCGAATGATGTACAAAGATTAAAAGAGCTGATTTGGTGCACTAAAAGTGACATATACAATTCTAAAGGAATTAAAAATTGGCAGAAAAGGAATCCACATTTGGATTTATGTCCATGTTTGAACGGACATACAATATAGTTATTGAGAATGCCAAACTTTCACATGTTTGTAAGAAAGTTCTAATTTTTAGAGCCTTCTATATTAGTGTTGGCATCAGAGAAACAAACATTATTTCAGGCAGCAAAGTTTCTGGACATTATGAGGAAAAATATGAAGCAGTCTCCATCACATACAAAGGCAGATATAACAATAGACAAAATCTGGCCTAAAAAGACTAAAATATCATATAAATGTAAAAAAAAGCAAAGATAATCTTTATGAGGAACGTAGAAAATTACATGTAATGTTTAGACCCTATCATATGATAAAATCAGTCACACACACAAATCCATAAACACCAATTGTCAATGAACAGATTTCTGAGGTAGATATAAATAGACCGACTTCAGAGAAGGGTCTAGAGAGGGAAAAAGATCACATTTCTAAGGCAGTTACCAGTCTAGAGGACAAATGTATAGACATTCAAAACCAGATGGGGTTTGAATGTGATTATCCTGTCATTAAGGAAAACACAGTCAATGGATTTCTTAAATGAATTAAAAGATTTTGAAATCTCTAAACCAGTCACATTGAGCAGGATATTCTAGAATCTCATCAACAGAGAAGTTATGAGAATAGATTTAAGTATTAGCTAGAAATAAGTTTATTGAGGACAAATATATTGGTAATGGCTTTGGCCTGGTTAAGGATAAGATTTCTTTTTTTCCATTAAAGTTAGCTACATAAAAGTTATGATTAATTATGAGACAATGTATGACATAATTATTATACGGTATACATACGCATATACAAAGGAATGTTATACTTTTTGTAAGATCAGCACATTGTAGGATAAACTATGTATTTAGATTATGGTTCCATCCTTTTTTCTCTATTTTTGTACAAGGACATGTAGCGTTTGAGCATGCCTGGTATAGGAGACAAAAGCTATAATTGTAAAAGTAACAGGATCCTATACTCATATGTCTTGAGTCTAGAGACATTTCTCTCTAAACCATAGAAGGTCAGAGAATAGAAGAATAAGATTTTTATATATTCTTTATACAGATAATATTGCTAGGAAATATTTTTCAGTTATATTTAATATTTCTATTTTTATATTTTCTCCAGTAGAAAATTTCTTAAGAAGCAGTATTTGACAGAAATGAGCAATATCTTCCTTCCATAGCAATTTTCTCCACATTACTAAATAAGTTTAATAATTGCATAGAATGTCTAGTAATCAAACGGTTAATCTATGTAACAATGTTTGACTAACAGAATAATACTAAATGTAAGATATTAAAGATGTAACTTACTTTTGTTAACAGCGTCTAATATACCTGCTACCTGGTCCTCTGGTGGTCCCTTTTGCTTGGATTGACCACCAGAGGACATAGGCAGCTCTGTATGTAGCACCAATAACCACACTACACTACACCCCCCTGTCACTTATTAACCCCTGATCACCACCTATCATTGATCACCCCCCTGTAAGGCTCCATTCAGATGTCCGTATGTGTTTTGCGGATCTGCGGATCCACGGATCCGCAAAACACGGACACCGGCAATGTGCTTTCCGCATTTTGCGGATCAGCACATTGCCAGAACTATATAGAAAATGCCTATATAGTTCTATAGGCTCTACAAAAAACGCAGTGTTCGCCCGATCAGGCCTGATCTTGTGCGCACACTTGCGAATTTTTTTTTCTGATCACTGCAAAAACACAGTAAAATCTCTGCGGCGTTATAAAGATCACTTTTGAGGGGCATGGCGAGTTCATAGAAGATTTTTTTTTTGCCACAAGTTAGCGGAAATAGATTATTTTTTTTGTTTTGTTTTTTTCTTACAAAGTCTCATATTCCACTAACTTGTGACAAAAAATAAAATCTTACATGAACTCACCATACCCCTCACGGAATCCAAATGCGTAAAAATGCCCTGTGAAATCCTAAAGGTACTAAAAAAAAAAAAAAAAAGAAAAAAGTTGTCATTTACAGAGATATTTCTCACACATAGTATGGGTATATGTAAAAATACACCCCAAAACACATTGCCCCACTTCTTCTGAGTACAGCGATACCAAATGTGTGACAATTTTTTGCAGCCTAGGTGCGCAAAGGGGCCCAAATTCCAATGAGTACCTTTTAGGAGGGCATTTTTAGACATTTGGATTCCAGACTTCTTCTCAAGCTTTAGGGCCCCTAAAATGCCAGGGCAGTATAAATACCCCACATGTGACCCCATTTTGGAAAGAAGACACCCCAAGGTATTTCGTGAGGGGCATTGCAAGTTCATGTAAAATTTTATTTTTTGTCACAAGTTAGTGGAATATGAGACTTTGTAAGGGAAAAAAATAATAAAATATATCATTTTCCGCTAACTTGTGCCAAAAAAAAATATATTCTAGGAACTCACCAAGCCCCTCACAGAATACCTTGGGGTGTCTTCTTTGCAAAATGGGGTCCCTTGTGGGGTATTTATACTGCTATGGAATTTTAGGGGCCCTAAAGCGTGAGAAGTAGTTTGGATTCCAAATGCGTAAAAAATGCCCTGTGAAATCCTAAAGATACTCATTGAAATTTGGGCCCCTTTGCGGATCTAGGCTGCAAAAAAGTGTCACACATGTGGTATCGCTGTACTCAGGAGAAGTAGGGCAATGTGTTTTGGGGTGTATTTTTACATATACCCATGCTGGGTGAGTGAAATATCTCTGTAAAATGACAACTTTGTATAAAAAAATGGGAAAAGTTGTCTTTTACAGAGATATTTATCTCACCCAGCATGGGTATATGCAAAAACACCCCAAAACACATTGCCCTACTTCTTCTGAGTACAGCGATACCACATGTATGACACTTTTTTGCAGCCTAGATGCGCAAAGGGGCCCAAATTCCAATGACTACTTTTAGAATTTCACAGGGCATTTTTACGCATTTGGATTCCAAACTACTTCTCACGCTTTAGGGCCCCTAAAATGCAAGGGCAGTATAAATACCCCACATGTGACCCCATTTTGAAACGAAGACACCCCAAGGTATTCCGTGAGGGGTATGGTGAGTTCATGTAAAATTTTATTTTTTGTCACAAGTTAGTGAAATATGAGACTTTGTAAGAAAAAAAAAATATATATATAATTTTCCGCTAACTTGTGACAAAAAAATTAAAACTTCCATGAACTCACTATGCCCATCAGCGAATACCTTAGGGTGTCTACTTTCTGAAATGGGCTCATTTGTGGGGTGTTTCTACTGTCTGGGCACTGTAGAACCTCAGGAAACATGACAGGTGCTCAGAAAGTCAAAGTGCGTAAATTAATTTTTTTGCACCATAGTTTGTAAACGCTATAACTTTTACCCAAACCAATAAATATACACTTATTGCATTTTTTTTATCAAAGACATGTAGAACAATACATTTTGAGAAAAATTTATATAGAAATGTAGTTTTATTTGAAAACAGAAAGTGAATGAAAAATGAAATCTCTATTAGTGAGAAGAAAAGGAGGTAAAATTAATTTGGGTGGTAATAAACTGTGAAAGTAGTGTAGTGCAGAATTGTAAAAAGTGGTCTGGTCTTTAAGGAGGTTTAAGCTAGGGGGGCTGAGGTGGTTAAGGGACGGGGCACTATGGCAGGATTCAGTGTTAAGGGGTGGGGGCTGTGGAGGTCACTGTTTTGGGGGCGGGGTCCTGTAGGTGTCACTGTTATAGTGGATAGTGTTGATATCTTTTAATGACACACACAAACATTAAATGGAATAGATTAAATATTTAGCTAAGATATATAAACCAAAAGAAGGCCCCAGCAGCACAAGACAAGAGATATGGGTGCAGGTCCTCTCAGCCGCAGGCTCAGGCGCCTATAAATGAGTATAGTATCCAAAGATAAGGCAGCACTCCCAATGAAATGAGAAAAGTGAATCCTTTATTCCCCTCTGTGCTAGCACAGAGGGGAATAAAGGATCCACTTTTTTCATTTCATTGGGAGTGCTGCCTCATCTTTGGATACTATATATATATATATATATAATTCCTTTGCTGGCTGGATTCAGTTTTACATCACATTATACACTGCTCATTACGACCACCCTGCAATCCATCAGCGGTGGCCATACTTGGACACTATAGAAAAAAGTAGGCCACCAGCACACCGGTGTGGTCATACGCAAACGGATAAGGGGAGTAAGTTTTAATTTTTTATTTTATTTAACGGCATTTCATGGAAAATGTATTCATTACCACGAAGCGTATTCGGCTTTGCTGCAAATCAAATTTTTCCTGAAATTCAGATCGAAGTGAATTTATTTGACTTCGATCCGCTTAACGCTAGATGTAACTATAAAGACTCATAGGGTTAGATTAATCAAACCTGGTACAATGGAAACATGGAATTTTCAACTCAACTCATCATATTAATGCCTCAGTTGCTATAGGACACTCCATTCTTTCCATTGCACCAGTTTTAATGAATCATTCTATTTTTTTTCTTCTTGAAAAACAGATTTTTAATTTCATTGCACACTTGTCATTTACATACTACAAAAAATATTGTGGCAGATATTCTGTACTGTTAATAATAATATAGGCTGGCTCACAATATTTTTGCATACGAATTTATTAATACACTTATTAAAACAAACACCAACTTAGTGTCGACATATCGGCATAAATACGTTGAATAGGTATATAAAGTGCGGAGCTCACGCACAAAACCTAAAAAGCTGGCGTACTCCAAAATATAAATAAGACATTATGACTAGGGTGCAACTGCAAGAATCAATTGTATCTCTCAAATGTCCATAGAATTATATGCCGATTTACCAGCTTGTAGGAACCATATGGTTTAGGGAATGTCCTTACTGCAAACTCCTACAACGAAAGCTCTGTTCTCAGGTGCCGTTCAGCAGTAATACTTACACCGCTTTCAATCAATGGCGCTCCACTTGATTTTTTCTTTTTACGGAGCGAGCTTCCGACCTGTTCTTACAGCGTCCCACGTGACCGGCTAGATGGTAATTCGCTGGTTGATGACGTAGGCGCTTGGAGCCGTCAGGTTAGCGGAAGCTGATGTAGCTGAGTTCATGGTTGTTTGAGCCCATCGAATTAACGGAGGTTGTTAAAGCAGAATTTGTTTGATACTGTTCGGCAAAATTAGATATATCCACATAGGTTTAGACCAACTTATCAGTGATCAGTGGATAAAATCTTTAAAGGTGGTTATCCCAATATTCGAAAAGAGTTCCTTTCTTGCACATATAAAAAACCGCACCAGTAGCCAGGTCTTTGTCCACACTAGACGCGTTTCGGAACTATGTTCCTTCCTCAGTAGGTGTGCAATGCTGAATGAAGACATGTTGGTTGTGTCCTTTTATATCAATGTAGGTTTAGTAAAATGGGTGATGTGGATTCAGGATCTCATTATCCCAGATTGATTTTTTTCACCTGATCCTCTCTTAATCAATCTACTGCTTAAAATGTCAACTTTTTGACCATAATATATCATATATTAAAACCGACATTGTGATATGTCATAAATCCATAAAAATTGTATATAACTATAACATAAATATATTAAAATTATATACCAAATTGCATATAATTATACAAAAATACATATATAAAATGCAAATAAATAAACAATAGCTGTTGGGACTTCTGGCTTTTGGAGAAATAAAGAGGAGTCCCAACAGCTATTGTTTATTTATTTGCATTTTAGATATGTATTTTTGTATAATTATATGCAATTTGGTATATAATTTTAATATATTTATGTTATCGTTATATACAATTTTAATGTATATAACTCTCAGAGCTTTCGTTGTAGGAGTTTGCAGTAAGGACATTCCCTGAACCATATGGTTCCTACAAGCTGGTAAATCGGCATATAATTCTATGGACATTTGAGAGATACAATTGATTCTTGCAGTTGCACCCTAGTCATAAGGTCTTATTTATATTTTGGAGTACTCCAGCTTTTTAGGTTTTGTGCGTGAGCTCCGCACTTTATATACCTATTCAACGTATTTATGCTGATGTGTCGACACTAAGTTGGTGTTTGTTTTAATAAATGTATTAATAAATTCGTATGCAAAAATATTGTGAGCCAGCCTATATTATTATTATTTGCTCTTTTTCAGTTGGTTACTGACAGGCTGAGCTCCAGTAGTTTGCTGGTAGAGCTATTCTCAATATAGATTCTGTACTGTTGTCTAAAGGTTCAGTTAATGGAAGAGGAAAAGTCATCAAGTTGCCAGGTCCCTGACTTACATGCATCACAATTCATGAACACAAATGCTGATGAACACAAATGTTGCACAAGCAATTACGATGGTCAGAATGAATTATTAGGCAAAGTACTACAATCAAGCGTTATGGAGCTCGGAATTAAATGAATCTGCTATTGTAAGATCCTCACCTGCTTTGCACTCCAGGGGAACCCAAAGGGGTCCTCGTGGAGTTGCGGGACAGATTATGCGTGTCTCTGATGCACCAGCGCTGACCCCTTTGCGAGCCAGTGCGGAGATGCGTTCGTGTGGACATCGGAGGGGAGGACCGTCGGAGTCCCGGGGACAGAGTGGCCAGGCGAGTGACAAGACGCCGCGGCCAGGGTTGTCTCCGGTGTCTCCTGCGACTTCCGTTTCCGCATCTGGGTCCACGCGCTCGCATACTCGCGCTGAGTCAATCATGCGTCCGTGCGTACGCACGAGGGCAGGTTCGCAAAGGGATACACGGTCGCGAGTACGCGCTTCTTATGCACTTCGTCGACCAGTGGCGCATATTATACTGACTCACAAGAGCAAAGTGGATTAGGGAGCCAGCCATGGGTTAATCAACTTGTGATTGCCTTAGGCCTTGTACTCAGGTGCAGGGCAATTTGTTCACCCTTGGTTCGTCGACTTGGCATCCCGTTGATCCAGCCGAAAACCACCATGTCAGTGACCGCATTAGAGAGGGTGACGAATGGAAGACCGCATTTAATACCAGAGACGGCCATTACGAGTATCTCGTGATGCCTTTCGGTCTCTGTAATGCTCCCGCGGTCTTCCAGGAGTTAATCAACGATGTTCTCAGAGATTTCTTGGATAGATGTGTTGTTGTCTATCTAGATGACATACTAATCTACTCCTCGGATCTGGTCTCTCATCGGAGACACGTGTGTCAGGTTTTCCAGAAGCTGAGGGAGAACCGCCTCTATGCCAAACTTGAGAAGTGTCTGTTTGAGGTGAAGGAGTTGCCTTTCCTGGGGTACATTTTCTCAGAAAAGGGATTGGCTATGGACCCATCCAAACTTTCTGCTGTCTTGGATTGGCCTCAACCTAAGGATCTTAAGGGGTTGCAGCGTTTCTTAGGCTTTGCCAACTTCTACCGCAAGTTTATTAAGAATTTTTCTGCGATAGTAGTACCTCTCACCAACCTCACTAAGAAGGGAGCTAATCCTTCTAAGTGGACGAGAGAGGCAGTCAGAGCCTTTGAGACGCTGAAACAGGCCTTTTGCACGGCACCAATTCTTACTCATCCAGACACCTCCAGACCTTTTGTTCTCGAGGTCGATGCCTCAGAGGTCGGTGTAGGGGCAGTTCTCTCACAGTATTCTGGGGACCCCGAGAGGTTACATCCCTGTGCCTTCTTCTCTCGGAAGCTCTCTCCAGCCGAGTGTAATTATGATATCGGCAATAGAGAGCTTCTGGGAGTAAGATTGGCTTTTCAAGAGTGGAGACATTGGCTAGAGGGTGCAGAACATCCCATCACGGTTTACACTGACCACAAAAATTTGGAGTATCTAGAGAGTGCCAAAAGACTCAACTCCCGACAAGCCAGGTGGGCATTGTTTTTCACCCGCTTCAATTTCCGCCTCACTTATAAACCAGGTTCCAAAAACGTGAAGGCAGATGCCCTGTCCCGCTGCTTCCCTGAGGCTGCTTCCGTCCTGGACTCTGAGCCAGAAACCATTCTCCCAACTAAATGTTTTCTTGCTGCCCTGGGGGCCGCAGAAGTAATGGAGGACTTGTCCTCTCTTCTTGAGCCCTCACAGGCAGAGAGTCCACCTGACAAACCCGAGGGTCGATGGTTCGTACCCATTAACCTTCGATTGGAGGTCATCCGACAGCTTCATGACTCAAAGTCTGCCGGGCATTTGGGTGTTAAAAAAACACTTGCCCTTGTTAAACGTCACGTGTGGTGGCCCAACATGTCCGTGGATGTTAAGGCCTATATCCAGGCATGTACTGTTTGCGCCAGATGTAAACCGTCTCGGTCTGCCCCTTCTGGGACTTTACTCCCACTGCCTATTCCCCAGGCTCCATGGACTCACATTTCCATGGATTTCATCACAGATTTGCCAAGGTCCTCTGGAAGTACGGTAATCTGGGTAGTGGTGGACCGTTTTAGTAAAATGGCCCATTTTATCCCACTCCCTGGATTGCCCTCGGCCAGAGAATTGGCAGATCTGTTCTTGAATCATGTCTTTCGATTACACGGAGCGCCGGATGACATTGTTTCAGACAGAGGAGTGCAATTTATCTCCCGCTTCTGGCGTTCTTTCTGCTCCCGATTGGGTATTAATTTGTCTTTTTCTTCTGGTTTTCACCCAGAGACCAACGGTCAGACGGAAAGGACTAACCAGACCCTGGAGCAATATCTCCGGTGCTTCGTGTCAGACTGCCAGGTGGAATGGGCAGCGTATCTACCCTTTGCGGAGGTGGCTTATAATAACTCTGAGCATGCTTCCACTAAGATGTCTCCGTTCAGGTGCGTGGGAGGCAGGGATCCAAGACTCTCTTCTTTGGCCGGACCCTCCACTGACTCACCGGTGGTGGATCAGTGGTTCAAGGATAGGGGTCCCATTTGGTTGTCGGCCCAGCGGAATCTCCGCAGTGCGGTGACGCAACAGAAGAAATTTGCTGATCGTCATCGCACCGTAGAGCAAAAGTTTAAGGTGGGAGATCAGGTGTGGGTCTCCACCCGGAACATTCCGCTGCGTCAGCCATCTTCCAAGTTGGGTCCACGATTCATTGGCCCATACCCAGTGACACAAAAGATCAACCGAGTTACGTACAAGGTTGCTCTTCCACCGTCGATCCGAGGAGTGAACACCTTTCATGTTTCACTTCTCAAATCGGCAGCCGACTCCGCTCCCTTCGTTCAGACCCCATCCCCGCTGGAGGTCCAAGGGGTACCGGAGTTCGAAGTGAACAGAATTTTGGACTCTCGTTTTGTCCAAAGGTCTCTTCAATACTTGGTGGACTGGAAGGGTTTTGGTCCAGAGGAGAGATGTTGGATACCTGCTCGCCAGGTGCATGCGGATGAGTTGGTGGCAGCCTTTCACCGGGATAATCCGGGGAAAGCTTGCTTGGAGTCTTCAGAGCCGCCTCCTCGAGGGGGGGGGGTAATGTAAGATCCTCACCTGCTTTGCACTCCAGGGGAACCCAAAGGGGTCCTCGTGGAGTTGCGGGACAGGTTATGCGTGTCTCTGATGCACCAGCGCTGACCCCTTTGCGAGCCAGTGCGGAGATGCGTTCGCGTGGGCATCGGAGGGGAGGACCGTTGGAGTCCCGGGGACAGAGTGGCCAGGCGAGTGACAAGACGCCGCGGCCAGGGTTGTCTCCGGTGTCTCCTGCGACTTCCGTTTCCGCATCTGGGTCCACGCGCTCGCATACTCGCGCTGAGTCAATCATGCGTCCGTGCGTACGCACGAGGGCAGGTTCGCAAAGGGATACACGGTCGCGAGTACGCGCTTCTTATGCACTTCGTCGACCAGTGGCGCATATTATACTGACTCACAAGAGCAAAGTGGATTAGGGAGCCAGCCATGGGTTAATCAACTTGTGATTGCCTTAGGCCTTGTACTCAGGTGCAGGGCAATTTGTTCACCTATGGTAGTGGACACTTGGCACCTTGGGATTGGTCAGCAGGCATTTAAAAGGAGGTCTCTCAGGGTGATCAGTGCCCACTGTTATTTTCCCTCAACCAGGTATAGGTCACAACTCCTAGTGACTGAAGACTGCCAGGAACTTTGTCCTTACAGCGGACCCAAGATCTGGAGTGACTCGACTGCCAAGTGCACAGCATCATTCAGCACTGGTTGGGACTATTCCTGGAATCTCCTTGCCTGGTTTTTTGTTATTATTCCTTGTTACCAGCAAGTGTCCTGGACGTTTATGTTTCTGGTGAATAAACACCTTTTTGCTTTCATCACTGGTCTGTTTGTTGGTGCCTTGCATTACAGCTATACATTAGTCCTAGATAAAGTTATCCACAGAAGAGCACTGCACTTATTAGTGTAATGTGTTTTGCTCTAGGTCACTACAGGTGGCTCTCTCTGACAGTGAAGGGACTGAGCAAAAAAAGTAAAGCAAGGCTACTGTTTGCTGTGCTAAAAGTCCAAACAAAGAAGAAAGTTAAAGAGCCAGTACAGGAAATAAAATAGACTTCAAAAATATATCCAAAAACCATCCACCTGTTTTTGTAAAAAAATAAATCACTCCATAGAATATTCACATATAGGCTGCTAATATGTGATAAAAAAAAAGATTTATTTTGATAGTAGTGTCTCTTTAGGTATGCAATTAATCAGTAAAAAAAATTTAAGGAAACTATACAATACTTTTTATTTATATATTAGAGATCTATGCAATATTTAAAAGACTATTTAATGATAATAGAAATGGAGCAAATGTGCATGTAGAAAGGAAATTCTTAGTGTCACTGAACTTTAAATAAACTTTGCATTGATCAATAGTACATGATGAGTGTGTGTACATGATGAATAACACTTTCTAGCCATTATATGACTTGTATCTGTCATTTTTAGCAGCGTTTTTTCTCTGTGTTTGCTGAATATCTGGTTTGCAGTTCTCTCAGATATCATGGGTTGACACTAGCTGCCATCCACTGCACATACAGAAAGTAAAGGAGAATCTGACAGTCACTCAAAAGCAGCCCCAGGATAATGGAGGACATTGCAGAGAATTACTGACCTGTATTTTTTAATCAAGCACTTGTGCTTAGCTATAACTATATAGCTATATTTGCATGTTGCTGTGCAGTCTCTCTTTGTCTGTGCCTATTTCCTCAGCTCCTGCTTACTCCTCCCGCCTCCCCTCTCTATAGACTTTATATTGACATGTGTATGATGATCCTCCTGCAGAGCTGGTCCATCCTGGATAGGAAAAAAAGGCATTTTTCAAAGTGGGATTAACAAGGGGGAAGGGGGAGTCCAGTAAACAGATGATAACAGGATAACTAGGAAGTGTGTATGCAAATGAGCTCTTAACAAACTCTGCCACTAATGCCACCAGATATAAGGTAGCTATCCTATAAGTCAATGTTTGACTTTTTAAACAGACTTTGAGACATGGCTAGGATAACAAATCAGTCAGAACCTCATCTGAAGAACGCTGTTTCAGGATGATTAGAGACAGAGCTTGCTAAGGGCTTATTTGTATACCATCTTCCCAGAATTCCAAAAGAGCATTGCCTGGCCTATAAGACTCTTCATGCCATTTAGGAACTCTCCATAAGGAGATAGGGAGATAGTATTCCCCAAAACAGGAGAACTTGACATTTTGCACTGATAAAACATATTGCAAAGATTTATGAACAGTGTGAAAAGTTAGTGACCATTTAAGTATTACAATAAGAACATACGTAATGCCAGTGCATGCTTTGTAGCTGGCCAGCTAAGACCTGTCCTAGGTTGCTAATATGGCCTATATGTATATGCTACTAGACCCGCAAATAACCTTAACACAGTTCCTATGTTTATATGTTAAAAACAAAAGCAGAGTTATTTACTGTGACTTCATGTCATGTAACAGTTATATATTGTGTTCACAGAAGCAGAAAGAGATAATATGCCTTTCAGATTCATTATATGAATGTAAGGTAAGCTCAATGACACAGCAAAATTAAAACCAGAAAGCATATAGTTAGGCTGTTGTTACTGCCCAGGAGTCTTGACCAATCATAGCCAACCTCACACTGCCCAGGAGTCTTGGCCAATCATAGCCAACCTCACACTGCTGTTTGGTGCAAGGGTGCAACAGCTACCTTCTATATTGTTCTCAGGTCTGCGCCCTAGCTCTGAGTGACAGGGCCAATTAGTGGCGATGCAATCTCACCAGGCTCTGCGTTCTTGCCCATGCACAAGTGCTTCAGGAATTGGAACACGACAGGGTTGAAGTCAGTACTATGTAGCCCTAGCATGTATCAGGGCTGCACTGCTGGAGCACGGACTAGAATGTAGGTTCAGGTGAGATTACATAGCCTCTGTCTGGTTCTGTCACTCAGAGCTGGAGTGGAGCTAATCATGATAGGGAAGGGAGCTGTTAGTGTGATAAGGTGCAACAATGATGCCCTTATTGCACCAAACAGCTCATTTGCATAATCCCAAAGGCTTAATTTCTCAGTAATTTAGGCACTGATCTCCAAGGGGACAAAGATGTTTGAATCAGGAGATTGTGATGAAGCTAGAAGTTTAATTGGTTTATTACTTAGGTACATGGTGATTGTTAGCCCAGCGGTCCATGCTGGCGGTGCTGCCCCTAACCGTGAGCACATACAAGCCATGTTTCTCACCAGCCTATGGCTGGATTGCAGCAGGTATTTAAAGGTGCTTCCTACCACAGGAGGATGCCTGAGCAACTCATGGTCTCTAGCTTGTCTAGCTCCAAGTGCAAAGGTGTTTCTCTTTGCTTCACTGTGTACCAGACCCTGTTTATTGAACTCCTGGACTTTGTTTGTTTGCCGCCTGCCTCTGACTTTGGACTTCGCTTACTGACCTTGCTTGATTGTTGCTTGTCATGACCCGAAACCTCCTGGCCGTGCACATCCCCTCGGTGCTTGCACCGGGTTCTCTGAACCCCTGGTCAGCTGCCACTGACTCTGCGACTTCTCTGGAGTGGCACCTAATGGCTCAAGCCTATCCTCACCAGCAGAGGCTCTAGTGAAGACCAGGTAGTTGCTTAGTTATGCCCCTCCAGAGTGCAGCCAGTCAGTGGCACAGTGGGTCCACACCCGCTTGCATAACTGTGATAGATGGTCTTTTGTCAGACTTTAGGGGGGAATGTTTTTCCTGATGGAGAGCACCTAGTAGGTGTGAGGAGTAATGTAGTCCGTACCGAACTTTGTGAGTTCAGGGACCCGGTCCCGGACCCAAACTTTGCAGCAAAGTTCGGTTTCGAGTTCGGTGTTCGGGCATTTAATAAAGCTTTTTGAAAGGCTGCATAGCAGCCAACCAACAAGCTGTAAGATCCTCACCTGCTTTGCACTCCAGGGGAACCAAGAGGGGTCCTCGTGGAGTTGCGGGACAGGTTATGCGTGTCTCTGATGCACCAGCGCTGACCCCTTTGCGAGCCAGTGCGGAGATACGTTCGCGTGGACATCGGAGGGG
Organism: Bufo gargarizans; assembly: GCF_014858855.1. Lineage (NCBI taxonomy): Eukaryota > Metazoa > Chordata > Amphibia > Anura > Bufonidae > Bufo > Bufo gargarizans. The sequence goes on along the minus strand of NC_058080.1, from coordinate 358,233,738 downwards.
AGGACCGTCGGGGTCCCGGGGACAGAGTGGCCAGGCGAGTGACAAGACGCCGCGGCCAGGGTTGTCTCCGGTGTCTCCTGCGACTTCCGTTTCCGCATCTGGGTCCACGCGCTTGCATACTCGCGCTGAGTCAATCATGCGTCCGTGCGTATGCACGAGGGCAGGTTCGCAAAGGGATACACGGTCGCGAGTACGCGCTTCTTATGCACTTCGTCGACCAGTGGCGCATATTATACTGACTCACAAGAGCAAAGTGGATTAGGGAGCCAGCCATGGGTTAATCAACTTGTGATTGCCTTAGGCCTTGTACTCAGGTGCAGGGCAATTTGTTCACCTATGGTAGTGGACACTTGGCACCCTGGGATTGGTCAGCAGGCATTTAAAAGGAGGTCTCTCAGGGTGATCAGTGCCCACTGTTATTTTCCCTCAACCAGGTATAGGTCACAACTCCTAGTGACTGAAGACTGCCAGGAACTTTGTCCTTTACAGCGGACCCAAGATCTGGAGTGACTCGACTGCCAAGTGCACAGCATCATTCAGCACTGGTTGGGACTATTCCTGGAATCTCCTTGCCTGTTTTTTTGTTATTATTCCTTGTTACCAGCAAGTGTCCTGGACGTTTATGTTTCTGGTGAATAAACACCTTTTTGCTTTCATCACTGGTCTGTTTGTTGGTGCCTTGCATTACAGAACAGTAGGCCCAACTAACAGTTGCCATGGACAAGATCCAGCAGCAGCTGAATGAATTAACGGGAGCCGTTAACCTGCTGTTCCAACGACGCCCAAATATACCAGCAGCCGCTGCAGCGCAAATCCAAGAGCAACTGACAACTGTGATGGAGGAGGTTCAGCAGCTTATCCAGGGAGCCTCAGCACTACCCGTCACTATCGCAAGGCATCAAACAGAACCTAAGATCCCTCTGCCTGACCCCTTCACAGGAGAGCGCCAGGAGTTCTTAAACTTCAGGGACTCCTGTCTCCTTTATTTCCAGTTACGACCGATGGCTTCTGGCACTCTCAGGCAGAGAATTGGGATTGTAATGTCACTGCTACGTGGAGACCCCCAACGTTGGGCATTTAACTTGCCTCAAGACCATACAGCTTTTTCGTCAGTGGATGCCTTCTTCGAGGCTATGGCTGTGATTTACGATGACCCGGATCGTACTCGCACCGCAGAGACCAATCTTGAGCATATTCAACAAGGCCGCCGCCCAGCTGAAGAATACGCTGCAGAATTCAGGTGATGGGCAGCTTTCACCACCTGGGGCGACGCAGCCCTACGCCATCGCTTCCGTTTGGGACTTTCGGATGCGGTCCGGGATCTTCTTTTGGCCTTGCCTACCCCCTTCTCGTTGGAAATTGCTATCTCTCAGGCAATCGATGCCGACAGGCGAATCCGTGAGAGGCGAGTGGAACGGTCGTCTCGGTTTTCATCCTCTCGACCACATCCAGGGCCTCTAAAATCGGCCGAAGAGCCAATGGAGGTTGGATCCTCCCATCTCACACAGGCAGAACGAGCTCGTCGCCAACAGAAAGGCCTGTGCCTATTTTGCGGAAAGTCTGGACACCTCGTTAAAACCTGTCCCCTCCTGCCGGCGGGAAACGAATGAACCTAGGGGGCATAGAGGAGAACCCCCTAGGTGCTATTATCCCTCCTCCAAGCCGGGTGATGGTATCCATATCCTTACGGTGGCAAGACAAGGTCCATGAGTTTTCAGCACTAATCGATTCTGGGGCCGCTGGGAGTTTTGTGGACTCAACCTTGGTTCGTCGACTTGGCATCCCGTTGATCCAGCCGAAAACCACCATGTCAGTGACCGCGATTGATGGTTCCCCTCTTCAAGATGGTCGTGCAGTGTGGATGACTCCGGGAATACAGGTAACGGTGGGGGCTGATCATCGGGAGACCTTAAGCCTTTTCGTCCTTGACATGCCATCCACTCCCGTGATTTTGGGTCTCCCTTGGTTAAGGCTCCATAATCCAGTAGTGGACTGGCGCTCGGGTCTTATCTGTCAGTGGAGTACGGAATGCCTTACTAAGTGCATTTGTCCCGACCTGTCACTAGCCTCCATGGAAGTATTAAGTACTTTACCACAGCAGTATCATAATTTCCGAGATGTGTTCAGTCCTCAGGGGGCTGATATATTACCCCCCCACAGGTCATATGATTGTCCTATAGACCTGTTGCCAGGCACCATGCCACCACGAGGGCATCTTTATAATCTCACTGGGCCTGAGGTTCAGGCTCAGCGGGAGTATATTAAAGAGAACCTTGAGAAGAATTTCATTCGTCCATCCACTTCCCCTGCTGGAGCTGGATTCTTCTTTGTGGAGAAGAAGGATGGAGGCTTGAGACCTTGCATCGATTATCGTGCCCTTAATCGGATTACGGTGAAGAATCGGTATCCACTGCCTCTGATTGATGATCTGTTTTCTCAGGTGGCAGGGGCCCGAGTCTTCACCAAACTCGATTTAAGGGGTGCTTATAATTTAGTTCGCATTAGAGAGGGTGACGAAAGGAAGACCGCATTTAATACCAGAGACGGGCATTACGAGTATCTCGTGATGCCTTTCGGTCTCTGTAATGCTCCCGCGCTCTTCCAGGAGTTCATCAACGATGTTCTCAGAGATTTCTTGGATTGATGTGTTGTTGTCTATTTAGATGACATACTAATCTACTCTTCGGATCTGGTCTCTCATCGGAGACACGTGTGTCAGGTTTTCCAGAAGCTGAGGGAGAACCGCCTCTATGCCAAACTTGAGAAGTGTCTGTTTGAGGTGAAGGAGTTGCCTTTCCTGGGGTACATTATCTCAGAAAAGGGATTGGCTATGGACCCATCCAAACTTTCTGCTGTCTTGGATTGGCCTCAACCTAAGGATCTTAAGGGGTTGCAGCGTTTCTTAGGCTTTGCCAACTTCTACCGCAAGTTTATTAAGAATTTTTCTGCGATAGTAGTACCTCTCACCAACCTCACTAAGAAGGGAGCTAATCCTTCTAAGTGGACGAGAGAGGCAGTCAGAGCCTTTGAGACGCTGAAACAGGCCTTTTGCACGGCACCAATTCTTACTCATCCAGACACCTCCAGACCTTTTGTTCTCGAGGTCGATGCCTCAGAGGTCGGTGTAGGGGCAGTTCTCTCACAGTATTCTGGGGACCCCGAGAGGTTACATCCCTGTGCCTTCTTCTCTCGGAAGCTCTCTCCAGCCGAGTGTAATTATGATATCGGCAATAGAGAGCTTCTGGGAGTAAGATTGGCTTTTCAAGAGTGGAGACATTGGCTAGAGGGTGCAGAACATCCCATCACAGTTTACACTGACCACAAAAATTTGGAGTATCTAGAGAGTGCCAAAAGACTCAACTCCCGACAAGCCAGGTGGGCATTGTTTTTCACCCGCTTTAATTTCCGCCTCGCTTATAAACCAGGTTCCAAAAACGTGAAGGCAGATGCCCTGTCCCGCTGCTTCCCTGAGGCTGCTTCCGTCCTGGACTCTGAGCCAGAAACCATTCTCCCAACTAAATGTTTTCTTGCTGCCGTGGGGGCCGCAGAAGTAATGGAGGACTTGTCCTCTCTTCTTGAGCCCTCACAGGCAGAGAGTCCACCTGACAAACCCGAGGGTCGATGGTTCGTACCCATTAACCTTCGATTGGAGGTCATCCGACAGCTTCATGACTCAAAGTCTGCCGGGCATTTGGGTGTTAAAAAAACACTTGCCCTTGTTAAACGTCACGTGTGGTGGCCCAACATGTCCGTGGATGTTAAGGCCTATATCCAGGCATGTACTGTTTGCGACCTGTGTGAAGTTGGCACCCCATGTTCTTAAATTTAAAAAAGAAATACACCATTCGTTTGTGCTGCGTTTGTGCTGGTTTGTGCCGCAAAAATGAACGTTTGTGCCGGTTCGGTTCCTGAGATATTGCGCGTTAGATTTTTATGAAGCCCCGCCCATTTTCCACCCCATGTTCTTAAATTTCAAAAATAAATACACCATTCGTTTGTGCTGCGTTTGTGCTGGTTTGTGCTGCAAAAATGAACGTTTGCGCCGCTTTGGTTTCCGAGATATTGCGCGCTTGATTTTCTGAAACCCCGCCCATTTTCCACCCCATGTTCTTAAATTTCAAAAAGAAATACACCATTCGTTTGTGCTGCGTTTGTGCTGGTTTGTGCTGCAAAAATGAACGTCTGCGCCGCTTTGGTTTCCGAGATATTGCGCGCTTGATTTGCTGAAACCCCGCCCACTTTCCACCCCATGTTTTTAAATTTCAAAAAGAAATACACCATTCGTTTGTGCTGCGTTTGTGCTGATTTGTGCCGCAAAAATGAACGTTTGCGCCGCTTTGGTTTCCAAGATATTGCGCTCGATTTGCTGAAACCCCACCCACTTTCCACCCCATGTTCTTAAATTTCAAAAAGAAATACACCATTCGTTTGTGCTGCGTTTGTGCTGGTTTGTGCTGCAAAAATGAACGTTTGCGCCGCTTTGGTTTCCGAGATATTGCGCGCTTGATTTGCTGAAACCCCGCCCACTTTCCACCCCATGTTTTTAAATTTCAAAAATAAATACACCATTCGTTTGTGCTGCGTTTGTGCTGGTTTGTGCAGCAAAAATTAACGTTTGCGCCGCTTTGGTTTCCGAGATATTGTGCGCTTGATTTGCTGAAACCCCGCCCACTTTCCACCCCATGTTTTTAAATTTCAAAAAGAAATACATCGTTCATTTGTGCTGCGTTTGTGCTGGTTTGTGCTGCAAAAATGAACGTTTGCGCCGCTTTGGTTTCCGAGATATTGCGTGCTTGATTTGATGAAACCCCGCCCACTTTCCACCCCATGTTTTTAACCATGACTCTAGACCCCCCAGGTGTGCTGAAGCTTGCCCCCCTCCCGCCCCCTTTCACAACTTTTTTTGGGGCACAAGCATATTATATTTTTTTTTCTGCGTACGCTGACTGTGGCCGGGACTCTTAGCGTCACTGTTAGCGCATCGCACGCCCCACCGCTGATCAACTTCGGACGGTTGATCAGCGAGTTTGAATTAAAAAATAAAATCACATTTTTGGGCCTTTTTTTATTTTTTTGTCTGTAAGGTTCAGGGTAAGTTCCCGAACACCCGTCCCCCCACACACACGCACACCAAATAAAGTTTATCACACACACTCCCCTATGGCCCGCCGGATGTTCTAGGCGGCATATGCCCAGCTTGCCTCGAGTCCGAGAGCCCCAGTGAGGATGAGGATGACCCCACTTTCCTTTTGTCATCCGCGTCCTCCTCATCATCTAGCAATGATGATGAGACCCCAAGGCGGCGGAGACGCTATCAGACCCCACTTTACAATTATGCAGATAATGCAGCATGTCCCCCCAAAGGTGATCCTGCCTATGACCGCCTGTACCAAATCAGGTCGGTCATCGATCACTTTGGGGCCAAATTTGTGCAGGTCTATGTACCTGGAAGGGAAGTCGCGGTTGATTAGTCTCTCATTGCTTTCAAGGGGAGACTCATTATCCGCCAGTATGTTCCCTCTAAGCGGGCGAGGTATGGCATGAAGCTGTACAAACTTTGTGAGAGTACCTCAGGGTGCACTTACAAGTTTCGTGTGTACGAGGGGCGAGATTCCCGTATTTAACCACCAGAAGGTTCCCCCACTCTGGGTGTTAGCGGGAAACTTGTGTGGGACCTTATGCACCCACTGCTAGATAAGGGCTACCATCTGCACATGGATAACTTTTATATTAGTATCCCCTTGTTCCAGTCTCTCGCCGCCAGATCCACGTTCGCTTGTGGGACCGTGCGGAAAAATCAACGCGGCCTCCCTACCCACCCCCTCCAGGTACCTATCCCTAGGGGTGCGACCCGTGCACTTACCAGTGGAAACCTGTTGCTGGTCAGGCATAAGGACAAGAGGGATGCCCTTATGCTGTCCACAATTCACGGTAACGGCATCACCCCTGTCCCTGTGCGAGGTACCGCAGCAACGGTCCTCAAGCCCGATTGCATCGTCGACTACAATCGATATATGGGAGGAGTTGATCTCCCTGATCAAGTCCTCAAGCCATATAACGCCATGCGCAAAACCCGGGCATGGTATAAAAAAGTTGCGGTCTGCTTGGTGCAGGTTGCCTTGTACAACTCTTTTGTGCTGTCCCGGAACGCTGGCAACACAGGGACTTTCCTCCAGTTCTATGAGGCAGTCCTCAAGGACCTGATCTTTTCTGACCGGGAAAGAGCAGGCCAGAGTACCTCGGGAACTGGAGGCACCCAGATCGTCCCTGGCCAACACTTTCCAGGTGTGGTCCCCCATACTGGAAAGAAGGGCGGACCCAAAAAAGGTGCAGAGTGTGTCACAAGAGGGGGATACGGAAGGACACCACTACTCAGTGTGACAGTGTGACACGTGACCCGATCATCCGGGCCTCTGCATTATTGTTTGCTTCAAGGAGTACCACACTTCCATGGAGTACTAAATTTATGTTCCCCTTCCCTATTTTAGCCACTGACAATCGGATATAAAACTATGGGGATACTAGTATAAAAGTTATCCACGTGCAGGTGGTAGCCCTTATCTAGCAGTGGGTGCATAAGGTCCCACACAAGTTTCCCGCTAACACCCAGAGTGGGGGAACCTTCTGGGGGTTGAATACAGGAATCTCGCCCCTCGTACACACGAAACTTGTAAGTGCACCCTGAGGTACTCTCACAAAGTTTGTACAGCTTCACGCCATACCTCGCCCGCTTAGAGGGAACATACTGGCGGATAATGAGTCTCCCCTTGAAAGCAATGAGAGACTCATCAACCGCGACTTCCCTTCCAGGTACATAGACCTGCACAAATTTGGCCCCAAAGTGATCGATGACCGACCTGATTTGGTACAGGCGGTCATAGGCAGGATCACCTTTGGGGGGACATGCTGCATTATCTGCATAATTGTAAAGTGGGGTCTGGTAGAGGACGTCCCCACTCCAGTAATGCCTGACACTAGGTTTCTTGACTCGGCCCATATGCAGCACGAGGCCCCGAAACCTCCTCATCTTGGCTGCACAGACCGGAGTCCAGCCACCGGGCCTAACCAAAAAGGAGCCCGGATGTTGAGCAATGAACTGTGGGGCGTACAGGTTCGTCTGCTCCAACATCAGATTCACAAAGGGGTCACTGAAAAAAAGACTAAAGTAGTCGCATTCAGTGAAGCCCACTGTGGAAATCTGGATTCCTGGTTGGCCTACAAAATCAGGAATCACGGGCTCAAAACGCTCTGGGGTATACCAGACAGGTTCACCGGTAGGGGGCTCCGGTGGTCTTAACTGGTGGGCCGGAAAACTAGTACGAGCCCCAGAGCTTCTCGTACTAGTGTGGGCCACAGGGTCCCTAGCATGGCGGTCTCCTAGCTCCACCTGGCGGCGTCTCCGCCGCCTTGGGGTCTCATCATCATTGCTAGATGATGAGGAGGACGCGGATGACAAAAGGAAAGTGGGGTTATCCTCATCCTCACTGGGGCTCTCGGACTCGGAGGCAAGCTGGGCATATGCCGCCTAGAACATCCGGCGGGCCATAAGGGAGTGTGTGTGATAAACTTTATTTGGTGTGCGTGTGTGTGGGGGGACGGGTGTTCGGGAACTTACCCTGAACCTTACAGACAAAAAAATAAAAAAAGGCCCAAAAATGAGATTTTATTTTTTTAAATTCAAACTCGCTGATCAACCGTCCGAAGTTGATCAGCGGTGGGGCGTGCGATGCGGTAACAGTGACGCTAAGAGTCCCGGCCACAGTCAGCGTACGCAGAAAAAAAAATATAATATGCTTGTGCCCCAAAAAAAGTTGTGAAAGGGGGCGGGAGGGGGGCAAGCTGCAGCACACCTGGGGGGTCTAGAGTCATGGTTAAAAACATGGGGTGGAAAGTGGGCGGGGTTTCATCAAATCAAGCACGCAATATCTCGGAAACCAAAGCGGCGCAAACGTTCATTTTTACGGCACAAACCAGCACCAGCGCAGCATAAACGAATGGTGTAGTACTTTTTGAAATTTAAAAACATGGGGTGGAAAGTGGGCGGGGTTTCAGCAAATCGAGCGCTCAATATCTCGGAAACCAAAGCGGCGCAAACGTTAATTTTTGCGGCACAAACCAGCACAAACGCAGCACAAACGAATGGTGTATTGCTTTTTGAAATTTAAAAACATGGGGTGGAAAGTGGGCGGGGTTTCAGCAAATCAAGCGCACAATATCTTGGAAACGAAAGCGGCGCAAATGTTAATTTTTGCAGCACAAACCAGCACAAACGCAGCACAAATGAACGGTGTATTTCTTTTTGAAATTTAAGAACATGGGGTGGAAAGTGGGCGGGGTTTCAGCAAATCAAGCGCGCAATATCTCGGAAACCAAAGCGGCGCAAACATTAATTTTTGCTGCACAAACGCAGCACAAACGAATGGTGTATTTCTTTTTGAAATTTAAGAACATGGGGTGGAAAATGGGCGGGGCTTCATAAAAATCTAACGCGCAATATCTCAGGAACTGAACCGGCACAAACGTTCATTTTTGCGGCACAAACCAGCACAAACGCAGCACAAACGAATGGTGTATTTCTTTTTGAAATTTAAGAACATGGGGTGGAAAGTGGGCGGGGTTTCAGCAAATCGAGCGCAATATCTCGGAAACCAAAGCGGCGCAAACGTTCATTTTTGCAGCACAAACCAGCACAAACGCAGCAGAAACGAATGGTGTATTTATTTTTGAAATTTAAGAACATGGGGTGGAAAATGGGCGGGGTTTCAGAAGATCAAGCGCGCAATATCTCAGGAACCGAACCGGCACAAATGTTCATTTTTGCGGCACAAACCAGCACAAACGCAGCACAAACGAATGGTGTATTTCTTTTTGAAATTTAAGAACATGGGGTGCCAACTTCACACAGGTCTGTTTGCGCCAGATGTAAACCGTCCCGGTCTGCCCCTTCTGGGACTTTACTCCCACATCCTATTCCCCAGGCTCCATGGACTCACATTTCCATGGATTTCATCACAGATTTGCCAAGGTCCTCTGGAAGTACGGTAATCTGGGTAGTGGTGGACCGTTTTAGTAAAATGGCCCATTTTATCCCACTCCCTGGATTGCCCTCGGCCAGAGAATTGGCAGATCTGTTCTTGAATCATGTCTTTCGATTACACGGAGCGCCGGATGACATTGTTTCAGACAGAGGAGTGCAATTCATCTCCCGCTTCTGGCGTTCTTTCTGCTCCCGATTGGGTATTAATTTGTCTTTTTCTTCTGGTTTTCACCCAGAGACCAACGGTCAGACGGAAAGGACTAACCAGACCCTGGAGCAATATCTCCGGTGCTTCGTGTCAGACTGCCAGGAGGATTGGGCAGCGTATCTACCCTTTGCGGAGGTGGCTTATAATAACTCTGAGCATGCTTCCACTAAGATGTCTCCGTTCAGGTGTGTGGGGGGCAGGGATCCAAGACTCTCTTCTTTGGCCGGACCCTCCACTGACTCACCGGTGGTGGATCAGTGGTTCAAGGATAGACATCCCATTTGGTCGTCGGCCCAGCGGAATCTCCGCAGTGCGGTGGCGCAACAGAAGAAATTTGCTGATCGTCATCGCACCGTAGAGCAAAAGTTTAAGGTGGGAGATCAGGTGTGGGTCTCCACCCGGAACATTCCGCTGCGTCAGCCATCTTCCAAGTTGGGTCCTCGATTCATTGGCCCATACCCGGTGACACAAAAGATCAACCGAGTTACGTACAAGGTTGCTCTTCCACTGTCGATCCGAGGAGTGAACACCTTTCATGTTTCACTTCTCAAATCGGCAGCTGACTCCGCTCCCTTCATTCAGACCCCATCCCCGCTGGAGGTCCAAGGGGTACCAGAGTTCGAAGTGAACAGAATTTTGGACTCTCGTTTTGTCCAAAGGTCTCTTCAATACTTGGTGGACTGGAAGGGTTTTGGTCCAGAGGAGAGATGTTGGATACCTGCTCGCCAGGTGCATGCGGATGAGTTGGTGGCAGCCTTTCACCGGGATAATCCGGGGAAAGCTTGCTTGGAGTCTTCAGAGCCGCCTCCTCGAGGGGGAGGGGGGTAATGTAAGATCCTCACCTGCTTTGCACTCCAGGGGAACCAAGAGGGGTCCTCGTGGAGTTGCGGGACAGGTTATGCGTGTCTCTGATGCACCAGCGCTGACCCCTTTGCGAGCCAGTGCGGAGATGCGTTCGCGTGGACATCGGAGGGGAGGACCGTCGGGGTCCCGGGGACAGAGTGGCCAGGCGAGTGACAAGACGCCGCGGCCAGGGTTGTCTCCGGTGTCTCCTGCGACTTCCGTTTCCGCATCTGGGTCCACGCGCTCGCATACTCGCGCTGAGTCAATCATACGTCCGTGCGTACGCACGAGGGCAGGTTCGCAAAGGGATACACGGTCGCGAGTACGCGCTTCTTATGCACTTCGTCGACCAGTGGTGCATATTATACTGACTCACAAGAGCAAAGTGGATTAGGGAGCCAGCCATGGGTTAATCAACTTGTGATTGCCTTAGGCCTTGTACTCAGGTGCAGGGCAATTTGTTCACCTATGGTAGTGGACACTTGGCACCCTGGGATTGGTCAGCAGGCATTTAAAAGGAGGTCTCTCAGGGTGATCAGTGCCCACTGTTATTTTCCCTCAACCAGGTATAGGTCACAACTCCTAGTGACTGAAGACTGCCAGGAACTTTGTCCTTTACAGCGGACCCAAGATCTGGAGTGACTCGACTGCCAAGTGCACAGCATCATTCAGCACTGGTTGGGACTATTCCTGGAATCTCCTTGCCTGTTTTTTTGTTATTATTCCTTGTTACCAGCAAGTGTCCTGGACGTTTATGTTTCTGGTGAATAAACACCTTTTTGCTTTCATCACTGGTCTGTTTGTTGGTGCCTTGCATTACACAAGCTTTTAGAATATGGGCACTTAAAACCCATCACAGCCATGCCTAGTAATGGCATGGCTGTGATTGGCCAGTGCATCATATGACCCAGCCTCTATACAAGCTGGATCACGTGTAGCAACGCCCATCAGCTCTGATTAGTGCAGGGACAGGAAGCAGGCAGCTGAAGTGAGGGAGAGTGTTAGGAATTTGATCTGGCTATTCTGTGGGTGCAATGCACCATCTTTGCACTCCTGACAAAAATATAATAATTTATCTGTCTGCACTTTATACGTGACAGGGAAATTAATATAGTTATATATGTTTCCAGAATTTCTACTGTAAGGGATTTTGGGCAAAAGGAACAAAAGGAAGAGCCTGCCCTTGCTAACTAACGTCGTTCCGGTTTCCTTTCTATTCTTCTATAGGCATCGATAGTATCTACCCGGGCCCTCCATTCGTGGAAACTGGGCTGTTCTTTGTACCCCAGTATTTAACGATTAAGGTCTTTGCGACCATAAAGCCTTCCATACAGACTCGCAGCTGGTAGGGCGTCAAGATGGGGAAGAAATACCCAGTATTGCCTGTGTAAAGCAGCGATTCAATTTAATCTTGTATCTTTTATATAATTCTTCATAAATACTAGTCCAAAAGCCACTCACTTCTGGACAATTCCACAGTAAGTGACCTAAGTCCGCCTTATCTGATGAGCATTTCCAACATAGGTCCTTCCTTTCCTTATATATTTTGGCAAGGAAGGCGGGGGAGTAGTATAAGTGATGCACAATCTTGAACTGAATCAATCTATATTTCTGAGAGATCGATACCTTTTATATATTTTGATATACTATGCCCCATTCCAAGGTATTCCCATCGCCCAATTCTAAACAGTCCCGAAGTCTGCGATATATTTGAGAGAGTGTAAGTTGTGTGTCCTTAAATCTAAAGCAATAATCCCAAAAAGTTTGCCCTAATAGTCAATAAGCTTTTATCCTGAGTGCACATATATGCGTGTCTAATTTGTGCGTATCTATATCTATCTAAAGAGGTTATAGGTGTACCTTTTATTAATTCATCTAAAGGAATAATATTACCATGTGATATTATATGAGTTATACGATTAATTCCACGTGAGTTCCAGTATTTATAATCTACAATTGACTTAAATTCTTTTAAATTATAATTGTGCCAGAGTGGAGTAAAGTGAGTAGGGCATATCACACCCAGTATATTTTTTTATCTTATTTCAAACCCTTTTTAATGCATCGCTAATTAAACACAGTTTTTTTCTCTTGCCCGGGTGACTAGTCTCCAAAATAGAAAAAATATCCCCATATGGCCCCTGAAAGTTCCTTTAGAGGATACCTAGTAGCAAGGCAGCCTGATGATCTGCCCCCCCTCCCACACACCACTTTATCTGTGCTGCAATATAGTATCCCTGGAGGAATGGGAGGGACAGACCACCCCTTCTCTCAGAAATACAGAGATATTTTGCTTAATCCTGACCCTTCCCCTCCCCCAGATCAACTCATTCAGCAATTTATCCAACAGCCCAAAAAATCATCAATCCATATCGGACATGCTGTCAAGGGGTTTAGTGCAATGGGGAGGACCACCATCCTAACCAGTGCAATTCTTTCCTCCTGTGACAGAGGCAGCTTCTGCCAAGTCCGGATCTTCTCCCTGATCTTATTAATCATAGGAATTATATTTAAGAGATTATATCTAGACAGGTCCGCACTTATTCTAATACCCAGATATCGAATGGAGTCAGTTGGTCGAAGTAACTTAATACCTAGAAAGCCATCAGGGGTGCTCGAACAAGGGGGAGAAGTTCTGACTTGTCCCAATTTACTTTATACCCTGATAATGATCCATATTCTTTCAAAATATTCATGACAGGTGTAACAGCTTTCCACCCCTGCCAAAAAAATACAAGAATGTCATCTGCGTATAGACTGATCTTATCTTCCTCTCCTCTCCCTCCAAAACCTATGATCTCTCTGGATTGACGGATTTTACAAGCAAGAGGTTCCAAAGCCAGGGCAAATATCAATGGTGAGAGGGGACATCCCTGCCGTGTACCTGTCTGTAAAGGGAGCGGTTCAGAGTCAATCCCATTTACCTTTACCCTGTTCTCCCAAGTTCATTCTATCCAAGGTTCCCCACAGGAAAGGCCACTCCACCCTGTCAAAAGCCTTCTCGGCATCCAGAGACAGGATGGAACAGTCCTCCCCCTCCCCTACATATATATTGAGAAAGGCCCTACGGATATTAGATTGTATCTCTCGTTTTGGGATAAAACCCATCTGGATGGATCAGGCAGTGGACAACCCCCCTTAGCCTATTAGCAAGCACTTTCGCTAGTGTCTTGTAATCAGTATTGAGTAATCAGATTGGGCGATACGCCCCAATCTCAGTCCTATCTTTATCCTTCAAAATTAAAGAAATGGAAGCCTCCCTTAAAGAAGGGGGGAGTAAACCACTCCTCCAAGATTCATTAAACATAAGAAGAAGGAGCGGCAGTACCGTTTTGCGATATACTCTGTAAAATTCAAATGGTAAGCCATCCCTACCAGGAGCCGTATTACCTTTTATGCTATCAACGGCTGTCTCCACCTGTCACGAGGGTGTCAAGAACCACGCCTGACTCCGTTATACCCGGGGTCAGGAAGTCGCAGCGGTTGGCTGCGCACTCTATGTAATAAGATAGGGCTGTTTCTTCATGGTAGCTTTCTGGGTTTGCTTTGCAACCCTTTTTGGCTCACTCAGGGATCCGTAGCTCCTTCTCCTCAGCTGTTCCTTGTCCAGCACTCCCAACCTCCTTATATTCCTCTCTCCCACTTCTCTGGTTGCCAGATATAGAGCTTCCTGCCTGGACTTCTATACTGACCCACTTGAGCTGTGTTGCTGCGTTCCCTGGTTGTTGTTCCAGAACGTTACCCTCCAGATCCCTGTTGGGCCTTTGTGGTCTGCTGTTGTCGCCCACCTGGGATTATATGTTTGTCTGTATTGTCTGTCCTCTCCTTGGTGTTTTCCTTTTAGTGTCAGTAGTGCGGACTAGTGATCCCACCGCCCCGTTCACTACCTAGGGCTCATCTTAGGGAAAGCCAGGGTTTAGGCACGTGATCGGCGTACGGGTGAGGAACCCGTCTAGGGACATCAGGGCAGTCAGGTGCCAGCCGCAAGGTGAGTCAGGGGTCACCACCTTTCCCTCTCCCTTGGGCAGGGCCTACCCTTTTCCCTCCCTTTGCGTGACGCCGGTCATTACACCACCTCTTCAAAAGTAATTGGCAAATTTAATTTGGAACGATCCTGATCGGAAAGACTAGGGAGTACCACACTATCAAGAAAAATGGCCTGAGCTCCATCATCCACCTCAAGGTCCGACCGATATACTTTAGTAAAATGTTCTATGAAAGCGGTTTTAATTTTTAAACAGTCGTTGGTTAGTACACCAGTAGGCAGTTTAATTTACTTTATTGGGATTTGAGTCCTTTGATTAGTAATTAAAGATGCCAACATTCTACCTGTTTTACCTTTATCAAAAAAATCTTGCTGTCCTGCAAAAAACATCTATGTTGAGCTTTTTCATAAAGAAAGGTCTGATATTTCCTCTTAGCCTCCATTAGTGGTAATCGGGCATTTTCCCCGTTTTGATTAACCAAATCTGCCTCAAGGGCCCCGACCCTCTCTACCAATTCCTTCTCAGTGTTAGCATATTCCGCCCTTTTTTTCCTAATCCTCATACTATATACCCCTCTTATCATGGCCTTCAGGGAGTCCCACACATAATGTATCTGTGTGGATCCATAATTTAGTGCCCAGAATTCCAATATATCTTTCCCAATCCTTTCTTGGTCACCGACCACATGGATCCAGTGTGGATTTAACCTAAAAGATTTTCTCCCCACAGAAACCAAAGAATCGGCCGTCGACAATAACATTGGAGTGTGGTCGGATATACCGTGGGGTTCATGCTTAATTTTTTGGATCAATTTCAGAAATTCTGAACTTGCTAGTGATAAATATATCCTGGACATAGCCTTGCAAGATCTGCTAAAACAGGATAAGGTGATTTTTTTCCCATACAGGGACTGCCACACATCTATGAGGCCCATCTCCTGGCAGATCCTGCTAAGGATCGTAGGCTGATCATTAGTACTTCCCCTTCCGCTAAACTCAGATACCCTATCCTTATTATCCATAACAGAATTAAAATCTCCTGACACCAATATAGGACACGGATCCCATTTACAGACATACGCTGCAAGTTTCCTCAACACTTCCGAGGAGAAAGGGGGAGGGATGTATACAAACACAAGTACGCATATCAGTCCCATCCACTGGCCATATAAAAATACAAATCTTCCCTCCTTATCAATCCATTGATCATATGGCTCATAGTCCACATTCCTATGTATGTAGACACTAACTCCTCGCGAATAGGCCGAGTAGTGGGAGTGGTACTCGTACTGCGTCCATGGTTTTTGCATATATTTCAGTTTTTCAGCGGTAAAGCGGGTCTCTAACAACCCCACGATAGCAGGCAAATGTCTGGAGATAGTATCGTATACCACCCTCCGTTTAAGTTTGTCCGCCAATCCACGGACATTACATGTCAGTATACGTGGCATTTACAAAAATATCGTGGGGTGGTCAAGCTCCTCCGTTCCCCTCCCTAGTTCTACATCAGGTCCCGCAGCAGTGATGGGGAGCAGGGAAATTAATATAGTTAATCTGTCTGTTAGTTCAGACTTCAAAGAATGAGGAGATCTTCAAATAAGGGATGTGGCCCTGGTCGTGGTACTGCTGGAGCTCCTGTTGCAGGGAGAGCATGTGGTCGATCTGTGCCAGCTACATGCCCAAATGAAACACCTTCCTCAGGTGCACGTAGGCGACAGGATGTTCAATGTCATTTTGTAGGCCTGAATACCGGTGTACGAATGGTGAGGCCAAAACAAGTAAAGATGGTAGTAGATTGGATCGCTGACAGGGCCTCCAGTTCCTTCACATTGTCTTCCACCTAGTGGCCTGCTGAAAGCACAGAGTTGGCAGCGGCAGCCCATGGGCATCTGTCTTTCGCCTCACCCCCTTGCAAATCAGCCAAGCAGTCTGAGCCCCAAGTCATACAGCAGTCCTTTTTGATGACTCTGCTGGCGGGGTTTCCGTGGGCCATTCACCTAGTCCTGCCCAAGAAGTGAAAGAGATTGAGTGCACTGATGCCCAACCACTTATGTTTCAGGATGTGGACATGGGAGGACCACTGCAGCACGTCTCTGATGATAATAACGAAACAGATGTGCAAACTGCTGCGGCTTTCTGTAGTGTGCAGACTGGCAAGGAGGGCAGGGGTAAAGAGTGGGTGGAAGATGATGTGAAGGATGATGAGGTCCTAGACCCCACATGGCATCAAGGTGATGCGAGTGACGTGTGCAATTCAGAGAAAGAGGTGGTGGTCACACAGCGCCAGGCGCACAGCAAAAGAGGGAGCAGGGTGCAAAAGCAGAGTGGCCGTCCCCTAGCTAGCACACCTGCTACTGCCCACCACACCTAGGGACTGAGCACACCAAAGCCAGCTCCAAGGAGTTCCCTGATGTGGCCATTCTTCAGACAATGTGCTGATGACAAGACACAAGTGGTTTGAATGCTGTGCAATCAGAGCCTGAAGCGAGGCATAAATGTTCTAAACCTGAGCACCACCTGATGACCAGGCATCTAAATGCAAAGCACAAGCTGCAGTGGAGTACACACCTGAAAAACCACAAAGATCTCAGGCTCCTCCTGCTCCCTCTTCTGCTGCGGTCTCAGCCTCTTCCTCCCCCTCTGGAGTGACAGTGGCACCTGCCACCCCGCAAACAGATGATGTGGCAGCAACACCACCACCTCCACCATCGTCACAGTCGCCAAGCATCTCCACACTGTCCCATGGAAGCGTTCAGCTGTCCATCCCCCAAACACTGGAAAGAAAGAGGATGTATCCTCCTACCCACCCGCTGGCCCTGAATGCCAGCAATTCAAAATTCCTTTCCATCTGGTGGAGAGGGAGACTTTTAAAAACCTTATGGCGGTGGCTGTCTCACAATATGTGGTTCACAGCCGCCACTACTTTCCAGGTGAGCCATCCCTGCCCAACGAAGTGGCGTACAAAATCAGGTGTGCACTGCGCAACGCCATCTGTGGCAAAGTTCACATAACCACTAATATGTGGACCAGTAAGCACGGGCGGGGACCTTATCTCCCTAACTTCACACTGAGGAAATGCAGTGGATGGTGGGCCTGAGGCAGATAGCAGTTTGGGGCATGTCCTTCCACCACCAAGGGTTGTAGGATGTTTCTCGTTGCCTCCTCCTACTCCGCTTTCTCCTCTACTGCCTCCTCATCCGGTCAGCTTAACATCTGCACCACCAACTTCAGCACAGCCGGGGAAAAACAAAAGCAGGCTGTTCTGAAACTCATCTGTTTGGGGGAAAAACCCCACACTGTGCAGGAGCTGTGGACGTGCATAGAACAACAGACCGATGAGTTGTTGGTGCCACTGAGGCTCAAGCCCGGCCTGGTGGTGTGCGAAAACGGGCAAAATCTCAAAGCAGCTCTGGGCCTAGCCGGGTTGACACACATCCCTTGCCTGGCGCATGTGCTGAATTTGGTGATGCAGAGGTTCCTGAAAAATTACCCCGATATATCAGAGCTGCTGCAGAAAGTGTGGGCTGTCTTTTGGCATTCTCACATTGTTGCTGCTCGCCTGTCTGCACTACTTTGGCCTTCCCGCTCACTGCCTTGTAAGTGACGTATCCACAAGGTGGAACTCCCCCTTGCACATGCCAGAGAGTCTGTGCGTGCAGCAGCAGGTGATAGTGGAGTTTCAGCTGCAGCACACACGGGTGAGTCGCTCTGCGGAGCAGCACCACTTCACCACCATCGAGTGGGCCTCCAGGTGGGACGTGTGAGACATGTTGCGCTGTTTCGAGTACTCCACCAACATAGCCAGTGCCAATGACACCGTCCTCAGCGTTACTATCCCACTTCTATGTCTCCTTGAAAAAATGCTTTGGGCGATGATGGAAGAAGATGTGGATCAGGAGGAAGTGGAGGAGGAAGAGGGATAATTTCCATGGTTACCAGGCCAGTCATTCACAAGTGGCTCGAAGCAGCTCAGGGGCATCACTGGAGCGTGGTTGGGGGGATACAAAAGATACAGATGATACACCTCCCACAGAGGACAGCTTGTCATTGCCTCGGGCAGCATGGCACACATGAGCGACTACATGCTGCAGTGCCTGCACAACAACTGCTGGGTTGCCCACATTCTACCCAGTGCTGTTTACTGGGTGGCCACCCTGCTGGATCCCTGCTACAAGGACAACGTGCCGTCCTTTTTTCCGTCACTGGAGCATGATCGGAAGGTGCGCGAGTACAAGCACAGGCTGGTAGACGAGCTGCCTATGGTATTCCCACCTGACAGCGGGGGGCTTAGTGGAATCACAAGACGAAGGCAGAGGAGGAAGAAGTGGCCAATGCAGCTGGGGCACGCTAGCACCTCAGACGGGCGGGTGAGCATGGCCGAAATATGGAAAAGGTTTGTCAGCACGCCACAACAACCAGCACCACCAGCTGATATGGACAGTCTTAGCAGGAGGCAGCATTTCAGCAACATGGTGGAACAGTACATGCCTACACGTACTGACTGATGGGTCTGCCCCATTCAACTTCTGGGTCTCCAAATTTGGAGCATGGCCTGAGCTTGCCCATAACGCCTTGGAGGTGCTGGCCTGCCCTTTGGCCAGTGTATTGTCCGAATGTTCGTTTAGCATGGAGGGGGGTGATCAGAGACAAGCGCAGCTGTCTGTCCACAACCAAAGACAAACTCACGTTTTTTAAAATGATCCAAGCATGTATCCCACAGGACTTGTCTGTACCTTGTGCTGAGTAGAAGTATACCATCCGCACCCAGCCATTGTTATACTCCAGTGCACTTTCTTTTTGCGTTCTCTTTTCCATTTCCCAATGTTTTGGGGCCTTCCTAAATCTATAAAAAAAAATAAAAAAATAAAGGAAAATAAAACCCAACATGTGTTGGGTACCTCCTCCTCCTCCACCACCGCTTCCACCTACACCGCCACGTCCACTGCCTCCTCAACCTCCTACTCCACTTTGACCTCTGCCTCCTAGTTAAAGATTTTTTTTTTCTATTCTATGTTATTTTAAGTAATTTCCCTAGCCACATTTGTTTGCAGGGCAATTGTCCTGTTCTTACCCCCATTTTGCTTCCTTTTGCAGCCCTCTAGCCCTTAGTGTGACTATTTTACAGCCATTTTAGTGCACCAAAGTTCGGGTCCCCATTGACTTCAACGGGTCTGCTCATCCTTAGTGAGGAGTCTTATAGGGCATTGCCTGGCCTATAAGACTTCTTATTCCTACTAGGCACTCTCCAAAACCCTCTAACCCAGTTAAGCCAGTTTTCTCTGCTTTGCACTGATGAGGGACAATCACCACAACAGCTGTCTGCAGATGAGGTACTGACTTAGCTATAAATCATGTTAGGTTTGAAGACCTAGCAATAACTTATAGGATAGCTACCTTATATCTGGTAACATTAGAGGCTCAGCTTCCTTTTCTATTTGGAAAGATACCTAATTTGCATACTTTTTTTTCTCCTTAGGAGGATTGCCTGACCTATAAAACTCCCTACAAATACTAAGCACTCTCCATAAGGAGAAATAGTACCACCCAAATTGTTTTCTGTGTGTCATGGTTTTTTCTACTTGAGTCACAGCTATTGGTCTTCAACATGATATGATATGAGTAGCACTATCAGTGCTAGTCAGGAGTCTAGTGGTTTCACTGCTAATACCTATGTGTCTTAGTCAGGTTCAGTTTAATGATGTTTGCTTAAAGCTGTGGATAACCACCACCAAGCAAAAGAATTATGGTTGTCTTGTTTATTTTTTCAAGGGAGTTCATTCTATCAGTAGGATGCTAAAGATCAGTGTTTGATTAGTTATACCTGCTGGCAGTGTTGTATGTCAGGAGATGAGAATGCATACCACAAGTAATATGGGAAAGAAAAGAGGGAATGTAGTAAAATCACAAATATGACAAATATAGGTAATATCTTATACGGACTGCTTTATTGTAGATGGTATGACTGAATGCATGGCAGTGGAAAAAATAGTATGTAGGCAGCAAAGTCATAATTACCTTAAAGGGGTGTTCCAGGATTTTGACCTCAATGGGAGCAAATTTGCAGTAGCCAGCTCTGTCCACTACACAATTGACAGAACTGTGTATTTCTGGTGCCAAAGACGGGAGCTACACTAAAACAGCCCACAGTAGGGTGAGGTGTTTCGGATTGATTGTCTATCCTCAGGACAGGTCATCATTAACAAAATATGGGCGTATCACTTGAATTATTTCTGTAGGCAAAAGTTGACTGTATCATGAAAATAGTATTTTTCAATATACTCTCTGTATCAGTTCCACAGCCTTTAATATCTCTTTTTGCTGTCACTTAGTCCACATTCACACGACTGTACTGTTATCAGAGCAAGAAATGGGCTTGGCATTTCTGGGGCCCCACGGCAAAGTTATGAAGTTATGTCTGGGGGGCCGAGGAGCATGGGTGATGTGTGATGCTAAGCTCCATCACCTTCCCTCACACCAGCAGCTTTGAAGCGCCGTTGAATGCGACAGCGACACAGCTGCCACTGCTCAGGACTCCAAGGTGGATGATGCCCCGCTTCTTGGTGTGGAGAACTACAAGGGCCATCTCTGCCCAGCATTAAACGCAGTTGTGGGAGTCCTTCACCGAGTGAAGTGCAACCTAGAGGGAGCAGGAACATGAGCTCCGCGGTTGGCAGGTGGTCTGCCCATCGTGTATTCCAAGGAGGGGAGATGTATGTTTGATGGACACTGGTCAGCTGCTGGAAGGTTATGGGGGAAAAAAAAAAAAAAAAAACATTACAAAACTCATCCAGACTTATATATACATGAGTTAAGTATGATTTATATACACTCACCTAAAGAATTATTAGGAACACCATACTAATACGGTGTTGGACCTCCTTTTGCCTTCAGAACTGCTTTAATTCTACGTGGCATTGATTCAACAAGGTGCTGATAGCATTCTTTAGAAATGTTGGCCCATATTGATAGGATAGCATCTTGCAGTTGATGGAGATTTGAGGAATGCACATCCAGGGCACGAAGCTCCCGTTCCACCACATCCCAAAGATGCTCTATTGGGTTGAGATCTGGTGACTGTGGGGGCCATTTTAGTACAGTGAACTCATTGTCATGTTCAAGAAACCAATTTGAAATGATTCAAGCTTTTTGACATGGTGCATTATCCTGCTGGAAGTAGCCATCAGAGGATGGGTACATGGTGGTCATGAAGGGATGGACATGGTCAGAAACAATGCTCAGGTAGCCCGTGGCATTTAAACGATGGCCAATTGGCACTAAGGGGCCTAAAGTGTGCCCAGAAAACATCCCCCACACCATTACACCACCACCACCAGCCTGCACAGTGGTAACAAGGCATGATGGATACATGTTCTCATTCTGTTTACGCCAAATTCGGATTCTACCATTTGAATGTCTCAACAGAAATCGAGACTCATCAGACTAGACAACATTTTTCCAGTCTTCAACAGTCCAATTTTGGTGAGCTCGTGCAAATTGTAGCCTCTTTTTCCTATTTGTAGTGGAGATGAGTGGTACCCGGTGGGGTGCTGTTGTAGCCCACCTTTCTTCCCCATTCTGACATTCAGTTTGGAGTTCAGGAGATTGTCTTGACCAGGACCACAACCCTACATGCATTGAAGCAACTGCCATGTGATTGGTTGACTAGATAATCGCATTAATGAGAAATAGAACAGGTGTTCCTAATAATTCTTTAGGTGAGTGTATAAACAAACAAAAAAACACCTTTGCATAGTGCCTCCTTTGTTTACATGCTGTGGGAGCGTATAACAACAATCACTGAGCTCTCCCTCATGAATATTTGTGGGTGTGAGCAATCTACCCATCCCCTCCCCCTGCACTGCAGATATAGATTACATATAGATGTATATAAATATCTGTATATATATATATCCTTATATTCACATGGAATTACCTATGTGCGTTTGGGGGGGCTTATGAACCAGATCACTTGTGACAGGAACGCTGTTTTCACAGGGCTGCCTCCGCACTGGTGAGTAATCGCACATGCGCGATTCCTCATAGGAGTCGGCATGCAGCAAGCTGCTATGAGAGGGGCGGGCACAAAGGCTCTGACGTTTCGTGTACAGAGCTGGGCCACTCCCTCAGGCAGGGATAAGCCTGTACACGAGACATCATCACAGGAGCCTGGAGGATGACGTCGGGAGTCACGTGACCCGCAGCGCTGCGGGTGAAACAGGACCACAAGGAAATATAAAGTAATTTACAAAATGATTGTTTAGGATAATATAAGGCACATTAGAATAAATATATATAACTTGGACAACCCCTTTAACCCCTTAGGGACACAGCCTTTTTACACCTTAGGACCAGGCCATTTTTTGAAAATCTGACCAGTGTCAATTTAAGTGATGATAACTTTAAAACGCTTTGACTTATCCAGGCCATTCTGAGATTGTTTTTTCATCACATATTGTACTTCATGACACTGGTAAAATAAAGTTAAAAAAAAAATTTTGTTTTGCTGAAAAAAATGTCAAATTTACCAAAAATTGGGAAAAATTAGCAAATTTCAAAGTTTCAGTTTCTCTACTTCTGTAATACATAGTAATACCCTTAAAAATTGTGATGACTTTACATTACCCATATGTCTACTTCATGTTTGAATTATTTTGGGAATGATATTTTATTTTTTGGGGATGTTACAAGGCTTAGAAGTTTAGAGGCAAATCTTGAAATTTTTCAGAAATTTACAAAAACCCAATTTTTAGGGACCACTACAGCTCTGAAGTCACTTTGCGAGGCTTACATAATAGAAACCACCCAAAAATGACCCCATTCTATAAACTACACCCCTCAAGGTATTCAAAACTGATTTTACAAACTTTGTTAACCTTTTAGGTGTTGCACAAGAGTTATTGGCAAATGGGGATGAAATTTGAGAATTTTATTTTATTGCCTAATTTTCCATTTTAACCAATTTTTTCCACTAACAAAGCAAGGGTTAACAGCCAAACAAGACTGTATCTTTATTGCCCTGACTCTGCCGTTTACAGAAACACCCCATATGTGGCCGTAAACTACTGTACGGACACACAGCGGGGCGTAGAGTGAAAGGTGCGCAGTTTGGTTTTTGGAAGGCAGGTTTTGCTGGACTGGTTTTTTGACACCATGTCCCATTTGAAGCCCCCTGATGCACCCCTAGAGTAGAAACTCCATAAAAGTGACCCCATCTAAGAAACTACACCCCTCAAGGTATTCAAAACTGATTTTACAAACTTTGCTAACCCTTTAGGTGTTGCACAAGATTTAATGGAAAATAGAGATACAATTTCAAAATTTCACTTTTTTGGCAGATTTTCCATTTTAATATTTTTTTTCCAGTTACAAAGCAAGGCAAACAAAACTCGTTATTTATGGCTCTGATTCTGTCGTTTACAGAAACACCCCATATGTGGTCGTAAACCGCTGTACGGTCACACGGCAGGGCGCAGAAGGAAAGGAATGCCATACGGTTTTTGGAAGGCAGATTTTGCTGGACTGGTTTTTTTGACACCATGTCCCATTTGAAGCCCCCTGATGCACCCCTAGAGTAGAAACTCCAAAAAAGTGACCCCATTTTAGAAACTACGGGATAGGGTGGCAGTTTTGTTGGTACAAGTTTAGGGTACATATGATTTTTGGTTGCTCTATATTACACTTTTTGTGCAGCAAGGTAACAAGAAATTGCTTTTTTGGCACCGTTTTTTTTCTTGTTATTTACACCATTCATCTGACAGGTTAGATCATGTGGTAATTTTATAGAGCAGGTTGTCACGGACGCGGTGATACCCAATATGTATACAATTTTTTTTATTTATGTACGTTTTACACAATAATTTCATTTTTAAAACAAAAAAAAATGTTTTAGTGTCTCCATAGTCTAAGAGCCATAGTTTTTTACATTTTTGGGTGATTATCTTATGTAGGGTCTCATTTTTTGTGGGATGAGATGACGGTTTGATTGGCACTATTTTGGGGTGCACATGACTTTTTGATTGCTTGCTATTACACTTTTTGTGACGGAAGATGACAAAAAATTATTTTTTTTTTTTTACGGTGGTCATCTGAGGGGTTAGGTCATGTGATATTTTTATAGAGCCGGTCAATACGGACGCGGCGATACCTAATATGTATACTTTTTTTTTATTTATGTAAATTTTACACAATGATTTCATTTTTGAAACAAAAGAAATCATGTTTTAGTGTTTCCATAGTCTAAGAGCCATAACTTTTTCAGTTTTTGGGCGATTATCATGGGTAGGGTATGATTTTTGCGGGATGAGATAACGGTTTGATTGTTACAATTTTGGCGTAGATGCGACTTTTTTGATCACTTTTATTACCTTTTTTGGGAAGTAAGGTGGGCAAAATTCCAATTTCATCATAGTTTTTAATTTTTAATTTTTATGGCGTTCACCGTTCGGGTAAAGTAACATTACCGTTTTATAGATCAGGTCGTTACGGACGCGGCGATACCAAACATGTGTAGGGAATTTTATTTTTTTCATTTTTAATCAGTGATAAATGTGTTTTTTGATTTTTACTTTATTTTTCACTTTTTTCACTTTTTTTTTGACCCAGACCCACTTGGTTCTTGAAGATCCAGTGGGTCTGATGTCTGCATAATACAGTACAGTACAATATATATTGTACTGTACTGTATTTTACTTACACTTTGTCTGAACAGATCTATGCTTTCAGCACAGATCTGTTCAGAACCATGGACAGCAGGACGCCTGAGAAGGCGTCCTGTTGCCATGGGAACCTTCCCCGTCTGCTCAGTAGTGGCCAGAACTGCGCAGACGGGGAAGGGTAAGGACGGGGCTTGGGGGGCTGCCTGGAAGCTCTCTCCCTCTCCATTCGGGGGACTGCAAAGGCACAGCAGCTCCCTCTTACTGTTAACCTTTTCCATACAGCGGTCCGTACGGACCGCTGTATGGAAAAGGGTTAAACGGCTGACATCGCATCACCGATGTCAGCCGTTTATACCAGGGTGCCAGCAATGTGCTGGCACCCTGGTATACCCACTAGACGCCAACGATTACGCAATGGGAGGCGGGCGGGGGATCGCGATCCCGCCTACCGCACCGCCCGCCTCCCGCACCGCCCGCAACCCAGCCGCACGGCAGTGATCGAAAATGCACAGGGCGTACATGTACGCCCTGTGTCCTTAAGTACCAGGGCACAAGGGCGTACCTGTACGCCCTGTGTCCTTAAGGGGTTAAAGGGCTTCTGTCACCCCACTAAACCTTTTTTTTTTTTTTTGCTTACTTATAATCCCTACACTGCGATTTATGGCTACATGATCAAATTAATCATTTTGGTCCTGTAGATTTAGTTTAAAAGAAGCTTTTAAAATATGCTAATTACCTTGCTACCAGCAAGTAGGGCGGCTACTGGTAGTAGCCGCATCCTCCGATCGTAAAGACGCCCCCTCCACATTGTGATTGACAGGGCCAATTGAAGACAGGCACGGCCGCGGCGCAGGCGCAAGATTTTAAATGCAAACAGTTAGGGCCAGCAGAGAACGATCCCGTTCCCTGGCCCTGTCAATCACAATGTGGAGGGGGCGTTTTTACGATCGGAGGATGCGGCTGCTACCAGCATATTTTAAAAGCTTGTTTTAAACTAAATCTACAGGACCAAAATGATTAATTTGATCATGTAGCCATAAATCGCAGTGTAGGGATTATAAGTAAGCAAAAAAAAAAAAAAAAGGTTTAGTGGGGTGACAGAAGCCCTTTAATGTCAGAGGCTGGTCCACCCTGCATGTAAAAGTGTGCCCAGCAGTCACAAGTGTTTAGTCAGAGGCCAGCCTCTCCTACATCCTAGTAGCCAGTCCGCCCCAGTCAAGGAGCAAGAAAGAGAGGCCAGTAGGCAACAACGGGCAGTTAATAGTCTGTCCTCTATGAAGTATAGCAGCAGCTGTATGTTTTTTTTCTCTTCCCATGCCGGAGCCCATCGGGAACTCAGAACACAGGAACAAGGATGCAGTTGCTGTGGTTGACGTGGTGAGATCATTTGTGGGGGTCTGGTGGGGGGGTTTTTGAGGAGGGCGTATAAATTAAAAGCAAACGCCAAAACGAAAGACCGCTAGAGTGTTGATTACAGCGGGCTGACTATGTGGAGGTTGTCTACCTTGTTTGTTTAACACTGCAGGAGGAAGCATGTCTATTCTTCTTATTACAACTGGACAGTTACTATAATGCATCATAAGAAAAAAAGAGGGCCAGGGGTCTTCCACTAGGAGGTTGGTGGCTGGTTCAGAAACCAGACAGAAAAAGAATGCTATAAATAGGTATATTCAAGGAAGAATCCCCGCAGTCGTGTCTTCAATCAATAGGATATTTATTTCACCAAAGAAATGTCCACAATCCTGGACAGCATGCCTTCATCAACAGGTTGATGAAGGCATGCTGTCCAGGATTGTGGACATTTCTTTGGTGAAATAAATATCCTATTGATTGAAGACACGACTGCTGGGATTCTTCCTTGAATATACATGGATTTTATCCTATCCCGTGCAACGTGCAAACTGAGTGAGTGCCGACTATTTTCTCTTATAAATAGGTATATGACAGCTGCCACATCTCCCCAACTCTCTAAGGCTAGGCAAAATGTTATAGGGGACAAGGGGAGACCCCATGCAGAAGAATCTGTGAGCGGGGAGGAGGAAAGAGATGGAGTGGCTGGGGTGGAGGACATTGAAATAGATCCAAAGATGGTCAAACAGATATTATATACAGTAACTAAGCTTGATTCCCTCTTTCCCATAACAGAGGATGGGCTATGTTGTGATTTTATGGTGAAATAAAATTTGATTAATTAAAAAATTGAGGAGAGCCAGCCAGGAATCGCTATACCCGACAGCTGTTCCCTTTCTGTCCACAACTGTATCTGCGTCCTTAGGCTGCAAAAACTGTTGAAAGTTGTGGCCTGGGTCAATTCTACCTCTTCTACTGCCAGAGGTGAAAACTGAAATAGCGTCCCCAACCTCATGCCAAATTCTTAATCTAACCCATACCCCCAGCCCTACTACTACAGGCATACTTTAATTGAACATTATATACAGCACTAGATACCTGTTATATTCAGTGATGTCTCTTCTGATGTGGAAATTCTCTTTCCTCGTCCTATCCACTCGGACCAGACCGTCATGAAGAAGTATTCCAGCCGCTACTTATGTCTGCAGCGTTTACCACACAGACATGCTACATTCCTCACTTTTCCATAATCCTCTCCCTCCTGGTGCCCCAACAGTATTACATATTGTTGCTTCCCCCAATACTATGCCCGCTATTCTCCCAATGCCCCCAAATACTATCCTTGCAAAATAACAGTGCCCTACAAATAGGCCTAAAATGCTCCTAAAGGTCCCACCAATAGTAATAGTTCTATCCCAGAGTGTCATCTTCTATAGAATACCTAAAGTGGCATCACCGGTCCTGTTTCAATGGCTTTATTCAAGCCATGCCAAATTATAGATAAACAAGGAAGGACAAAAAATCCTATCCCAGAGTGTCCTCACTAGTAGTAGTGCCCCCAATAATGATAATGCTCTCCAAGATTGCCTCTGCTAGTAGCAATGCCCTCTATATTGTGCCCAATAATAATGCCCCACAGCACCCCAGTAGTAATAATGCAGTTATAATGCCCCCCTGAACACCCCCCAGTATTGCCCCTCAAATGTTTAATGCCCCCAAATATTTATAAGGCCTCTAGTATTGCCACTAGTATTTATTTCCCCCAATATTTATAATTGTCCCCTGTAGTTCCCCCAGTAGTTTCAGTATTTCTGTCATGCCCCTGTATTATTATACAGCAGGGCCGCTTTATTTATAATACTCTCCCTCCTTTACTGCCTCTAGTAGTCCCCACTTTATTTTTGTAATGCCCCCCAGTAATGCCTCATGTATTTTTATAATGCCCTGAGTAATGTCCCCTTTAATTTTATAAAGTGTCCCCTGTACTTTTATAATGCCCCCCAGTAGTGCCCTGCATTTGTTATAATGTCCCCCTAGTAGTGCCCCCTGTATTTTTATAATGCAGCAGTGCCACCTTTATGCCTTACCCCTCTGCAACCAGTATATGGAGAAAAAAGAAAAAGTATTTACCTCATTCCCATTCCATGTCTCCATCTGGAAGTGTTGCCTGTTTTGTGGCGCAGACAATGCAATGACGTCATCACTGGCGCTTGTGTTGGGATCGTCATCACTCCATCTAAAGACCTGGTGCACAAGGTCACAATAATCAGCGGTCGGGACTTAAAATATGGTGCCTGCTGAACTTGCCCGCTGCACATAGTTGAAGGGGGCCTGCTGTCTCAAACAGCAGGCACCCGGGGCCAATATATGCAATCAACCATAATGTTGATACATTTAGGCTGGGTTCACACGGGCGAGATTTCCGCGCGGGTGCAATGCAGGAGGTGATCTGGACCCATTCATTTCTATGGGGCTGTGCACATTAGCTGTGATTTTCACGCATCACTTATGCGTTGCGTGAAAATCGCAGCATGTTCTATATTGTGCGTTTATCACATAGAAGGCCCCATAGAAGTAAATGGGGCTGAGTGAAAATCGCAAGAATCCGCAAGCAAGTGCAGATGCGGTGCGATTTTCACGCATGGTTGCTAGGTGACAGTCTATTCACTGTATTATTTTCCCTTATGACATGGTTATAAGGGAAAATAATAGCATTCTTTAATACAGAATGCTTAGTAGGTGGTCAATTGAGGGTTAAAAAAATTAAATAATTAACTCACCTTCTCCTCCCCACAGCACAGAAGACAGACAGAAGGAGATGCCGGGTGCGCGGGTGGATTAAGTTGAGTACATTTTATTATTTTATTTTTTAACCCCTACAGCGCTATTCTGTATTCAGAATGCTATTATTTTCTCTTATAACCATGTTATGAGGGTAAATAATACAATCTACAGAACATCGATCCCAAGCCCGGACTTCTGTGAAGAAGTTCGGGTTTGGGTACCAAACATGTGCGATTTTTCTCACGCGAGTGCAAAACGCATTACAATAGGAAAGTTGCCTACCTCTTTACTATATAAGAAACTCTGCAGCAGCCATTTTCTGCATTATTTTTTTAGCAGTTCTGAGAGAGAGATAGAGCAGTGACATTGCTGTGCTCTGTGCTTTCATCTGGATCTTATTCCTTATCAAATTATATTAGATAGTTAGTTAGCTCATATATATATTATACAGATAGTGGGAGATAGTCAGTGTAAGTTAGTTAGTGATATAGTGTAGCAGGTTCCAGTGCAGGGTGTTAGGTAGTGTGATAGGAATTACTGTTTCTCTGCTGTCTATACATACATGTTACAGACATAGTGCTGTGATGTCACAACAATACTTAGTGCACCAATCAGTAATATCTACTCAGACCTGATAAAATGTGAAGTTGCATGTATTGCACAAAAAATATGTGCATCATTAGTGCCGTTTTGCGCAATTGCGAAAATAATAACTGGAGATCACGAATTCTAGAATTCTCTAATTTATTGCAAATATAAATGAACAATTCATGATATATTTTGCGAAAATTAATATTGCCTATGCCGCTCATCACTAGTCTCTAACAGGCATCCTGTCATAATAATGCACAAGCTCAGAATACACATGGCTTTCTTTTTGGAATCATATATAGTGCTAAAAAGATAGTATCACACATATCAATATTGTCCCCCCCTGTTTGGCTGAATCTGCCTGCAAGGCATTATGGGCAAACCCACCGGCCAGGGCCCTGCATGGGGTCATGTGATCCTCCTTTTTCATATTCCCTGTTTTGCTGTCTTTTGATCTGTAACATGGCTGAAGCCATTTTTTGTGATTTGCTAGAATTGTTTTACAAAAGCTTTGGATTTGCCTGGTAGCTAAATTCTTAAGAAATTCGAAGAAAATTTGATTAGTTTAGAATTAATTTGCTCATCTCTGCTACTGAACAGTCCAATTTAAAACAATTACTTGGGATATTTTATGAAAAAATGCACTATAATGAATTCTAGAGACAAGTACTGTATATGAAAGTTATATTTTTTTACCCTCTAAATTACTGTGCTGACATAATGCAATATAAATGGTTATTAGCAAACATACACATGGTACATCACTGTTACTTCTGTTTAACCTGTAGTACATAACACCACGCAACAACAAAAAACTTTTCGTCTGCTACTGGGCAAAAACCATTTGTCCTATACTAAATCGAGTTTGCGGATTACAAATCCGAAGTCAGAATTGTTGTAACACGTCATGAAATTTTGCTAGGCATAAGTATGCCTAAATGAATTAAGCACTTAGAAAGCATTGAACAATTTTGAACAGAATGAGTTTTTCTTCAACAATTACCTGATCTGCATCAAAGTTTGCGTACTAAACAGTGTATGAAAATTTAATGGAATAATACAATTTAAAAAAGTCTTGTTTTTCAGTTTAAAAGTCTAACTTGAGCAAGGCCCAGTACTGTTAAAAGTGCTTCAGGCATCTGCTTTTGCATTTGAGAATGGTCATATTTTCCGGTTGCATAAACCAGCAGTAGTCCCCCATCATGTTGGGATTCCCTTGATACCTATACTCCATTGTAGAAAAATCTTTATGGAACCGCTCTCCATGTTCAGCACTTACGTGTCCCAAATTGGGTGGGAAAAAGTCAAAATGGGAATGTAAGAAATGTACTTTCAATGATTTCCGGCAGCCAAGCTGTTCATATGCTGTAAACATATTGTCTACTAATTCAGCATAGTTTTCAGCTCGTCTGTTCCGAAGGAAGTTTTGCACTACTAGCACAAATGCATCCCAAGCTGCAAGAGACACTTGCTGTCACCACCAGACATCTGAGAAGCTCTGACAGATGCCTTTCAGAACCTCCTCCTTGAGCTTCCTTTGTTTTGCTTTCAGTTCCTCATCTCGTTAGCCTCTCTCAGCTGTTATATAGTTGAACTGATTGCATCCCTTTAAATTCCTCCCCATAGTGCATCAGTTTGCGGTTTATATTACTTCCTGGAGTGTGTGTGCATGCTGATCCTACTTCTCAGTCTTCTACAAGATAAGTGTTGTGCATTCATTTGTGTTTTTCTGTTTGCTGGATCCCAGGTGACCCGGACTCCCTCCGTATCTAGTGTAGGGAGCCGGTGGTCGTGTCCCCTCACTATTATAGGGTGTTCAGGTGTTATACAGTCGAGGTACGCCAAAACCGTCTCAAGCATGGATCCGGTTTCACTTTTGACTGAACGCTTGCAGGGTCTTTCATTGGAGGTAACAGATCTCTGTAAGACTCTTTCTCAGTTTCAAGTGACCAGTTCAGCTTGCGTTCATGAAGTTTGTTCTGAGCCTAAGATCTCGCTCCCGGATACGTTCTCCGGGGGTAGTGAGAATTTTGTGCGTTTTAGAGAGGCTTTCAAACTCCATTTTCACCTTCTTCCCCATTCCTCTGGTGATGAGGAACGGAGGGTGTGGATCATTATATCGCTGCTCAGGGATAACGCTCAGTCCTGGGCCTTTTTGTTGCCGGTGGGGGCACAGCCCCTCCGTTCAGTGGATGAATTCTTTTTAGCCCTGGGTCAGATATATGATGATCCGGATCGTATTGCTTTGGCTGAGTCTAGTCTACGTCTGTTATGCCAGGGTAAACAATCCGCAGAGATATACTGCTCAGAATTTCGGAGATGGGCAGCTGATACTGATTGGAATGATGCTGCACTCCGAAGTCAATGTTGCCATGGTTTTTCAGAGGGATTGAAAGATGCATTTGCCTTTCATGAGAGGCCTACCTCCTTGGACTCTGCCATGTCTTGGGCCGTTCGTATTGACAGGCGTTTTAGAGAGAGAGGAGAGATCTCTCCTTCCTGTCATACTCAATCCCAGGACAGTGCAGCGGTCTCATTCAGTGCGCAGGGGTTTCAGTCGCTGTCAACCCCTTCTGACCAGGAGCCTATGCAGCTGGGGTTGATTGCCTCTGACAATAGAAGATTCAGCCCGCATGGGAAGGTTTGTTTTTGTTGTGGAGGTATAAATCATTTGGCAAATGTTTGTCCCTCTAGGAGATTTAGGCAGTTTTTTGGGAGTAATAAAGAAACAAAAAGGAAAAAATCCTTTAAAAATGTTCCATCTGTTAACATCGGCAGGGTTGAGGCAGAAATTGAAGGTTTTCTGTTTGCTTGTAGTTCCCGTTTTGTCCTGCCTCCCAGGGTGGCGCTAGAGAGCAAGAACATTTGTTGTGAGATTTTTGTAGATAGTGGAGCAGCTGTCAATCTCATTGATAATCAATTTGCGATAACTCATGGTTTCCAGGTAAGCACTTTGGGAAAGGATATTCCTGTTTTTGCTATTGATTCCGCTCCACTTTCTCAGAAATCATTAAAGGGCATAGTTCACAATATCCGTTTAATTGTGAGTGATGCTCATGTTGAGGATGTGTCATGTTTCGTCCTTAGCGGATTGCCTACTCCTCTAGTGTTGGGGCTACCCTGGCTCACTAAACATAACCCCACCATTGATTGGCAAGCGAGGCAAATAAATGGTTGGAGTGACTTTTGCAGAGAGAATTGCCTCACGACATCTGTTTCTGAGGTTTCTACTAAGACTGTACCATCTTTTCTCTCAGAATTTTCGGATGTCTTCTCTGAGAGTGGAGTTCAGGATTTGCCCCCGCACAGGGAGTACGATTGCCCTATTAATCTCACCCCAGGCGCCAAGCTGCCTAAATCTCGTTTATACAACCTCTCCCAACCTGAAAGGGTCGCTATGCGTGCTTATATCTCTGAGAGTCTGAGAAAAGGACACATACAACCCTCGAAGTCACCTGTTGCCGCTGGTTTTTTCTTTGTTAAGAAAAAAGATGGTTCTTTAAGACCTTGTCTGGATTTCAGGGAGCTGAACAGTATCACAATTTGTGACCCTTATCCGCTTCCTCTTATCCCGGACCTGTTTAACCAGATTGTTGGGGCTAAAGTTTTTTCCAAATTAGATCTAAGAGGGGCATACAACCTGGTCAGGGTCAGAGAAGGAGACGAATGGAAGATGGCCTTCAATACCCCTGAGGGCCATTTTGAGAATTTGGTTATGCCTTTTGGTTTGATGAATGCTCCAGCCGTTTTTCAGCATTTTGTGAACAGCATTTTTTATCATTTAATGGGGAAATTTGTATTAGTGTATTTGGATGACATTTTGATTTTTTCTCCTGATTTTAAAACTCATAAGGAACACTTACGTCAGGTCTTGCTCATCCTGCGGGAGAATAAATTGTACGCAAAACTGGAAAAATGTGTGTTTGCGGTTCCAGAAATTTAATTTCTGGGGTTTCGTCTCTCCGCTTCTGGTTTTCGCATGGACCCCGAGAAGGTCCGCATTGTGCTTGAGTGGGAGCTTCCTGAGAATCAGAAGGCGCTGATGCGTTTTTTGGGCTTTGCCAATTATTACAGGAACCTTATTTTGAATTATTCCTCTGTTGTTAAACCACTCACTGATATGACTAGAAAGGGGGTAGATTTTTCTTCCTGGTCGGTAGAGGCGCGTAAGGCCTTTTCTAATATCAAGGAGAGTTTTGCTTCCGCTCCCATCTTGGTACAACCTGATATTTCTCTACCCTTCATAGTTGAGGTTGATGCTTCTGAGGTGGGTGTGGGTGCGGTCTTGTCTCAAGGTTCCTCTCCTGCCAAATGGCGACCGTGTGCCTTTTTCTCAAAGAAACTCTCCTCCGCAGAGAGAAATTACGATGTGGGAGATAGGGAGTTGTTGGCCATCAAGTTGGCTTTTGAGGAATGGCGCCATTGGCTAGAGGGAGCCAGACACCCTATTACTGTGTTTACTGACCATAAAAATCTAGCCTACTTGGAGTCAGCCAAGCGTCTGAACCCGAGACAGGCCAGATGGTCTTTGTTCTTTTCAAGGTTTAATTTTGTTGTCACGTTCTGCCCTGGGGTTAAGAATGTGAAGGCAGATGCCCTGTCACGTTGTTTTCCGGGAGGTGGGAATTTTGAAGACCCGGGTCCCATTTTGTCTGAAGGTGTGGTGGTCTCTGCTCTTTTTCCTGAATTGGAGGCAGAGGTGCAGGTAGCCCAGTCAGAGGCTCCTGATCTTTGTCCTCCTGGGAGGTTGTTTGTGCCTCTCGCTTTAAGACACAAGATTTTTAAGGAACACCACGATACGGCCCTTGTTGGGCACCCGGAGGCAAGAGCCACAGTGGATCTCATCGCTCGGAGATTCTGGTGGCCGGCGCTTCGTAAGTCGGTTGAGGGTTTTGTGGCAGCCTGCGAGACCTGCGCTTGTGCCAAAGTCCCTCATTCACGGCCATCAGGTCCTCTCCTTCCCTTACCCATTCCTTCCCGTCCTTGGACACATCTGTCCATGGACTTCATTACGGACCTGCCTCGTTCCTCGGGGAAGACTGTGATTCTGGTGGTGGTGGACCGTTTTAGCAAAATGGTGCATTTCATCCCTTTTCCTGGCTTGCCCAATGCTAAGACGCTGGCGCAGGCATTTATTGATCACATTGTCAGATTGCATGGTATTCCTTCAGACATAGTCTCTGATAGGGGCACGCAGTTTGTTTCCAGATTCTGGAAGGCTTTCTGTTCTCGCTTGGGGGTTCGGTTGTCATTCTCTTCTGCTTTCCACCCGCAGTCGAATGGCCAGACAGAGCGCGTCAATCAGAATCTGGAGACATATCTGCGCTGTTTTGTGGCGGAGAATCAGGAGGATTGGTGTTCTTTTTTGTCCCTTGCTGAGTTTGTTTAAATAATCGTCGTCAGGAGTCCTCTGATAAGTCACAATTTTTTGGTGCATATGGGTTTCATCCGCAGTTTGGGACATTCTCGGGAGAGGGGTCTTCTGGTTTACCTGATGAGGACAGATTCTCCTCGTCTTTGTCATCTATTTGGCAAAAGATTCAGGATAATCTAAAGAGCATGAGTGAGAGATATAAGCGTGTGGCAGATAAGAGACGTGTGCCTGGTCCGGACCTGAATGTTGGTGATCTGGTGTGGTTGTCTACTAAGAATATCAAATTGAAGGTTCCCTCCTGGAAGTTGGGTCCTAAGTTTATTGGGCCTTACAAAATCTTGTCTGTCATCAATCCTGTTGCCTACCGTCTTGATCTTCCTCAGACTTGGAAAATACATAATGTTTTTCATAAGTCCTTATTAAAACTTTATGTCCAACCCATTGTACCCTCGTCTTTGCCTCCTCCTCAGATTATGGTTGATGGTAATCTTGAATTTCAGGTCTCTAGGATTGTGGATTCTCGTGTTGTCCGCGGTTCTCTCCAGTACCTCGTTCATTGGGAGGGTTATGGTCCTGAGGAGAGGATGTGGGTCCCAGTGACGGACATTAAGGCCACTCGTCTCATCAGGGCTTTCCATAGGTCCCATCCTGAGAAGGTGGGCTCTGAGTGTCCGGAGTCCACTCGTAGAAGGAGGGGTACTGTCACCACCAGACATCTGAGAAGCTCTGACAGATGCCTTTCAGAACCTCCTCCTTGAGCTTCCTTTGTTTTGCTTTCAGTTCCTCATCTTGTTAGCCTCTCTCAGCTGTCATGTAGTTGTACTGATTGCATACCTTTAAATCCCTCCCCATAGTGCATCAGTTTGCGGTTTATATTACTTCCTGGAGTGTGTGTGCATGCTGATCCTACTTCTCAGTCTTCTACAAGATAAGTGTTGTGCATTCATTTGTGTTTTTCTGTTTGCTGGATCCCAGGTGACCCTGACTCCCTCCGTATCTAGTGTAGGGAGCCGGTGGTCGTGTCCCCTCACTATTATAGGGTGTTCAGGTGTTATACAGTCGAGGTACGAGGATATGCGATCATCTACCATTGGGATTTTCGCATAGGTTGAGCAGTAAGGGAGAGAGCCAGGTCTGATGCAGGGGTCTCCCTTTTTGTTCCTTAGTTTTGGATCCAGTCAGTCGTTTATTCATTTTGTGTTTCCTTGTTTCCTGTACACCTTCCGTGACACTTGCTTTGTCAGATTCTTGCGCTGATCATAAGTAGTGCATTTGCCACATATGTAGCAGAAATTGTCTGGATCGTTAACACATTTGTGTCTATCCATCTTAAGTTTCAAAACTGATAGCACTATAACAGATCACTTTATCAAAATCTGTACAGCTTGCCTTATATACTTATTACTGACATCAGCCTGAGAGCGTCCGAACAGGTCTGGACATGTCCATTGGAATATAATGCATTAATATTATAACTGAATAGGCTTTGCATGTTGTGGCAATGTGAACATTGAGGTGTTGCAGTAAAGTCCTAGGGAAGCATGATAAAAGGGGTGTCGTTTGCACCAGGAGCGTGTCACCAAGGGGCCCAGCCTTGGTGGAGTAAAGGCCCCTAGATAGGTGGCCACTAAGTTAGCTGGTGGACACCAATATAGTTAAAATAGCTGGTTCCAGCTTGTCCGGGGCGGGCTTTTACTGGGAACAGGTAATGTACTGGGAGGGTGAAGTTCCCCATGCTCCAGTTGGGAACTTAGGGCATGCTCAAGTCCAGGGATTCCATGTAATCTGGTTGCTGGAATTTGGTGTGTCTCACTCTAGAGAGCGTGCAGACAGAGGCCTGGTGAGGCTCTGTCAGTGTGGTCTCAGCTAGGCCAGGCTGAGGGACCACAAGGCTATGCAATAGCCTGGACTTTGGGGGACTCAGCGACGCCTGGGAACATGTGTTGAAAGGTCAGAGTCAGGAGGACTGCTAGACCACAGCCCCCTCCAAACGTACCGCACTTGTTACAGCCTGAGGGCTAGTGGACTGTATGTCTGGAGTAAGCTGCACCTGGTTCCATGTGTGAACGCTATTGTATAGCCGAGTTAGGGATACGATGTTTATTATGTTTAAGTAGAGCCCAGATGGGCAGGCTTTTGTTTTATGCCATGCTGTGTATGAAGACTATCAAATAAATCGCACTGTTTGGACCTGAAACCCAGTGGTTATGAAGATAATTATGTGAGAATGACCCCCGAATAAGAGACGATCCCTGCAATGTATAACTTAAAATCTAGACGTGTCAGGCAAATTCCGAGTTCATATTTGGAATCAGCGCGCTCATTTTAGTATAAATCACATGTTTTTCTCTGAGTAGCAAAATCATTATTGCACAGTGAATCTTTTGGTTTCATATTGCATATATTTGAAATGCACCTAACTACCCTTTATATGTATTGCCCTTGTTATGTAATTTACAAACAGATCAATCAAAGCTTTTGATTGCCCCGCACAATGTGTGTCTCTTTCTGACTCCATGTCAACAAGTCATTAGAAAGCCCTGACACAGGAGCATTGCCAAAAACAAGTAACAGAGGTAATAAAACAAAATGCACTGGTTTAAAATGCGGAATATTGCAGAACTGGGATTAAGAGAATTGAGCTCCAGTCTCAGGAATACAGCTGTAGTTTCAATATACATTAAGATATATGTTTCCAGATGCTCACAGATAAGTCTCCTTTATTTCCCATGGTAAATCTGATGAGCAATGAAAACCTGAAATAATTCTATAGCCAAAGTTAAAGTGAGATCCCAGGCTCCATATATTGAGCATACTTTTACTCTGTGCAGCACAATAGCATCAAGGCAGAGTATTAACCTATGACATACCAGTGACAATTATTATTCCATCATGGTGAAGGAGTCTTTTGTATGCACGGTAAAGTATCTGTTTTGTTTCAGCTATTTACTGCAGATGTTTTAATATTTTATATTCAGGATGCAGATTTTCTTTTTATGAAACTATTAACATTGACCTTTAGTTGTTGAAGTTTGTTCAATAGTACTATCAACAGTACTGGATTTTTGGCCAACGTTGAAATATTTTAACAAAGGGATAAAGTGTATAAAACCAAATTATGTAGTATCACTTTTTTAAGGAATGAAGAAGCCAAGTGTCAACACGAAACATAATTCACAAATTATCATACATAACAATACTCAAAAATACATGTAAATTTTGTTTACTGGGATTGTTCCATTCAAATGCCAGTTTCACATGATGATGTGCTGTCGTGGAAATATAGCCCATGTGATGGCTGTATTTCCTGGATTGTGACCCCAACTCACTGCATCATAGTAATCTATGATGCTGTGCAATTAATTCCTGCCTGACAGTGTTTCTACTGC
Source organism: Bufo gargarizans (assembly GCF_014858855.1). NCBI lineage: Eukaryota > Metazoa > Chordata > Amphibia > Anura > Bufonidae > Bufo > Bufo gargarizans. Next base: position 358,195,522 of record NC_058080.1, on the reverse strand, counting down.
CAATTAGTCATATGATGCTGTGAGTACAGGACAGTATCCCTGTGGTTAGGCTGGAACTCACAGCATCAAAGATTATTATGATGCAGTGTGCTTGGATCAACCAAGCTGCAGTTGGTGCTGCCATCACCAAGCTGTAACCACCATCCTCCTCTGACTCCTCTTCAGACTCCTGCTGACTTTTCTCAGATGGAGTAGCCCCCCCTGGGAATTCATTCAGCATTGCGACCTCCTCATCTTCCAGCTCCTGCTCCTCGACGGCTTGATCAATGACACAATGCAATGCACGCTCCAGAAAGAAGGCGTAAGGTACGATGTCACTGATGGCGCCCTGGCTGCAACTGACCAGTTTGGTGATCTCATCAAATGTCCGCAGAAGTCTGCATGCGTCGCGCGTGAGCAGCCACTGGCGCAGTGAAAATAAACCAAGCTCCCCAGAACCTGTCCTGCCGCAGAGTTCGTACAGATAGTCGTTAATGGCACGTTTCTGCTGGAGCAGCCTATCAAGCATATACAAGGTGGATTTCCAGCGCGTCGGGCAGTCACAAATCAGACGTCTGACGGGCAAGTGGTGTCGCCGCTGAAGGTCAGCAAGGCGAGCCATGGCCATGTAAGATCTTCTAAAATGGCCAGAGATTTTCCTGGCCTGCCGCATAACGTCTTGGACCCTGGGGTATTTGGTAACGAATGGCTGCACGACTAAGTTCATGATGTGTGCCATGCATGGCACGTTGGTCATTTTGCCCGGTTTCAGCATGCTCAGCGGATTTTCAAAAGGCCTCCGGATCCACCAATTTATATGACAGTAGTTGGCGGGCTAGCAGTTCCGACACGCTCATCTCCCTGGGACTTCTGAGCAGAGTATGTTTGTAGCTGGTTTCTACACTGCCCTGAGTATTGTAGGCTTAAATAAGTCCAAAGTTAGGCAGTATATTTAGTGTTAGGGATCCATCTGCGGAAGCCACCTTGACGCCTGGTAGATGGGCCAGACATGTATGTGCGCTAAGAGCTTCCATTACTCATTTATAGTCGGTATTGTACCACTTTTATCTAGAATCACCCCCATTTCTTAGCTCTATTGTTTGTATATATAACGGTGTGTAGCCATTTAGTTTTTTGTGACTATGTTTGCTTCATGTATATGCACCTGTGATTCTGAAGGTTCTAGTTAAAATTTTCTTGCAATAAATTGAGGGTAGTACCTCTTTTAGACTGAACACGCCCATCTACCTGGGACTTCTGAGCAGAGTATGTTTGTAGCTGGTTACTACACTGCCCTGAATATTGTAGGCTTAAGTAAGTCCAAAGTGAGGCAGTATATTTAGTGTTAGGGACCCATCTGCGGAAGCCACCTTGACGCCTGGTAGATGGGCCCGACACGTATGTGCGCTAAGAGCTTCTATTACTCATTTATAGTCAGTATTTTACCCCCATTTCTTAGCTCTATTGTTTGTATATATAACGGTGTGCAGCCATTTTTTTTTCTTTTAGTTCCGACAAGCCAGCGGTCGGCCGTTGGGCAAGTGGATTATCTGGCGTCATAATTTTTTTACGCTCGAACATTTGGGCCACGGAAGCCTGCCTTGTACCAGATGAAAGTGACGACGGCACGGTGGAAGGTGAAGTGGAGGACAAATGGGAGGAAAGAGGAGAAGGAGAAGAGGCAGGACGTGGAGTGCCAGGAGTGTGGCTTTGTGAGTTTTCATGGCATTACTTCCACTGGGCTCGGTGATGGGAGTCCAGGTGCCTTCTTAAGGCAGTCATCCATAGGTGAGTGTTGGGCTTACCGCGACTTATGAGTTGACAGCACAGGCTGCAGATGGCAACACTATTGTCAGCAGCTGACATGTTAAAAAAAGCCCACACTGCGGAGCCATGTGCTGGCATCCTGGAAGCGCCAGATGTGACTGTGCATGGTGGATGGCTCGCTCCAGATACATTTGCAGTCTACTTTTTGCCTCCTGTGCACAGCGAGTTCTGCCTGCTTCTCCTCCTTCTCCTCCCTCTCTGCTGCTCAGTCTCTCCCTCTGAACTCCCCTCCTCTTCCTCTCTTGTGGGCACCAACATGACGTCCATCGACATGTCATCATTCCACACCTTCATCACCACTGACATTAGAGATCTCGGAGTAGGCAGCAACAGCGGGGACCACCCTCCTTGGGCTGATCTGGGTACTGTCGTCAGACCGCTGGGTGGCGACCGTTGCTACCTCCTCTTCCTCATCCAATGCCAAGAATGGCTGCGCATTGGTAAGGTCTGGGAATGTATGGGAAAATAATTCCTCTGACTCAAGTGGTGGGGCTATGATGGTGGTGGTGGTGGTGTCTTTGGGGGTGCACACAGCAGAGAGTGAGGAGGGTGCAGATACAGAGGATCAGGAGGGTGCAGAAGCGGAAGACTGAGTGAGCCACTCAACCAACTCTGGTGCGTCCTTTGATGTAATTGCACGGACCTTCTGCAACTTCCCACTTATGCTCCGGCCTGGTGCACCTGCTCGACCCCTACCATCCCTGTGGAATCGCCTGCCTCTTACTCTGCCTGTCATTTTCAAAATGACCCTGTGCTAAAGTCCCAAGAGAAGAGCAGTATTTGTGGAAGCAGGTATATCGCAGGCCTCAATCAGTTGTTAGTTGAAGCAGGTGTATCACCCTCAAGCAGTAATTTTGTGGACGCAGGTATATGGAAAACCTCAATCACTATTTTGTGGAAGCTGATATATGGCAGGCCTCAATCAGTTTTTAGTTGAAGCAGGTATATCACCCTCAAGCAGTAATTTTGTGGACGCAGGTATATGGAAAACCTCAATCACTATTTTGTGGAAGCTGATATATGGCAGGCCTCAATCAGTTGTTAGTTGAAGCATGTATATCACCCTCAAGCAGTCATTTTGTGGACGCAGGCATATGGAAAACCTCAATCACTATTTTGTGGAAGCCGATATATGGCAGGCCTCAATCAGTTGCTAGTTGAACCAGGTATATCACCCCGAAGCATTAATTTTGTGGACACAGGTATATGGAAAACCTCAATCACTATTTTGTGGAAGCTGATATATGGCAGGCCTCAATCAATTGTTAGTTGAAGCAGGTATATCACCCTCAAGCAGTCATTTTGTGGACACAGGTATATGGAAAACCTCAATCACTATTTTGTGGAAGCTGAAATATGGCAGGCCTCAATCAATTGTTAGTTGAAGCAAGTATATCACCCTCAAGCAGTAATTTTGTGGACGTAGGTATATGGAAAACCTCAATCACTATTTTATGGAAGCTGATATATGGAAGGCCTCAATCAGTTTTGGAAGCGTACAAATGCACTATATTATACTTTCTATGTTAGAAAGTATAAGTATATTACACCCCTCTGTGTAACACACCGTTACCAGTCCTTAAAATGACTTTTGTGGCCCTATTAGCTAGCATTTGGTATCCCTAAGTTCCTAACAGCCTGTCCCTCCTCCAAAATGCAACCTCTCCCTACACTAGCAAAACATATAATGTAAAATAGCTGCCATATCGGGTTCTGTTATAGGGTTAGGGGTGTGTCCATGTGCTGAAACGTCTCAATTGGCTGTCCTGTTCCACCTGATGGATGTGTTATGGGTCAAAGTTCGTGGCAAGGCAAAAGTATATGGTGCACAAACATTGCCATATGTTCGCATGATCGGCGGATCGCGAACGTGAAAAGTTTGCCGCAAATAGCCTCTGAGGAGTGGGTGCTATACTATGTTGGGGGTTGTCTTCCTTAACTGATTTGAAACCATACGCATGTTTCTCCAGAACATTCTCCCCCGTCGAGAGGAATGATGATATTGGCAACTGTGAACTGTTGACCCTCAAGTGGGCCTTTGAGGAGTGGCGCCCACACTAGATTACAGTGCTTATGGATCACAAAAACCTGATTTATTTAGATAGCACTAAACATTTAAGTCTGTCGTGCCTTTTCATAGGTAAATGCATTGATATCCAATTTATTTTAGTCAAGATGAATGTTCATTACCTTTAAGAGCCATGCTCGACTATAGTTATAATTTTGTATGTCTTGAGAAAGCCAAAGTAAGGTCACACGAAGGTTTCTACTTTTTAGTGTTATTCTTCTCATAAATGTACCAGTCTGAGAAGAATAGTCCTTGTCTACTTTAAAATTTATGACAGGGAAGTAAAGATAAGCTCTATGCAGCTGGTGATAATTACCTATACAATTAGGCATTTATCAATGAAGCAAATATATAATATGTATGTATTCATTTAATGAGCCTTAGTCCTTAGCATAAGACAATCAGTAGAACATATAATATAAAGATGTAAAGATGTGTGTTTTGTAACAATTATTCACCTCTTTGGTATGAGAGGAGGTACTGATATCCCTGAGTAAACAAAGCCATTCAAGTTATTTACGATACACAAATAAACAGTGTGAGAAACATTCAGAGACGCCTAGAGGTCTGTCTCTAATTGCTACAAGTGTCAAATCTAATCCCTACAGCCTTGAATTAAAGCTTTTAAGGTCAATTGTATATTATACCTTTATTCATACTTACAGAAGTTAACCCTTTATACTATGATGCAAATAGCTTACACAGCAGTGCCACCTAGGTATCAGTAGGTGACATTACAATAGTAGCAAAAGTGCATTCTTGTTAAGGTTATGATGTCATTTCTTATCAATAGTCACGCCCATCCGATTATGATTGGAAACTTCCAAACTAGGAAGGTGTGTCTAACTGATAAGTTTGTGTTCATAAACCATACACAGGGGGGAGAAAAGGGACAAGAAAGAGAGGAAAGAGAAGTTAAGCTCTTTAGAGGGGTCCATCAAGATGAAAGCCATAAGGAGATGTGCTATGATGGACCATCCAGCTTTCCTAGGAGCAGAAGTGAGATTTCTACTAGGACTTGGTAAGAGACACAGAAAATTATATTTCATTTTATTAAGACTAATTTGATAGTGTGGGTGAAATTACACCATCTAGATTGGCGAATAAATACATTAATTAATTGATCATCTCCATATTGAGATGTAGTTTTAGGATATTGTGAGGCTTCATTCTACCTGCAGAAGAATCAAGACTCATAATCTAGCAAAGCATTAAATAATTGCTTATATATATATATATATATATATATATATATATATATATATATATGTATATATATAGATAGAACATTCTTCGCCAAGCTAAGTGATGGATTCCCACAGGAAAGACTTATTTCAAGTCCTTCCCATTTATGATATGGTCTAGCAAAGATCCTATATCCCTGTCATTTGTCTTAATAGTCTTACCAAAGTTATATGTGTGAAAATAGTCCAGGATGGGGCGGAAGGATACAGTTATCTCTTCTAAGTTATATCCTTGATTGGATTTGCCCATGCCTGAAGTCATGTGATGTGTAGTTGGTTAGAAGGGAGCAGAATGTATTTAGCATTCCATATTGATGTCTAGGATTAGACATGCCCGTCCTGATATCATGAGGCTTTCTCTGAACAGCGGTAATATATAAATAATGTTCCTATTTGATATCCTAACCTAATAATAGCTTGGTTATCATGTGACAAGTTATTTCCACTCACATGTATTGTTAAGCTTGTAATGCTTTATATTAACGCTATATATATATATTCATTTGCATGTATCATTGTGTTTATTTACTTATATATGTTTATAACCTTGTAACCAATAAATCTGCATATTTTTATAATACCTGTGTATTGTTGTGTAATGTAGGATTACATGTTTTATCATTAACGTCATCTCACGTCAAAAAGAACTTATTTATCTGAGGAAATAGTCGGCCTCAGATGTGAATTGTATCAATTAGGTTGTCTACGATTCACCAGATCATGATTTTAAGAATTTATGACAAATTTTATAAATTCATTTTTTTTATGATTAATTATTTTATGACCATAATTAATAATTCTTAATTTAATTATTACACCCGACAAGTCCTTGGCAAGCACGATGGGCCTTGTTCTTTACTCTTTTTAACTTTGTTGTCACTTATCGTTCTGGGTCTGGTAATGTGAAGGCGAATGCCTTATCACGTAGTTTTTGGTAATATTCTGTCATTGTTGCAGCCATTTATCCTTATCTTGTCGCTGAGATATAAACCTGTCAGGACTTGGCTCCTAGTAATCTTCCCTCTGGTAAATTGTTTGTTCCTCCAAACTTTCATCTTAAAGTTTTGGAGGAATCTAATTGCTTTGTACTGACTGGTCATCTAGGTATTGCAGGGACTAAACATCTGGTTTCCCGAGCCTACTGGTGGCCTACTTGGTCATGCAATCTGGTTGCCTTTGTCTTGGTGTGTGAGGTTTGTGTGAGGGCCAAGGTACCCAGGAGACGTCCTGCGGGTTTACTTGGTTCCTTGCCCATTCCACAGAGACCTTGGACCCACATCTCTATGGACTTCATTACGGGCCTTCCGTCCTCTCGGGGTAGGTCGGTCGTCTGGGTGGTCATAGATAGGTTCTTGGCTGCTTTGTTTGTGGACAGCATCCTGAGTCTATTATGTGGGATAGGGGTGTCCAATTTTTCTTGAGATTCTGGAGATAGTTTAGCAACAAACTGGGGATCGAACTCTCCTTCTCATCTGCTTTTCGTCCTGAGAAAAATGTACAAACTGAAATCGTAAACCAGGTCTTGGAGCAATTTTAAAGGTGTTTTTTTTCTGACTGCCAAAATGAGTGGAAAAGGATTTTGCCTCTAGCGGAGTATGCTATTAACAACCATGTCAGCTCCTCTTGTGGTATCTCACCTTTTTGTAATTATGGCTTTAATCCACATCTTTTTTCTGTCTCTGGGTCCAACTCTCTGAATCCTGCAGTGGATGCTATCGTTGATGATCTGTGCACAGTTTAGGCTCAGGCTCGCAAGAACCTGAAAAAAGCTCAAACAAGTTAATAGGAAATGGTCTATGGGTCTGTTCGGGGAGCTAGTCTGGCTTTCTACAAAAAATTTGCATCTCAGAGTACCATCTGGTAAATTTGCACCTAAGTATAATGGACTATATAGAATCATGTCTGTGATTAATCCGGTATCTTTTTGTATTCAGCTGCTATCTCACATGACAACAGGAGGGGCCCTGGTGGGCGGGCTCACCATAATGTCTTGCAGTCAGCCTCAGCCAATCAGAAGGGTTGATCAAGACGTGTCATTTTCTGAAAATGGACATTGATGCGGCAGGACCTCTTTGCCATGCATAAAGCAAAGAAATACAACCAATACAGTTAGTTCTGGGTCTTATAGGGAGAGATTTAGGGATTTAGATAGATTGACAGAGAGAGAAAGATGTCTTAGCTATGGACAATACAAGGTTCATTTAGTGTACTGTGTGTTTCTTTACTGCAACTAGCACCCATTGACAATCCTGTGCTGGCATTTAAAGGGAACCTGTCACCAGTTTTATGGTGTCCTAACTAAGGGCAACATAAATAAGTGACTGATTCTCTTAGCAAAATGCTGAGTCACTTTCTTTAATTGACCCAGTCAATCTGCCAACATCTTATATTGAAAATCTCCAGCTGATAATGATGAGTCATGAATATTTATGAGCTCCTGACTCTTCCCGCCCACCTGCTGCTTAATGACAGTTTGTTACCATAGGAATCAGCAACCGGTGGGCAGGGGAGTGGCTATAGCTCTGAATTAAATATACGCTGGACTCGATGACCTCACGCCGGACTCGAATCAGCTCATTAGCATGCGGCATCTTTGTGTGTATATTATGAGGTAACCATCTGTCACACCAGTAAGTGAATACATCTAAGGCACTTTTTAGTAGTTAATGATTGTATATAATTAGTTAGATTATAATCAAATATCCACATGACAGGTTCCCTTTAAGCAACAGTGCTTATTTTTTTGTAATGTGCAGAAGCTGGCTAGGAGCCCAGTTTAGACTGAAAAAACCCCACATGGCTGCTTTTAACCCCTCCCTGACCGCTGATTGTGCGGGCAGAAGTGATGTGTTTGCCTTATCAACGACAGAGGCCTGGCTGTTACCAACACCCAGGAGCCTACTGTATCTGCCAGCATTAGGCCCCTTTCACACAAGCGAGTTTTCCGCTCGGGTGTGATGCGTGACCTGAACGCATTGCACCCGCACTGAATCCTGACCCATTAATTTTAATGGGTCTGTGTACATGACCGTTTTTTTTTACGCATCAGTTCTGCATTGCGTGAAAAACGCAGCATGTTCTATATTCTGCGTTTTTCACGCAGCACTGGCCCCATAGAAGTGAATGGGGCTTCAGTGAAAAACACATTACATCCGGAAGCAAGTGTGGATGCAATGTGTTTTTCACTGATGGTTGCTAAGGGTACTTTCACACTAGCGTTATTTTTTTTCCGGCATTGAGTTTCATCCTAGGGGCTCAATACCGGAAAAGAACTGATCAATTTTATCCTAATGCATTGTAAATGGAGAGCAATCCGTTCAGGATGCATCAGGATGTCTTCAGTTCAGTCTTTTTGACTTTTCAGGATGGAGAGAATACCGCAGCATGCTGCGGTTTTTTCTCCGTCCAAAATTCCGGAACACTTGCCGGAATGCCGGATCTGGCATTTTTTCCCATTGAAAAGAATTAATGCCGGATTCGGCCCCGAGTGTTCCAGCAAAACGGATCCGGCATTGCGGTCTGCACATGCTCAGATCGCAAAAAATGTGAAAAAAAAATGCCGGATCCGTTTTTCTGGATGACACCGGAGAGACGGATCTGGCATTTCAATACATTTGTTTCACGGATCAGGATCCTGATCCGTCTGACAAATGCCATCAGTTTGCATATGTTTTGACGGACCTGGCAGGCAGTTCCGGCGACGGAACTGCCTGCCGGAATCCTCTGCCGCAAGTGTGAAAGTACCCTTAGGCTAGGTCTACACGACGACATTTGTCGCGCGACAAAAAGTCGCACGACAGATAGGGCGCAACAGTTGTCGCGCGACATTTTGTTGCACCAATGTCGCGCGACAATTTTTATAATGGCAGTCTATGGTGTCGCACTGCAACATGCGACATGTTGCGACTGCGACGCGACAGTCGCAGAAAAATCCATCTTGAATGGATTTTCTGCGACTGTCGCGTCGCAGTCGCAGCATGTCGCATGTTGCAGTGCGACACCATAGACTGCCATTATAAAAATTGTCGCGCGACATTGGTGCAACAAAATGTCGCACGACAAATGTCGTCGTGTAGACCTAGCCTTAGAGATGTTGTTTGTAAGCCTCCAGTTTTTTATCACGCGCGTGAAAAATGCATCAAAGCGCATTGCACCTGAGCGGAAAAAACTTAACAACTGAACGCAATCGCAGACAAAACTTGCTTGCAAAAGGCTGCGAGTTTCCCTGAACGCACCCTGAACACATCCGTCACGCTTGTGTGAAAGAGGCCTTACTAAAAATTTCAGTTTAGATGCTGCAGTCAATGCTGATGGTTGCGTCTAGTGTTTGTAGAGGGAGGGAGCTTCATCTCTCATACATCGGGTCCCCGTGATGAGATTGCGCGGTGCAAATAGTGGCTATGGCAGCACAAGCCCTTTCAAAAGCCTTGGGGCCTGCTAGGTATGGAAGCCTATGAGGGCTAGCCCAGAGGCTGGTTCTCAAAGGAAACTGTCAGTGCAAAACTGACAGTTCCAATGCAGTACAATACCACTGCATTGTAAAAGGTATCAGACCCCCAAAGTTGAAGTTCCCTAGTTGGACAAAAGTAAAAAGTAAAACATTCTTTATTAAAAATGGGAAAATAAAAGTTTCAAGTGAAAAACAAATATCACATGATCTAGCTCATCAGGGAAACATAGTAAAAAAAAATATTATGTTTCCAGAACAGCCAATTTTTTGGTCACCTCGCCTCACAAAAAGCATAATATGAAGCGATCCAAAAGTCGTATGTATCCCAAAATGGTATCCATGAAAACATCACCTTATTCACATAAGACGCTCACCAGAAAAAAAAAAATATGTCTCTCAGAAGATGGTGGCACAAAAACACAATTTTTTTTTCAAAAATGCTTTTATTGTGTAAAAGCAGTAAAAAGTTTAATTTTTTTTTAAAATAATTGGTACCTCTGTAATGCTACTCAAATTAAGGATAAGATTTTTCCCACATGGTGCATCCTATAAAAACAAAATCCAAAAAGCAAGTGGTGATTTGCTGCCTTTTCTTCATCCCGTTTCCCAAAAATGGAATAAAATGCAATAAAAAAATGTATGTACTGGAAAATAGTACCAATTATAATGGCAACATATCTCCCCCAAAAATTTACCCTCACACAACTCTATTGAGAGATAGTATGGTTCTCAGAAAATGACTTTACAGGTAGACCAGAGGCTGTCCAAAAGCAACATGGTGCCCGTAAACCTATCCATCAAAATCTTCCCTGCTAAAGCATAAAGGTGGTCTTTTCCTTCTGAATCCTACAGTGTACCCAAACAGTAGTTTATGTCCACATTTATGTCATTTCTGTATACCGTAGAAACCACCTAACAATTCAAGAAGTCTCGTGTGAGTCTCAGACGGCACACACTGGGCAAAACTAAAAAACTTGCAATTTTCATTTTGCACGGTCCACTGTGCTTGAAAGGGGTATTCCCGTCACAGATAATGGGGGCATATCGCACCTCTGGGACCGGCACCTACACTGAGATTGGAGCTGGGAAAGTGGTGGAGGCCGCACTGCACAACCTCTATTTATTTCTATGGGGCCGCCGAAAATAGCCGAGTGCTCAGCTATTTCTGTCGGTCCCGTAGAAATTAATGGGAATACCCCTTTAATTTCTGCAAAATAGCTGTGGCATCAAAATGCTCACTCAACCCCATAATAACTTGAATGGTGGAGTTTCCAAAATGGAATCACTTCTTGAGGATTCCATTTATTTTATCCTAGAGCCTCTATAGCTGTCAGAACAAGATGCGTAAATCACCACCTCGGACCTCAATGGCATATCGTGCTCTTTTACTCCTGCGGCCTGTTGCATGTCCAAGAAAAAGATTTAATGCAAAATATCGGCAATATAATTTTCGCGTACGCGCATGCGCACACCAGTTATAATTATTTTTTCCAATACCGTTTGTCACTGTGTGTAGGAGAGGGAACGCAGCAAAACAGCAAACAAATGCTGCTGTACCCAAATGCACTATATAGAAAGTATATTATTTGTATATAACACCCCGCTTCTATCAGTTTTTTGGGGGGGCGACTGGTATATCACACCAGTTATAATTATTTTTTCCAATACCGTTTGTCACTGTGTGTAGGAGAGGGAACGCAGCAAAACAGCAAACAAATGCTGCTGTACCCAAATACACTATATAGAAAGTATATTATTGGTATAGAACACCCCGTTTCTATCAGGTTTTTTTTTGGGGGGCGACTAGTATATCACACCAGTTATAATTATTTTTTCCAATACCGTTTGTCACTGTGTGTAGCAGAGGGAACGCAGCAAAACCGCAAACAAATGCTGCACTACCCAAATGCACTATATAGGAAGTATATTATTGGTATAGAACACCCCGTTTCTATCAGTTTTTTGGGGGGCAACTGGTATATCACACCAGTTATAATTATTTTTTCTAATTGCACTCGTCACTCTGTGTAGCTACAGTATCGCTGCAGAACCGCTCACCACTGCTGCAAAATACAAATCCACTACAATATGCTTCCTATGTTAGAAAGTATATTATACGTGTATTACACCCATCTGTACTGCACACCTATCAATAGTACACCTATACTAGTCCTTAGCCCCTTCACGACCGCAATCCGTCTATATACGTGATAGCTGCACATACCCCGTGCAGCTACCACGTGTATAGACGTCATGGCAGTTCTTTAATCCAAACGCTGCAAAGCCCTAGTGCTGTAACAGACAGCATACAGTCTAGTAATGCCGGCAAGGGACCAATCAGAGTGATCCCTTGCCGGCAATCGATCCGATTGGTTAGTCTGTGCAGACTAACCAATCGGATTGCGGCAGTGTAAAATGCCGGTTTCAGGCTCTGATCTGCACTCTGCAGATCAGAGCCTGAAATCAGGTAATGTGTCCTGAAGCCCCCCGATCTGTGCCCCCTTCCTGTGCGCCTCCAACCCCCCACCACCCCAGTGAGCACTGCCTCTGCCATCGGTCCCCGACCCCCCCATACATGTAGCATGCCCCTGTTGCGGTCGCCCCCTCCCCGCCCAATACATTCATCCTGCCCCGATCTGTTCTTTCTGAATGCTGGCCGTATCTCCCCCTTTTCCAGCGCTGCCCCCGATGCGGTCCTCCTGCTGTGTGTGATGGCGGCGGCTCCATTCCTGAGCCGCCGCCATCAGCAGCGAGTGTCAGCTCTATGCTGACACTCTGCTGTAACCCCATAGATGCAGCAGCAGTGGCATCCATGGGGTTAATAGAGGGAGGAGGCTCCCTCTCTCAACTATTGGGGCTGCTGCGCTGCGATTCCATGGCAACCGGACGCTTTGCAAAGGCATCTGGTGTTGCCACCTACAGGAAATCTGGTAGTATTATACTTTGCAATGAGCATTGCAAAGTATAGTACAACCATCAGCCCCACTGGATCTTCAAGATCCAAGAGGGAACTAATAAAAAATAAAAATAAAAAGTAAAAATAAATAAATAAAAATGTTAATTAAAAAATAAATTGCCTTTTAAATAAAAAAACAAAAAACACACATATTAGGTATCACCGCGTCCGTAACGACCATCTCTATAAATATCTCACATGATCAACCCCATCAAATAAACACCATAAAAAATTTTGTCACCTCACATCACATAAAGTGCAACACCAAGCGATCAAAAAGGCGAATACACCCCAAAATAATACCAATCAAACCGTTACCTCATCCCGCAAAAAATCAGCTCCTATTTAAGACAATCGCCCAAAAAATAAAAAAGCTATGGCTCTCAGACTATGGAGACCTTAAAACATAATTTTTTGGGTTTCAGAAATGCTATTATTGTGTAAAACGTAAATAAATAAGAAAAAGTATACATATTGGGTATTGCCACTTCCGTAACGATCTGCTCTATAAAACTGTCACGTGATCTAACCCCTCAGATGAACGCTGTAAAAAAAAAAAACTTTTCCAAAACAGCCAATTTTTGGGTCACCTTGCCCCATAAAGTGTAATAATGAATGATCAAAAAATCATATGTACCCAAAAATGGTACCAATAAAAACCTCTACTCTTTCTGCAAAAAACGAGCCCCTGCACAAGACGATCAGTAGAAAAATAAAAAACATATGGCTTTCAGAAAATAGACACACAAAAACATAATTTCTTTCAAAAATGTCTTATTATGTAAAAAATTTAAGATGACAAAACGGTGCCAAAACAGCAATGTTTTTGTTACCTTGCCTCACAAAAAACTTAATATAGAGCAATTAAAAATCATATGTACACAAAAATAGTACCAATAAAACTTACCTTATCCCCTAGTTTCCAAAATAGGGTCACTTTTTGGGAGTTTCTACTCCAGGGGTGCATCAGGGGGGCTTTAAATGGGACATGGCATCTAAAACCAGTCCAGCAAAATCTGCCTTCCAAAAACCATGTGGAGTTCTTTTCCTTCTGCGCCCTGCCGTGTGCCCTTACATCAGTTTACGACCACATATGGAGTGTTTCTGTAAACCGCAGAATCAGGGTAATAAATATTGAGTTTTGTTTGGCTGTTAACCCTCAATGTGTTAAAGAAAAAAATGTAATAAAATGAAAAATCTGCCAAAAAAGTGAAATTTAGAAATTTCATCTCCATTTTTCTTCAATTCTTGTGGAACACCTAAAGGGTTAACAAAGTTTGTAAAATCAGTTTTGAGTAACTTGAGGGGTGTAATTTCTACAATGGGGTCATTTATAGGGGGTATCCCCTATGTAAGCACCACAAAGTGATTTCAGACCTGAACTGGTCCTTAAAAAGTTTAAGAATTGCTTCTAAACTTCTAAGCCTTCTAACGTCCTAAAGAAATAAAATGACATTTCAAAAATGATGCCAACATAAAGTATACATATGGGGAATGTTAAGTAATAAATATTTAATGAGGTATCACTTTCTGTTTTAGAAGCAGAGAAATTGAAATTCAGAAAATTGTGAATTTTTCAAAATTTTGGGTAATTTGGGGATTTTTTCATAAATAAAGGTGAAATATATTGACTCAAATTTAGGACTGTCATGAAGTACAATGTGTCACAAGAAAACAATCTCAGAATGGCTTGGATAAGTAAAAGCGTTCTAAAGCTATTACCACATAAAGTGACGCATGTCAGATTTGAAACATTTTGACCTGAACAATGGGGCATCAATGACCTTTGGTCATGAAAGGGTTAAAAGGACTTCTGTGGACCAATTTGATAGCATTTTTGTCCCTAACAGTCTGTCCCTGCTCCACACAGCAACCTTTCCCTACACTGACAAAAGACTGAATGTAAAATGGCAGCCAGATCGGGTCTATTTATAAGGTAGGAGGTATGTCCATGTGCTGAAACTTTTCAATTGGCTGTCCTGTACCACCGGATGGATGTCATATGGCAGGCGCGAATATCGCCATATGTTCACATGTTCAGCAAATCGCGAACGAGCAAAGTTCGCCGCAAACCGACCGCCAGGCGAACTGCAAGGCCATCACTAAGTATAACAATACGAGGGCATGCTTTTCACTCTGGCACATGATAGGCACAACATATTTGTCACTGAAATGGCATATCTGTGGAAAAATAGTTTTGACATTGCATCATCAGCTGTACATAATTTTTTGCAAAACACCTGTGGGGTAAAAATGCTCACTAAGCCCCTTGGTAAATTCTTTGAAGGGTGTGATTTCTTAAACGGGGTCACTTCTTTGGGGGTTTCTTTTTTTTTTTTTTTACCTCAAAGCCTCTGCTGTTGTCAACCAGTGCTGTATAAATCACCAAACCAGGCCTCAAATTCTCATGGTGCTCTTTGTATTCTGAACCCTGAAGCGTGCCCAAACAGTAGTTAATAACTAGTGATGAGCCGCAGGGGCTATATTCGAATTCGCAATATTTCACGAATATTTTGTAGAATATTCATCAAATATTAGCGAATTTGAGAATTCGAGATTATTTTATTGAATGTGAAAAATCAGCAATGTAAAAAATTCACGTAATGCGAATTCGTAACGTGAAATACAGGCGTGGGTCACTTTGGCTGCATTTTTCAAGCTACTAGAAGTTTCATGAGTTTCTCCTGAGACTGGAGAAAATGGTTGGCACGGCAGAACAAAAGCTTCACAAAAGCTTTATATGCAGATAGAGTCAAGTGCTCCAATATATTCGTGATTGCGCTAATCGGCAGTGATTAGAATATATTTATTTACGTGCAACTTCACATTTTAGCAGGTCTGACTACAGATTACTGATTGGTGCACTAAGTATTGTTGTGAACTTGACATTGCTTCCTTCTCATTGGCCCACTAGCAAGAAGCAGAGAGGAATCATGTGTTCAGATGGAAAAAAATGCTGAATATTTGATATAATTAACTGTATAGCACTATATTCTAAATATTCGTGAATTCTCGAAGTGGCGATATTCGCGATATAAATTCGCTATTCGAATATTCGCTCTCAACACTATTTATGACCACATAGAGAGTATTGTCATTAGTGTTGAGAGAAGCAAGCTTCAGATGCTACATCCGAAGTCACTTCGTTCAAAACTTCAGAATAATACTGTACGGAGATCCGTCTCCATACAGTATTAGAATTTATGGGCTCCGATGAGCAGAGGTTAGTTACTCACGAATTCGCGTTCTGAGGTACTAGTCGGAACCGAAGCCGAGTTCATGGTTCCACCTTATGTTATTACCACATAATGTAAAACATCAGATTTGTAAAAATAGGCTCGGTCAGGAAGGTGAAAACAGGCTGTCTTGAAGGGGTTGAGCATCAAAGTTTCACTGGACGCTATCTAATTCTGTATTTTTTCTCTAAAAAGCTCTTGCAAAGTTCCTTGAAGGGAAGTTTCTTCAATTTTGCAGCGTCACGGTCAGTGTATATTTTTGCTGCAGACTATGTCCAATTGCCAATTTTTTACAGTAAACCTATTGCAAAGTTTCTTCATAATATATCTCTAATAAGGAGGGTAAAGAAAAAATGTTGAGGGTAGAGATTTTTATATAGCAAATGCAAGATAGATACCAACAAATCTTCTGGATTAGTGAAGTACGTGCCAAGTGGGGCCTGCATCTATATGACATTTCTGGCATATCCTATAGTTATACCATAAATGTCACAGGTGGGACAACCCCTTTATAGGGGTTCTCTGGGAATTAAGAAAAGAAAATTACTGAAAATACTACTTTATTATAAATATACAGTACACATAAACTCCATCCCCACAGAGATTTAGCTGAAGATCTTATCAGCTGTATTCAGGATCATAATCCCTAACAAGCAGAGTGGAGAAAAGGATGAGGCAGCTCTTTGGCTCAGTGCTGTGAAGTAACATGTCCTGCCATGTTATTAAGACAGGTTTTGTGTGTATTAATAGGACAGCGGCCATTTTATTTCTGCTGATGATTGCGCTGTAGACAAAACAAGCCATTAAAACTATTATAAATATATTCCCAAATACCTTTCATTAAAGAAATATTAAGTATTTTTATTTTCTTAATTCCCAGAGAACCCCTTTAAGGTGATTATTTGTTACATACAGTATATTTTATACCTTTAAAATACAGGTTTCCTTACTGATGGTACCAGTAGGTCCTCTCTCCTACTAATAACAATATAAATCTTTATATTATTCTGTGGTCTGCTATCAATTTAATGCTGCCTTGCCTAATTCTAATCCTAATACTTTAAGGCTTCAATATTTTGTTTCCCATACTAATGCTCATCATAGCGATGCTCTGTTCCTGCCACCATCCCTCTATTCAGGGCAGGCATGCACATCCCATTACTCACCTAGCTTCTGCCTGGGGCTGGCCGCCAGAGTCCTGTTCTTCATGCTGCAGGCTGCAGCCTAGCTGCTAGGTCTTTTTCTGGGTATGTATTAGTGTCTACTGATTGAACTTCTTCCTGCAAGGGTTAATTCCCCTTTTTGCTCTGTTTTACCCCACTTTTGTGACATCACTGTGAGCATTATCCCTGTACTGTGATATTACTGTGAGCATTAGGGAGGCAAAAAAATAATAATGAAACTTTCCATATTCCGAACTTGCATCTAAAGGCGATTATAAAGGAGAGGGACCCCATTCTAAGTGTTGTTATGACACCTTACGGTTACCTGTTACGTTCCTGATGGCAGGATAATGCCCTCAGCACTAGCCCAAAGTCAATCCAGTCCACACTCACTGCCATTAAAAATGCATAGTGCTGGTCTTGGTATTGTGTAGTATATTTCAGGGTGGATGCAGGCAGCTTGTTGATTTTTTCACATAAGCTACAGATGAAATGTTAGTTATTTTGTGCTTTGTGAACTATCCTAGTGATTGCAGCTGTAACTTTCGGAATGTTTTATTTCTGATATTTAAGGACTCTATACTGACAGGGAGTGTTCCTCAGAATTGGCGCATAGCAAATGTGGTGCCAATATTCAAAAAGGGTCCAAAAACAGAGCCTGGAAACTATAGGCCG
The DNA here is from genome assembly GCF_014858855.1 of Bufo gargarizans. Classification (NCBI taxonomy): domain Eukaryota; kingdom Metazoa; phylum Chordata; class Amphibia; order Anura; family Bufonidae; genus Bufo; species Bufo gargarizans. The sequence continues at coordinate 358,177,924 of NC_058080.1, read as the reverse complement.
GTAAGTTAACATCTATTGTGGGTAAACTGTTTGAAGGTTTTCTAAGAGATGCTATCTTGGAGTACCTCAATGAAAATAAGCAAATAACGCCACATCAGCATTGGCTTCATGAGGGATCAGTCATGTCAAACAAATTTAATCAGAACAACACCTAGTGCAACAGCACGTTACAAACCAAACAAAGTACAAAAACATATTACATTGCCGATGCTATGCTAATAAAATTAGAGATGCTTGGCAAATATATTTTGTACAAAAATATTTGAGCCCGTCTGCCGGGTTTTTTGTACAAAATATATTTGCCAATCATCTCTAATTTTATTAGCATAGCATCGGCAATGTAATATGTTTTTGTACTTTGTTTGGTTTGTAGAGTGTTGTTGCACTATGTGTTGTTCTATTTGTGTTTTCAGCCATAGCGACATGCACCTGCGCATTGGGATGTGCTGACTAACCCCCTTTTCCAAACTAATTTAATCAGTTTCTATAAGGAGGTAAGTTCTAGACTTGAAAGCAGCTAATCAATGGATGTCGTGTATCTGGACTTGACACTGTACCGTATAAAAGGTTAGTATATATAATGAGAATGCTTGGACTGGGAGAAAACGTCTGTATGTGGGTAAGTAACTGGCTGAGGGATAGAAAACAGAGGGTGGTTATTAGTGGCACACACTTAGATTGGGTCACTATCACTAGTGGAGTACCTCAGGGGTCAGTACTGGACCCTATCCTCTTCAATATATTTATTAATGATCTTGTAAAAGGCTTGCATAGTAAAATATCAATTTTTGCAGATGACACTAAACTGTGTAAAGTAATTGACACGGAAGAGGACAGTATACTGCTACAGAGGGATCTGGATAGATTGCAGGCTTGGGCAGAGAAGTGGCAGATGAGGTTTAACACTGACAAATGTAAGGTTGTGCACATGGGAAGGAATAATGCAAGTCACCCGTACATACTAAATGGTAAAACACTGGGTAACACTGACATGAAAAAGGACCTAGGAATTTTAACGAACAGCAAACTAAGCTGTAAAAACCAGTGTCAGGCAGCTGCTGCCAAGGCCAATAAGATAATGGGTTGCATCAAAAGGGGCATAGATGCCCGTGATAATAACATAGTCCTACCACTTTACAACTCATTAGTCAGACCACACATGGAGTACTGTGTACAGTTCTGGGCTCCCGTAAACAAGGCAGACATAGCAGAGCTGGAGAGGGTTCAGAGGAGGGCAACTAAAGTAAAAACTGGAATGAGGGAACTACAGTACCCTGAAAGATTATCAAAATTAGGGTTATTCCCTTTAGAAAAAAGACGACTGAGGGGAGATCTAATTACTATGTATAAATATATCAGGGGTCAGTACAGAGATCTCTCCGATTATCTATTTATCCCCAGGACTGTGACTGTGACGAGGGGACATCCTCTGCGTCTGGAGGAAAGAAGGTTTGTACACAAACATAGAAGAGGATTCTTTACGGTAAGAGCAGTGAGACTATGGAACTCTCTACCTGAGGAGGTGGTTATGGTGAGTACAATAAAGGAATTCAAGAGGGGCTTGGATGAATTTCTGGAGTGTAATAATATTACAGGATATAGCTACTAGAGAGGGGTCATTGATCCAGGGAGTTATTCTGATTGCCTGAATGGAGTCGGGAAGCATTTTTTTCCCCTTAAGTGGGGAAAATTGGCTTCTACCTCACAGTTTTTTGTTTTTGTTTTGCCTTCCTCTGGATCAACTTGCAGGATAACAGGCCGAACTGGATGGACAGATGTCTTTTTTCGGCCCTATATACTATGTTACTATGTAGTCTTAGCCACTTGAAATTACTTAGTGACTAATTCATGTTATTTGGTTACAACATGTGAGACTAAAGATCTGGTGTTGATTCCTTGTAGCCCATGGGGAATTTATATGGTCCCTTGTTTCTCTTGGATATTTACCTTCTATCGATTATGTATTACTGTTGTGATAAAATTATGTATTTTTGTAATCATTTTTGGGCATTATTCTTGTTTTTTTTTTTATTTGTGTTTGGACTTATGTTACATTCCGAAGCACAATTATCTAGGTGAAGGACTTACACACACTCTTCAGAAGCAAAATAGTAGGACAATTTTAGCTAAATATGAAAATTGCTTAATTTTTCATTTAGGAGGCAAATGTAGGATTTTACATTTGGTGCAAAAGTCTCCATAGCTTTTAAACATACAGGGGAACATTTAACAAATCTGTTATGGCAGTTTTGTGGCATAAAACTGTTGAAAGCAATGTATTGTGCAATATTTTGTTCAAATTTTTGTGACTTTTGCTGAAATTTTGCAACCTTTTTTGAGCTTTGCCACTTTCAAAAGCGGAGTGAATAATTTGTCAAGATTACAGATTAGAACACTTTTATGTCTCATTTATGATGTGTGACTCTTTAAGGCTACTTTCACACTAGCGTTAATATTTTCTGGTATTGAGATCCATCATAGGGTTTCAATACTGGAAAAGAAAGCTTCGGTTTAGTCCCCATTCATTGTCAATGGGGACAAAATGTAACTGGTCAGAACGGAATGCTTCAAAATACATTCTATTCCACTTGGTTGCATTATCATACCGGAGAGCAGACGGTAGCATGCTGTAGTTTGCTTTCCGTCATGGGATGCGGAGCAAAATGGATCCGTCATGACCCACAATGCAAGTCAATGGGGACTGATCCGTTTTCTATGACACAATCTGACACAATAGAAAACGAATCCGTCCCCCATTGACTTTCAATGGAGTTCATGACGGATCCGTCTTTGCTTTGGTAAAGATAATACAACCGGATACGTTCATAACAGATGGTTGTATTATCAGTAATGGAACCGTTTTTGCTGAACCCTGCCGGCAGTGCCGGATACAGCAAAAACGCTAGTGTGAAAGTAGCATCTCCATGCCAGACGACCCCCATGGTGTACTTTTATTGACAGTGGCTAAACCAAATAGATTTGGCACAAGTGCACAAAGTAACTAGTCTAAAAAATAGCTTCAAACCTACCTACAATGATAAATTCCTACCCACGGTATATTTGGGCTACCAGCACTTCCAATGAGCACCAGCGGTGATATTGTCATACAGATCTAATAGAAATACATATTAATGCTGTCATATACGGTATATAAAATTATTATGTTATACAGTATTTAAATAATGACATAAAAATACAGTATATTATCTCAAATAATACTAATACACAATGGTAAAATAACCCCATATTGTGATCAAATCATAGTAACATTATATAATAATATGCAGCCTTATACACAAGTTCATACAGTATATACAGTACATGTATATCTCCATATACACACGTATACATACACATGTACACATGCACAAATACAACATACATTTAGGCCTCATGCACACGACCGTTGTTTGTCTCCGCGTCCGTTCTGCCAATTTTAGCATTTCAGATGCGGACCCATTTATTTCTATGGAGCCGTTGAAAATGCGGATAGTGCTCCGTTTTCCATCCGCGTCCGTGATCCTTGGTTCCAGTCCGTAAAAAAAAAAATTTAACCTGTCCTATTCTTGTCCGTGGAAAACTGTTCACGGACCCATTCAAGTCAATAGGACCGCTAAAAAACGCGGTGGCACACAAGATTGTCATCCGCGTCCGCGTGTCCGTTTTATTCCTATCATTTGCATGGAAAACCTGTCTTTGACATTTTTTTTACCTTCCTTTATGTCTGGTGGACCTCCAAAAATAAAGGAAGACACACGGAAACAAAAACGGATCCCGGAACAACGGAACCCCATTTTGCGGAACGGAACACAACAACGGTTGTGTGCATGAGGCATTATACTGTACATATATATATATACTTATATACTATATATATATATATATATATATATATATATATATATATATCCACACACCTATATGTTCACACAAGCATCCATATGTACAGCTAGGTGCATGCCAATCCTGTTTGATGGTGGTGGGGAAGCAGTGAGAACGGCAGGAGGAAAGCAATAATATGTACTACCACTGCATGGGTGAGCCAAAGAGAAGACCAGGATTCTATCCTCTTCCAGAAAGGAAGCAGCTACAGCTTTGCACAAGTTGCATTTTTTCAACAATTTTTGCAAACTCAATGTGTTTTCCTCTTGTTTTGAAAAAAATTGTGGCAAAATATGCAATATAACTGCTACCTGACTGACTGGCATATTAAATTAGATTTTAATTACATAACCCCTGTTGGGGAAGCATTATGTACAATGGATATTGCTGCTAATGCCACACAGGAATTCACAACAGCAAGCTTTACCACTTCTCCTGAAGTGTACTGGACTTGCAACCTACTGGGGGAGATGTTGACAAAGAGAGACTGGATGAGCTGTGCAGGGTACAGATGTAGCAGGGGTAACACACAAACTCTTAACTCAAATTTCTTAACTCATGGCGTTATTTTGAAACAAAAGCCATTGAAAAGCAATGGAAGGTATTTGCTTAACGCATTTAGTTTAGATAACACATCTTATAAAACATGTGTGTTAAGGGTACTTTCACACTTGCGTTGTTGGATTCCAGCAGGCCGGATCTGGCAATCTGTATCCATCTCACAAATACATTGCAATACCGGATCCGTCTCTCCGGTTGTCATCCAGAAAAATGCATTTGGTATTTATCTTTTTTACATTTTTAAAGGTCTGCACATGCGCAGACCGCAAAACCGAATCCGGCATTAATGCATTGCAATGGAACATAATGCCAGATCTGGCATTCCGCAAGTGTTAAGGAATTTTGGACTGCAGCATGCTGCAGTATTTTCTCTGTCCAAAAACCGTACAGTGACTGAACTGAAGACATCCTGATGCATCCTGAACGGATTGCTCTCCATTCAGAATGCATTAGGATAAGGCTACAGCACATGACCATTGTTTTTGTCCGCATATGAACCGCAGATTTTGTAGCTTGGATGCAGACCTATTTAGTTCAATCGAGCCGCAAAAGATGTGGACAGCACTCTGTGTGCTTTCTGCATCCGTTGCTCCGTTTCGTGGTCCGCAAAAAAAATATAACCTGTCCCATTCTTGTCCGTTTTGCAGACAAGAATAGGCAGTTATATCAATGGCTGTCAGTGCCGTTCCGCAAATTGTGGAATGCACACGGACGCCATCCATGTTTTGCTGATCCGCAATTTGCAGAGCGCAAAACACACAACGGTCGTGTGCATGTAGCTTAAAACTGATTTTTTTTTTTTCCGGTATTGAGCCCCTAGGACGGAACTCAATACCAGAAAAGTTTAATGCAAGTGTGAAAGTACCCTAACTCTACTACATCTGTATAAAGGGAGAAGTCCAAACAGGAACATGAGAGAAAGAGCACATGATAATGGTGCTCTATACCTGCAGAGTACAGAGAAAGAGGTTAACAGCGACAGCTACACCAAGGGGCACAGAAGGAGGGTTCTGACAGTTCACCGATAGTAAACTGGGCCAGTTCCGGCCACTGTACCAATTTGTCTTCCCAAAAGTCCATGGGGTCAAGGAACAGGGTATTTGCCGGGAAAAGGGCACAGTTCTGGTACAACTGAACCTGATTGTTCAGGTGTTGTCTATCTGTTTGGTGATGTGCGTCATGTTGGCATACCACTTGAAAAAACATTCCAACATGTTTGGCAAACTGTATTTGCTGAAGCTGGTTTTCCTGCAGCTTCTGCTAGTAGTTGTAGTGGAAAAGCTGGCAGAGACAGTGGAAGGGTTCCACTCTGCACTGCAATGGTTGGTTATGGCCAGTGTCATCATCATAATCAGCATGCCTGGAATGATGAGTGTTAGCATCAGCCCCTACCTGTGCCTGGGTAAACTCCATGTCCCCCTACACCACCAATTATTTCTCCTTTTCTAGTTCTAGCTTTTCCTCATCTTTTAGTGGATGTAAAAATGTGAAAACTATTCTTCTTCCATTCCTCGTTGCATCAGTGTGAGCATTTGCTCTAATATAAATATGAGGGGGATGACATTGTTGATGCTGCTGTTGACCCTACTCACAAATCTGGTGGAGTCTTTAAAGGGCCTTAGTATGCAACATTTGTCCCTGGTGAGCGGTGTGGTGATTCGCTCTGGTAGGCAGGTTAGCGGACGCAGTATAGAAGCAACGGACTAGGTTTTAAATCAATCTTTAGTGTTTATTCACACTAATAACATAACACAACAGTCCCTTTTCAGGCTTGGTGCTTGTTCACACACAGAAAAAACTAAATAACGTTCACCTGGTATCCTGGGTGTCAATTCACACCCGGCTGAATGCTCAGCCTTTAGAAAGTCCACTTGCAGGCTATGAGGTGGCCTGCTCGCCTGACACATGGTCTTCAAACCTCAGCGCAGAGATCTCCACAGCTCCAACACAGAGACTGGCAGTGCTCCACTGTCAGAGAGGAGTCATCCACACCACCTGACAGTGCTGCTTATGTTTTATATCCCAACCAAGACCCGGCCTGGAATGTGGGGAGAAGCCACCCACCCATCACTTTGACTACTCTCAATAAGAGCCGTCCAGGGTTAGCTTTGCAGCTAATACTAACACATATGTCACCGAAGATAGTGTAAATAGCCTTAAAACGTCACTTTTAATAGTGCATTAAAAAATATACCCAAAAACATACAAACAAATATTGAAGGTTGAAGACGTATGACTCAGTAGGACTTAGTCACATAGGAAAAGATTACCGCACCGCGGTTAATCACGATACTGTCGATGGAGTACAGGTGGGGGTGACGAATAACCAATGAGGTCACTTCAGGTTCTCCAGGTGAATGGTAGCACTCTGGATAAAGGCTTGGACTTTCCAGGGTGGTGATCAGTCAGTTATGCCCAGGATACCAATTCTGTACTCATCAGAAATACCGGACAATATTGATGAAAAAATGATGAATAAATACAAATCCACTTATAGGCAATTTGGGAGGCTATCCCTATCAACCTACACTCTTCCTGCCTGCAAGCGGAGTGTGGTCTCTGAAAGGGGCAGCCCCACTTCTCAGTAGCTGTGCCCTGGTATTAGAATCCCTACCTATAGAAAATACCCCAATGGTAAATTAGCATATAATAAGGATAAGTTTCCCTGGCTAGATTACAGCGGTTCATCTGGAGAGAAAATCAAGAAAAGCACAATTGCAATGGCAAGATGATGGCCAATGTAATGGCTTGCGGCGCGCATAGATTGCACAGCGCACATTCATGAAGTCGAATGTGCGCCCGATGTCACGTAGATACTCCCAGATCCTGTAAAAACAATGCGCAAGCGTGGGGACTAGGTGAGACCCATAAGAGACCGTGGAGACCACACATCACCGGCACTAATAGAATATGCCTATCCTTGTCCACAATTGCGGACAAGAATTGGACATGTTCTATTTTTTGGGGGAACGGAGATGCGGACCCGGAAGTGCGGGTCAGCATTTCCGGAGCCGGGCGACACATCGTGCGGCCCCATAGAAATGAATGGGTCCGCAATTCCGTTCCACAAACTAAGTCTGTGACTGGAGACTTAGTTTGCGGAAGTTGTTACAGAATCGTAACGTCCCGTCCGGCTTGGGTATAAACACTATCGGACTGGCTATTCACTTTTTGACTCCTTGATGACACCTAGCTGTAACATCAGCGGCACTTCTTCCGAGATGGCTTGTCGCCGCGACTCAGGCACCTAGTATGGTTTCAACCGGATTCTGGCCTGAGACTCAGTGACAATGTTATGTCGGATGATAGAAGTGCGTCCAGGGAAGTCCTAAAACACATCCGTGTTTCTGCTGACGAACTCCCTGGCCTCCTGAGTCTGTTTAGAGGAAAGGTTGTCAGTCTTTACTGTGGCAACTGCTTCCCTTGTATCAAACTGTAGGACTGGAAACTCTACCCCCAGAAAATTCGGCCAGGGGCTGTTGTCCATACTGGTCTCCCTGTCTTTCCATGGTTTAAGTAAGTTTACATGGTACACCTGCTCCGGCTTTCTCCTCCCTGGCTGGTGTACCCTGTAGGTTACCTCTCCAACTTTTTCAAGCACTTCATAGGGACCCTACCACCTAGCCAGGAACTTACTGTCCACTGTCGGCACCAGAACCAAAACTTGATCTCCCGGCTTAAAATTCGGAACCCGAACCTGGTGATTATAGACCCTACTCTGGGCTCGCTGGGCTGCCTCCATATGTTCCTTAACCAGCAGCAACACGTCTCCATCCGTTCTTGCATCCGAGTGACATACTTAATCACACTTTTATGCGGTGTGGGTTGTTGTTCTTAGGCCTCTTTGGCTATGTCCAACAAACCACGTGGATGTCGGCCATACAGAAGTTCGAAGGGTGAGTAGAGGCCTGGGGCACCTCTCGCACTGCGAACATAGGGCAGTAGAAGATCCCAATCCTTCCCATCTTTAGACACCACCCGCTTTAACATGTTTTTCAAGGTTTGATTAAATCTTTCTACGAGGCCGTCCTGTTTAATCTGTAGTAGTTTACTGAGTTCCCTCATGATTTTTGACATAAAGGGGTCCCCTGGTTGGTCAGGATCTCTTTAGGTAGACCGATTCGGTAAAACATCTCCATTAACAATTTGGCTATGAGTTTGGCGGAGGTATGTCGCAGAGGCACCTCCTCCGGGTACCCAGTGGCATAGTCAAGGACTACCAAGATGTGTTGGTGCCCTCTAGCGGACTTCGAGACTGGACCTATGAGATCCATAGCGATCCGCTCGAATGGAACCTCAATAATCAGGAGAGGGACCAAGGGACTACGGAAATGTGGCTGGGGGCTGGTTATCTGCCAGGTTGGGCAAGACTTGCAATACTCTTACACCTCTCTGAAAACACGTTGGCGGGCTAAGTCCAACACGAGCTTGCAATATGCCTTGGGCACCACCAACTGTTCAATATGCTCTCCCCGTAGTTGATTTACCCAGTACAGCATCTCCTGTTGAACCACAAAACGGGGAAACATAGACTTGGCCCCCAGTTGTTGCGGCTCACCCTCAACTACTACCACATTTCCCAGGCTCGAGCTAGAGTCGGGTCCTGGTGCTGTGCTGTACCAAAATTGTCTCCGAAGATGTTGGGGTCTGCCAACTCCGAACCCGGTGGCAAGTCCTCTACGTCTCCCGCCATCACACTTAGTGGGGTTGTCTCCCCCTCTTCCATCGAAGTGGAGGTCAACCCTACCGCTGGACCTTCGGTTTCAGGTTCCCAGACTTCTGGTCTCCCCCTCCCCCCGAGCCGGGCCACTCTGCTAGGGTTATCCCAGTCTCATGGGTATTTGTGACTCTCGCCTCAGGCCACAGTGCGGGGAAAGTCTCTCCCAATTATTAGTTCATAATGTAACTTTGTGGTGATGGTCACCTCATGAGTCCACCTGCGGGCCACCGTGGATAGAGACACCACGGAGGAGGGATAGTCCTTTAAGTCTCCATGGATGCACACAACACTGACTTTTCGGCCACTATACTCTGTGGGCCACACCAGGGCAGCTCTTACCAGGGACACCAGGCTCCCTGAGTCCAGCAGCGCCACTGCCAGGGTATCTCCCACTTGCACCTGGCACAGGTGAATATTGTCTATTGTCTCGAGGGTACCAGTTGCACACAACCTCCTGGCATACATTGAGGTGCGGTAGCCATAGTTAGTGTCCATGGGTACCAGCCGTCGGGGACAGTTGGCCCTTATGTGATCAGGCTCTTGACACTGCCAACAGACCATTGGAGCTGGGTCTGTAGGGAGTATATCCCAAGTGAGTTTTGCTGTCCTTAGCCACCTGGTCGAGGGTGGAGACTTCCAAGGTTCAAATGCCCCCCCCCCCCCCAAGAGAACCCCCCTGTAGATTTCTAGTGGCCTCATAGCGCTCCACCAGGTCAACCATCTCTAGGGCATTACCAGGAGACGCCTGGCCGATCCAGTGCTGGAGAGGGTAAGGCAAAGCCTTTCAGAACACATCCGCCAACAGATGGTCCAGCATAGCAGTGGGACTCAGTACATAAGGATGCAGCCTTTTTTTGCAACTGGTGTAGCAGATCATAATACTGCGGTTCAGCCAGGTTAAATTCCCACTGACGCACCCGCTGGGCCCGGACCAATACATTCATCTCCACAGGTCCAACACAGAGACTGGCAGAGCTCCACTGTCAGAGAGGAGTCATCCACACCATCTGAAAGTGCTGCCTGTGTTCTATATCCCAACCAAGACCCAGCCTGGAACGTGGGGAGTAGCAAAACATCCATCACTTTGACTACTCCCAATAAGAGCCGTCCTGGGTTAGCTTTGCAGCTAATACCAACACAGCTGATGTTTTATACTGCAATCTGCAAACTGACACTTTGAGAAAAAAACGTCTCTTACCTCACCGAGAAAGGAGCCCAGCACCGCCCGGCGTCTTCCGAATCTCCTCCTTGCTGGCTGACGTCACAGAGCTGGAGTGCTGAAATCTTGCGATGCGCGAGCTAGCGCATGCGTAGTTCGTTCCCTGTGCTGATGCCAGTACAGGGAATGAACATGATGCCGACACTGCGCATCGCGAGATTTCGGCGCTCCAGCTCTGTGACGTCAGCCAGCAAGGAGGAGATTCAGAGGACGCGGGGCGGTGCTGGGCTCCTTTCCACTTGACTCATCTCCGGATACAGGACTCATATCAGGTCATTTGCATATGGATCAAAACGTTTTTTTAACACAATAAAAGCGCAGAGAGCAGCCCATGTCCCCAGCTCTATGCACAAAATCCTGGTGACAGGTTCCCTTTAAAATATCATTAGCCAGTAAATTTATTTTCTATTAATTCGGCTGCTAGCTGGCTCCTGCACATAAAAAATACTGTCTAAAAAAATCTATTTAAAAATGTATGTGCAGCGCAGCAGTGCCTGCATGTATGTGAACAGCTCAAGATCTGTGTAATGGTGGCAGTCTGAGCCAATGCCACTTATGTCCTGCTGCCTGGAAAAACCTCTGCCTTGCTCACCTGCTGAATAGCAACAGGGCTCTGAAGGCTTGGTTAGGCTGGCATCTCCGCTTACTGCCTGGCAGTCCCAGCTGCTGGAATAGAGATGCTCCTTACACACAAGCTGAAGCCTGCTTCCTGCTGGCAATTCCTCACTCTGCCAGTAGGGTGCTCTCGTGCTTCCTCTGGCTCTTAAAGGGCCAGTGCACACATCCTTATCTTTACCAGCTAACAGCTTGTTAACCTGGTCTACTTTAAGTACCTTCCTCTGTGGAAAGGTGCCTGAGTAATAGATTTTAGTTTGCTAGTTTCCTGCTAATGTGTGCTGTTTTTTTGTGTGCCTGTTCTGTGTACCTGACGTCTGCCTATTCTCTGTTCTAACCCCGAGGTGCCCACCCTGACTTTGGTTTGTTTATCAGATTAAATGTACTCTACATGCCCTTACCTTAGCCTATGCCTGACTATAGTTATCTCCTGATCCCTCAAAAGTGCTAATTGAAGTTCCAAAATGATAAAGCAGCACAGAGGTATTCTTCCGGCCGATTCTCTGCATATTTGCCAGGTTGCGATCGGATCCTGTAGTTAATGGGGCTGGACTGAGACTTTGCCCAACGTTTGAAGGTTTTTTGAGCTTTGTAGTAAACGTTATCAATTCAGTATTTTCTGTCACTGTTGGTTTGACGCCTTTTGCATGTGTGCTAGGATATGTTGAAGATCAGGCAATCCCCAAGCCATATGGACCGGTGATTGCCAGGATGCTATACATGGCACTATCAAAAAACAAAGGAAGCCCTTGCAGATGAGAATTTATATCTAAAATCAATTGGTTGGTTAATTTACAAAGCCATTTTGAATAAATCATTAAAAAATGTACCTGACATGACAGAAATCCATGACCTGCTGTCATCGGGGTGTCCCTATGCAATCGCTGAGTAGTGGAGTAATCAGTTCTGATTGACATCCCCCTAGCTCATCCACCTCATTGCCTGCACATCCAGAATCTCAAGCATGCATGGTAGTTCATACTTTCCCTCGAGTGTTCTGGAATTCTCTGTGTTGTTGCGATGATGCTGTGTCTGTCAGATGAGTTGCAAGTCCATATTCACCATTTTCAGCACATGCACACTGAGTTTCTGGAGCTGAGGTATATAGACCTTGGCTTACTGCAGGACCAGAAAATAGAAATAGGATCTACTGCGCATTTGTGAGATCCCAGAAGCACCAACAATAATGAGGAGAAGGTAGGGAAACGTCGATCACAACTGGATGGGCGGCTTTGCCATGATAAGTTCATGAGTTCAGGTCGCGGACTTCGGTCATGTCATATAGATAGTGTAAATAATTCAAATGGCTTGGAGGACCCTCTCACAAAAAAATAAAAAATAATGGAAACTGTATGATGTTGGCAACAGCTGCATGTAATTAGTTAAATAGAGCCCAATCTGATGACAGTTTCCTTTTAATGGGTTTTCCAGCCCCCCAAAAAATTCACCTTCCCTCTGAATAGGTGCTAAATATTACATTGGTAGGGGATCTACTGAGTGCAACCCCCACAATTTACCAGAACAGGTAATCCCCCAGCTGAAAAACTAAGCAATGAGTATAGGACCGATGAAAACAGCCAGCTTCAGCACTCAGTGACAGTCTAGTAGGCAGACTCCAACTAATTTAACATTTATTACCTATCTAGATTTTTGGCTGGAATATCTCTTTAAATCAATAACTATATCACATCAGTAAGGCAATAAAACATCCAGAATTCAAATAAAATAAAATGGACATAATTATGCCACTTATATCACCAAAGATTTTATAGAAAGTTTAAAAGTATCCAGTTAATTGAATTAGTTTAGGTCCTCTTTCACACGATCAGTATTTTTACATCAGTTTTTGTAAGCCAAAACCGGGAGTGGGTCCAAAACACAGAACAGGCACAAAATATTTCTATTATACTTTTTCTCAGTAGGTTCCACTCCTGATTTTGGCTTACAAATACCAACCAAATACTGATGCAAAATACTGACTGTGTGAATCAGACCTAAAGCTAGGGCTACACAGCGACACTGGTCACGTGACAGCTGTTGCGGCTAGGATCACGGAGTAGAGGTGATCCTATAGAAATGAATGGGATTGCCGCAGCAGTCATTTCTATGGGATGACCGCTACCTGGCTGTGACAGCTGTTTGCGTGACCAGTTGCACTAGCCCAAAAAAGGATCCTAATACAACAGAGTACTGAGCAGAACAAATGAATTCTGTTTAATAGATTGCTAAAGAGGTATTCTGAACTTGTAAAGTGATGGCATATCATATATGCCATTGCTTTAGGCTCCTGGGACCACCACCGATCGTAAGATTTCCCTACGCGGAGCTCCCCTCAGCTGGCCACATTTCAATGGGACCACACTGCAGTTCCCTCAACAATGGGTGGCTGGAATGCTGCCTTATGGGAAAACCATGTTGACAGTGATAATATACGAGCAAGATGTCATGACTTTTTAAGATGAGGATACCCCTTTAATAATAAGACAATACTAAAAGCCGAAGTGAACAATTACATTGTAATGCTGTTGAATGTGCAATGCTGGATTTCTGAGAAGTGTTTGGTGACTCAGTTGGTGCCTGTAAAGTTAGAAAATGGCACCCTCTAGTGGGTTACTGAATATTTCAGTCATAAGCAAGTGGAAAGCATTCTGAGAAAATTCTGTTTGGACTGCTTCACCATGTTACTTTCTAATATAAAATGCTTTAAAAAAAAAAAAACATTTTAAAACTCCAGCATTTTCTTAAATGTAACATTTATAGTTTAACGTCATTTTCTGTGGCATTTTTTATTTAATCTCTTTTGGTTTATGTTTTCCCTGGTGTTTTTCTCTCTTCAGTGTGCTGTCCATTTAAAAAATAAACAGCATAAAGACCCATACAAGTCAATGGGGCTATTTACACATCCATTTTTCAGGAGATCCAAGTTCCCTATGCGGATCAGAATAGTCCATTCAAGCATGGAAGTGAGAAGAAAAACAGAATGCACACTGATTTTTCACTGATCCAGATTGAAAAATTAGCACGTCATATGAATAAGTCCTTTGCCCTATAGAAGAACCTATGAAAAAACAGCAGAAGACCGCTATACTGAAAGCATACTGCAGTAGAAGTCTAGGAGCCCACATCCTGTCAAAAATGCAGAGAATCAGCAGGACCGCATGCTGCGGTTTGTGTCCGGCCGATTCCTTACATTTTCAGCCGGATCAGGTGGCCGGAGCGTAGTGTCTCAAGTGTGAAAGTAGCCTTACCCTGTATGTTTTGTATTCCTCCAAGTAATGTTAGGACGGAATAGGTTAGGTTGCAAATTCGGCTTAGGGGGGGCCCAGACACATTCTTTGCACAGGGGCCCTCTGCTGTCTGTGTCCGCCCCTGAGATGTAGGACACAGCTTTTGGCATCCACACCTTCCAGTTTAAACCCTGAGGACAGATAGGCCATCTGTCAGAAAACACTGGAAAATAGAAGGATTCTGCAAACCACCTTCAAGTCAGGTTAGAATTAGGCGAGAGTTTTCCAGCCAAAGACTTTTATTATTTCATAGCCTAGTCCGAAGCAGTAGCTTTCTTACACATATATATATATATATATGACTTATGCCTCATTCACATGTCAGTATTTTGGTCAGTGATTTACATCAGTGATTTTGAGCCAAAACCAGGTGCGGAGCTAAACACAGAACAGGTACAGATCTTTCCCTTATATCTTATGTCTGTGGAGACTCCGATCCTGGTTTTGGCTCACAATCAGTGATGGAAATCACTGACCAAAACACTGATGTGTGAATGAGGACTGTTTCTTCTGAGGTCTTACATTTCCCTACACCTGTATGCATGAAACTGTATTTCATACATGGATGTACCAAAGGCTGTTTATTACTTGGATGCAATGTTACTAGGAGCAAGGTTCAGTAAAAGCTCTAAGTTGGATTGCACCATCCTTGTTTCAGTCTACAGTTCCTCAATTAACACTACAGTAAATGGTTGTACCACCACAAAAGGTACTGGCGTCACAACTACAAGGGACCTTGCCATAGGCACATTAATATAGACCATCAAGGGCACCTCGAACCACCATCTGGCCTTGTCCCTTACACCAGAGTGTGCCCCAGAGAATTCTTGTGGCGTTCTCCTTTTCACTTATGCGAGCCTGCCCAGGGACGACGTAACCGTGAGTAACCAGAACTGTATTTACCTCGGCCCACCTATTGCTCACACCGTGATCTCACGTGTAATTCCCATGTCGGTCTGGTATACCGCACTTGCTTTCCACTTGTTCCATCCATCTAAATAAATCACTACCCCTTGAACCAAGGGATACCTTGTCGATTCCACAAAATTGTAGATCCTGCCACCGATTGTCATGTTTGTGTCGAAAGAGTCTTGCTATTGGTTTCAGTTTTGCAATTTTATCCTTTTCCAGGTTACTGATCTTAGAGGCTGCTCGTATATCCCTCTGATGTTCCTGAATGCGAATGCGGAATTCACGTGTGGTTATACTGACGTATATGAATCCACATGGACAGGTGGCATAAAATATAACCCCGATATACTACAATTAAAAAAGTGCACAATCTTGTAAATCTGTTGACCAGAAAAATCACAAAAAATATCAGTTTTTATGATACCCTTGCACGAACTACAATAGCCACATTGCACTGAGCCCCATTTGGGACCACGTGATTGAAGCAAATAACTGGGCTTCAGTGGAACATAATGGCTGTGCATAAGGATATCAAATCAATTTTTGCTGCGTTTGGCAATAAACTCCGGAACAGGTGTAAGGACCCGTTCAAGATCAGGATCTGATCTTAGAATGGGCCAAATTTTTTTGAAAACTTTCCTCATATTATGCCGTTGCGTATTGTAGTTAGTGATCATTCTAACCACCTGTGAGGAAGCAGAGGTGTCCCTGTGTCTGGGGGTGAGAAGTGTTTCATGCTGTGTGCTCTAAATCGATTGGGATGGACAATTTGGCCGCATTGAAGCAGAATCGAATTTTAGCAAATTTGCTTATCTCTACTAAAGTAAGAATAATAATGCCATAATAGTCTAAGGCTACTTTCACACTAGTGTTTTTGCTGGATCCGGCAGGGTTCATCAAAAACGCTTCTGTTACTGACCGGATCCGGTTGTATTATCTTTAACATAGCCAAGACAGATCCGTCATTTACACAATTGAAAGTCAATGGAGGACGGATCAGTTTTCTATTGTGTCAGATTGTGTCAGAGAAAACGGATCCGTCCCCAATGACTTGCATTGTCTTGCTCCACACAACATGATGGAAATTATACTGCCCCATGCTGCGATTTGCTCTCCGGTATGAGAACCGAACGGAATGCATTTTGGAGCATTCCGTTCTGTTCAGTTACATTTTGTCCCCATTAACAATGAATGGGGACAAAACTGAAGCGTTTTTTTTCCGTTATTGAGACCCTAAGACAGATCTCAATACCGGAAAATATTAACGCTAGTATGAAAGTAGACTAACATTTTATTCTCTGTGTTCCTTGGAGCTCTTTAGATCTCTTGGAAGAATGGAGATATTGTCATGCAGCCCACACAATACTTGCCTGTTGATCTTATTTGCAATTCATTGCTAGGCAGTAGTACTGCTCATGTCTATCTGCTAGAAGATCAGTATGTAGAACTGACAGAACAGAATGTGACATTCTCTTGTGGAACATTCATGTCAGTACATAGTTTTTTTATGTGAAACAAATACACCTTTTTAATATCTTACGTGCTTTAGACAGCTTAGAGATGATTCACTATTCCCACTGGATGCATAATTTATTTCTCTATTTTCAAATGTTTCAATATACTGACAGTTTAATTATTATGATTATCTCTTTGTTTTACTTGGAGACAAAAGTAACCATGTTACATATCAGGAAATGGGCTACAAAATTATTGTCCAAATGGTATCATATTCCTTCTACACTATAGACCCATCCCTCCATCCCCTCTCTGTGCTGGTGGTATGGGAACTCGAATAGCTCCGTACTGCACAAATTCTGGGATTGCCTCTGGCTATCTTATTTTTGAGTGGGTGTTGACAGCTTGCAGGATTCTTGGCATACCACTAAGCTGCTACCCACCTTCTCTGGCCCACTAGGTCCAGAAGACTGATGATATTATCACAATGTAGGTAGTGACTCAATGGTTATAGGATATTCATTCTCTTTCACTTCATCTTTGACCCTGTGGATCCTTTTTCAAGGCTTAAATGATTATTGTACCCTTTTAATATAGACCGATAAGTGGGCACTAATAGGCTAGAGTGTCTCCACTGGTCTTTTATGTTGAACTTCGTCAAGAAATTTGATACGTTACAAATTATTTTGTCATGAATCGCTTTTCATTGTATGGAGTGGGCACAATGACGGGGAACAGCAATCACGCTGGCCCGTCATTTAACCACTCAAATGCCACGTTCCACTCTGATTGCGGCATCTGTGACTCACATTCAATTAAAAAGGAAAATAAATTACCTCACCTTATCTACATTCTCGTGGAGAGGCCATCTTCTCCCATCTGACCCAAACTTTAGAAAAAATTTCATTTGCCACAAAGCTGATTTTCATTGCGCTTTGTGGTAACAAATCGATTTTTTTCTAAAACGGTGGCTGAAAATCACAGATGATGTCAATGCACGTGGTCAGCTTGATCACGTGGTGACATCTTCATGCTCGCCACAGATCCATGGTGGGTTTTCTTAAATCAATATGGAGAGGATAGCCTCTCTGCGATCTAGTGGATTAGGCGAGTATAATTTTTTTATTTTCAGCCACCATTTTAGGAAAAATTTATTAATTACCACAAAGGAAATTCGGCTTTGTGGCAAATTTAATTTTTTCTAAACCTCGGATCGAATTCCGCTTCGTATGCTTCAATTTACTCGACACTAGTTACAGTATGATCTGTATATCTTTAACCAACGTTGATGTAACTATATGTAATGGGTAGGTTTGTATTACATTTCATTAACATAGATTTGCTGTGCTGTGCTCACACAATCATGGTAGGAGCCAGGGCAGACTGAAAACTTAAAATAGCCCTGGAAAAAAACTTAAGTGGCCCCATGTTGTAGGCAACAACAGAAGTAGGCAGGGACAACAGAAGTAGACAGGGCCTGCAATACTGTAGTGCAGCACAAAATACTTAGTAGAAGTGTACAAATAGTCCCACAACATGGACAGTGACATACTAGAGGGGGATCAATGACAAAAATTCCAACCAAAAATATGCATCTTAATCAGGGGACATTTTTATGCGTCTTAAAAGGGAAATTCTCTGAAATGTGCCCTTTTGGAGCCTAGAAGTAATGCAGCTAAACCGCAAACAAATGCTGCATGACCTAAATGCACTATATAGAAAGTATATTATTGGAATATAACACCTTTGCTTCAATCAGTTTTTTTGGGGGGCAACTGGTATATCACACCAGTAGAAATTATTTGTTCTAATGTCGTTTGTCACTATCTTTAGCTGAGGTAACGCAGCTAAAACGGCAAAAAAAATGCTGCACTACCCAAATTCACTATATAGAAAGTATATGATTGGTATATTACACCCCTGCTTCAATAAAAAAAAATTTGGGGGGGGGGGGGGAAACTAGTATATCACACCAGTAGAAATTATTTGTTCCAAGAGGGTTTGCCCCTCTGTATAGCTTTAGTATCGCAGTAGAACCGCACACAACTGCTGCACAATACAAATGCACTATAATATACTTTCTATGTTAGAAAGTATATTATAAGTATATTACACCACTTAGTAAGGCCCACCTATTGATAGCACACCTATACCAGTTCTTAAAAGGAATTATGTGGCCCTATTAGCTAGTGTTTGGTGTCCCTAACAGTATGTCCCTGCTCCACACAGCAACCTCTCCCTACACTGGCAAAAGACTGAATGTAAAATGGCGGCCAGATCGGGTTTATTTATAAGGTAGGGGGTATGTCCATGTGCTGAAACGTCTCAATTGGCTGTCATGTACCACCTGATGGATGTGTCATGGGTCAAAGTTCTTCATAATGTAAAATAATATGGCACCAGCAGACATCGCCATATGTTTGCCCGTTCGGCGAACCGCGAATGGGCAAAGTTTGCCACAAAATGACCTCCAGGCAAACCGCAAGGCCATCTCTATTGACTGACTAAGCAGGTAACTTGCCTCCCCCTATCAAGTACAAATGCAAACAAAGAAAACAAACAAAGATTAAGGAAAGGTAAGCAGAGCACTAATACAGATAGTGCAAGTCCTTACATATGAAAGTCAGCAACAGTTGCTAGTAGCTGGAAATCACTTTCTTTGTAGACCTGTTGTGACGGTCACGTACACAACACACAGGGGGGAGGATAGTGACCACTGCGCTCTGCCCTCACCCCTGGCCCTGCCTACTTGCCTTGCAAGTCCTGATGACAGGGGACAACTGGACGTCAGTCCCTAACTTAGGATACGTGCTGGGAAGACTAACAAGAAAATGTAATTGAAAAGTGGGGTTGCCGTAAAAGATAACAATGGTTAAAAGAGTAGGCCCAATAGTTTAATTAGAGACTACATGCATTAGTAGTCATGCACCACCAAATGAAAAATGGTAGAAAAGAGAGGCAAGTGTGAGGTGTAAATGCAGGAGGAGCGGGCCTACTATTTTAACCATTGACTATTAAAAGTTATCTTTTAAGGCAACCCCACTTTTCAAATTACATTTTCAGTATTTATGGGTGCCATATATATTACTATTGGTTTTACTGGTTACAACTCCAGTTAAGTGATCACTCTGAAGACGCACAAGACAAATAACGGATCGTGAACGGACCGGGTCAATACCTAGAGAGTTATGCAGTGCCAAGGAATAAGCAGAGAATGGTCAGGAGAAGCCGAGGTCAAATACCAGGAGAGAAACAAAGCCACATAATCCACACCAGGGAGAACAGCCAAGCAACGAGTGTCTAGCTCGGTGCTCAGACCTCCCCTGGTTATTGGGGGAACTCAGGATGCAAGCTGCGCACATCTCCTCCGCACACGTCTCTCACCCCTGTCACCTAGGAGACGACGCTGTGCGCGTCCTCTCTCCTGCACAGCAACGGGATGCCGACAGCACTGAGGAGAGCGAGCTCCTCTGCATCCCGTGACAGTACCCCTCCTCTTATGTGGGGCCACCGGACCCAAGAGTTCAAGCAACTGCCTTTCAGGATGTTCTAAATTAAATTTTCGAACCAGTCTAGGAGCAGGTCCATACACCTTCCATTGAATCAGGTACTGTAAGGAATTACACACTCTCCTGATATCCACTATCTTAGACACCACATACTCGACAGCATCATTAACAAGAATCGGCGGAGGTGAGGCTTTCGATGGTACAACAGGTTCAAAATATTTTTTAAGTAGAGATTTATCAAACACATTATGAATTTAGAACGACTCAGGCAGCTGCAACCTAAACAATACCGGATTAATCACCTCTGTGATCTTATATGGTCAAATAAAACTAGTTCAGCCAGCCAGTCGCAGGGGGAACACGTGAGGTTCACAGTGGACCGATGAGGGGTTAAATGGTATAACACACAGTTCATCAGTTTATTCACGGTTAGCAGATACAGTGTTGAGGTGGACAGCACGAAATCCTCTGTGGCACGCTCTGTGGTAGGAAGCCTCAGCCAAGATGGTGGTTGAGGTGCCCTTGATGTTAGGGGTGCTTTGGGTGCTTGTTGCTGCTGAGTCCCTTGATGGTTTTTGTCCTGACACCAGTACCGTTAAAGGTGGTACAACCATATGTAGTAATAATGAGGTAGACAGTGGTAAGATGCAACTCACAACTTTTGCTTTGGGTGTCTTTTGGTTGCAGCAGTAAAATATGCAGCCTTTAGATGATATAGAGGTAATTCTGCAAATCCACTGTTTTAGGCTTGTCAGGTTTTGTGGTTTTGGAGCAGTGGGTTACTTCAATATCAGTAGAAATTCTGGTGAGGTTGCCGGAGGCTGTGATATCCTTCACCTAAAATATCCCAAAGGTCCTTTATGCCTGGTTTACGGCTTTTATCCTTTGGATGAAGTTGAATCTTTCCTTTTCTCTTGTGCCTTTCTGGACTAAAACTTTTCTTTAGAGCTGAAGTGCTGGATCTGCACCTTTTCACTCTCTCAGTGTCAATATACACACTGATCTTCACACTGACCTGTGGTCTCAACTGAACTGATCTCCACTAACCACTGACCTGAACTAATCTGTTCTAATCTGATCTCCTCCCTCTCACTAGGCCTGACCTGGGTATATATAGAACCTGAACTTTAGCCCCATCTAGTGGTGGGATGTATAAATTACATCTAATAGGCCTGTTAACAGGGATTTTGCAGATACACAAATGCAAAGTTATACATTACGGTACAATGCAATTGTTAAGATGAAAAAGTACTTTAAACAGTGCCCACACACACGTAGTGGGGTGCTGCACGAGGAGAATTCTTGGAGGACAACCACACCTTATCCCCAACCTGAAAGTTTACCCCCTTGGAACGTCTCCTATCGGCCTTGGAGTTTGAGAACTTTGAGCCTTTTCTAGGTTCGATTGAACCCGGGCCCAAACTGTGCACAGTTCGGAGGAACGTTTATTCGCCTCAGGGTTAGAGGAGGAGACTGATGACCCAGAATGAAAACGGGGATGAAAACCATGGTTACAAAAGAAGGGGGAGACCCCAGCAGAAGAATTAACATGGTTATTCAAAGCAAATTCAGCCAATGGAAGGTATTTAACCCATAATTGCTGGTCATCAGCAACATACGACCTCAGGAATTGTTCCATAGACTGATTTAAGGTGTTCAATCTGCCCATTACCCTCAGGGTGGTAGGCAGAGGAAAAAGACAACAAAATCTGACATCTTTGACAGAAAGCCCATCAAATTTTGGACACAAACCTCACAGGCTGACACGTAGGACTTGACAGCCCTAGTTTGAGTGGGCCACCAATAAGATCTAGAAACCAGCTCCCTAGTGCCCTCAAAACCTGGATTTCCACAAAAGGCAGAATCATGACATTCACCCAACAGTTGGAGACGAAATTGTATGGAAACAAACAACTTATCTGTTGGGGTGGTTGCCGGTGCCAGATGTTGTTCAGCCTTAATGAGATCCGAGATATCCTGGGTTAAGGCTGCTATGAAGATATTTGCTGGTAGATGGATTCAGGGCGGTGCCTCTGTAGGCTGAAAAGCATGGAAGCGCCGAGATAATGCGTCAGCCTTCACGTTTTTATTTCCAGGCCTAAAAATAATAGAGAAATCAAAACGAGTAAAAAAACTGTCACAGCCACTGTCTCTGGCTGTGACCTTCCATCCTTGCTCGTTCGGCGCTCCTCGCTGCAGTTTCGTTTCTGTGTGTTCTTTGTGAATCTTTATGGGTTAACTCCCCTGTGTTCCTATCTGGAGTTAATCCTCTCTGTCTGCTCCATGGGTGTGGCCTCTCTGCTGCATGGAACCTGTATATAAGGCCTCATGCACACGACCGTTGTGTGCATCCGTGGCCGTTGTGCCGTTTTCCGTTTTTTTTCGCGGACACATTGACTTTCAATGGGTCCGTGGAAAAAAATCGGAAAATGCACCGTTTTGCAGCCGAGGCCGTGATCCGTGTATCCTGTCCGTCAAAAAAATATGACCTGTCCTATTTTTTTGACGGACAACGGTTCACGGACCCATTCAAGTCAATGGGTCCGTGAAAGAACACGGATGCACACAAGATTGGCATCCGTGTCCGTGATCCGTGGCCGTAGGTTGCTTTCATACAGATGGATCCGAAGATCCGTCTGCATAAAAGCTTTTTCTGATCTAAGTTTTCACTTCGTGAAAACTCATTTCCGACAGTATATTCTAACACAGAAGCGTTCCCATGGTGATGGGGACGCTTCTAGTTAGAATACACTGCAAACTTTGTACAAGACTGCCCCCTGCTGCCTGGCAGCACCCGATCTCTTACAGGGGGATATGATAGCACAATTAACCTCTTCAGGTGCGGCACCTAAAGGGGTTAATTGTACTATCATATTCTCCTGTAAGAGATCAGGGCTGCCAGGCAGCAGGGGGCAGACCCCCCCTCCCCAGTTTTAATATCGTTGGTGGCACAGTGTGTGCCCATCGCCCCCCCCTTCCTCCCTCTATAGTTAAAAATCGTTGGTGGCACAGTGTGTGCCCATCGCCCCCCCCCCTTCCTCCCTCTATAGTTAAAAATCGTTGGTGGCACAGTGTGTGCCCATGGCCCCCCCCCCTTCCTCCCTCTATAGTTAAAAATCGTTGGTGGCACAGTGTGTGCCCATCGCCCCCCCCTTCCGCCCTCTATAGTTAAAAATCATACTTACCTGCTTGCTGCTGCGATGTCTGTGACCGGCCGGGAGCTCCTCCTACTGGTAAGTGACAGTTCTTTAGCAATGCACCGCACAGACCTTTCACTTACCAGTAGGTGGAGCTCCCGGCCGGTCACAGACATCGCAGCAGCAGGCAGGTAAGTATGAATCTTCTACAATTGTACTATTGCTAAGTAACCATGGCAACCAGGGATGCAGTAGCTTCCTGGTTGCCATGGTTACCGATCGGAGCCCCTGCGATTAAACTGGGACTCCGATCGGAACTCCGCTGCCACCAATGATGGGGGGGGGGGGGGAAGATGGAGGGGGGCGATGGTGGGCGCACACTGTGCCACCAACGATTTTTAACTATAGAGGGAGGAAGGGGGGGGCGATGGGCACACACTGTGCCACCAACGATTTTTAACTATAGAGGGAGGAAGGGGGGGGCGATGGGCACACACTGTGCCACCAACGATATTCAAACTGGGGAGGGGGGGGTCTGCCCCCTGCTGCCTGGCAGCCCTGATCTCTTACAGGAGAATATGATAGTACAATTAACCCCTTTAGGTGCCGCACCTGAAGAGGTTAATTGTGCTATCATATCCCCCTGTAAGAGATCGGGTGGTGCCAGGCAGCAGGGGGCAGTCTTGTACCAAGTTTGCAGCGTATTCTAACCTGAAGCGTCCCCATCACCATGGGAACGCCTCTGTGTTAGAATATACTGTCGGAAATGAGTTTCACGAAGTAGCTCATATCCGACAGTATATTCTAACTGTAGAGGCGTTCCCATGGTGATGGGGACGCTTCAAGTTATGTTCGGGTGTCCGCCTGGCCGTGCGGAGGCAAGCGGATCCGTCCAGACTTATAATGTAAGTCAATGGGGACGGATCCGTTTGAAGATGACACACTGTGGCTCAATTTTCAAACGGATCCGTCCCCATTGACTTGCATTGTAATTCAGGACGGATCCGTTTGGCTCCGCACGGCCAGGCGGACGCCAAAACGACTTTTTTTTCATGTCCGTGGATCCTCCAAAAATCAAGGAAGACCCACGGACGAAAAAACGGTCACGGATCACGGACCCACGGACCCCGTTTTTTCGGACCGTGAAAAAAAACTGTCGTGTGCATGAGGCCTTCGGCTGAGGTTTCGTCAGTTCTGGGTCAGCTCTCCTGGTGTGTGTTGTCTTGTCCTGCTCCTTGTTTGTACTCACTCTCCCATGCTGCTGACCCATGTGATCCGTGTCTGTCTGTGCTCTGTGGGTTTCCTACTTGTTCATTGCCATCCTCTTTCCTGTGTTTCTGTTATCTGTTCTGCCAGTTATGTTTGAGTGACCTTGTGTGTATTCATATGTCTCTGTTTAGCAAGCCCTTGCTGCAGCATGCCTTGCTGCAGAATGCTATAGGCAGGGCCACGCAGTATACCACTGGTGGAGCTAGTCCTTCTCTGCTCATTGCCACTCCTGTTCCCTTGCGTGAAGTCCTGCTTGTGTTTTTAGTTGCCTGCGTGTATTTGTTGGTTTGTTATGTTTGCCTATGTACCGTCGGTACCTTCTGGTACCTGTTGTCCGTTTGCTCCTGTTGTCACTGTCTAGTTCACGCTCAAGAGTGGACCCTGGCAACTCCATGCGGCAAAGCCTAACCCTACTATCTGGGGCCCTAGTGAATACCAGGAGTTGCTTAGTCACGCCCCTCTGGTTTTCCTCCCACTGTGCGGACGGTACATAGAGCTCTCAATTTCCATGTGTTTCCCTCCTTTGATTTTGTTTTTGTGCAATAAACTCTGTTGTGACTGTACCGCATTGCTGTATGTTTTTGCTTGACGACGCGGAGGTCTGTCGCTGGATCTCTAACTCGTGGCAAAAACAGTGCCCATCTAGCCAGACGGGAATTCAACCTCTTAACAGATTCGAGAAATATAAGGTTCTTATGGTCAGTAACAACAGTTACACAATGCATTGCCCCCTTTCAGAAAATGCATCCACTCCTCAAATGCCCACTTAATGGCCAGCAACTCCCGATTCCCTATGTCGTAGTTTCTCTTGGTGGTAGAAATTTTTTGGGAAAAGAGGGCACACTGTCTCAGGTTAGTTAGATTAGCAGGACCTTGTGAAAGGACTGCTCCTGCACAGTCCTCAGACGCATCCACCTCCATAATAAAAGGTCTCTCCTGATCTGGCTGGATCAGAATGGGAGTGCTACTGAATGCCTTTTTTAGTGTTTTTAAATGAAGTAATGGCCTCAGTATTCCAGTTCTCCAAATCCCCCCCACCCCCCTTCTTAGTAAGGTTGGTCAACGGTTTAGCAATTACTGAAAAATTCTTAATAAATTTACGATAGTAATTGGCAAAACCCAAGAACCGTTGTTAGGCCTTTAAGGATGAAGGCCTTACCCAGTCCTTAATTGCTAGTGCCTTCCCAGGATCCATCTCCATATATAAATTTTTCGCTAAATTTATTGTTCTACATGTCCTTGATAAAAAAAAAAAATGTTTGTGTAAAAAAAAAATAAAATGGTTTGGATTAAAGTTATAGCGTTTACAAACTAAGGTACAAAAATGTGAATTTCTGCTTTTTGAAGCAGCTCTGACTTTCTGAGAACCTGTCATGTCATGTCAACTTTTTATTTTTTGTCACAAGTTAGCGGAAAATGATGATTTTTTTTTTCTTTTTTTTTTTCCTTACAAAGTCTCATATTCCACTAACTTGTGACAAAATATAAAAACTTCCATGAACTCACTATGCCCATCATGAAATACCTTGGGGTGTCTTCTTTCCAAAATGGGATCACTTGTGGGGTAGTTATACTGTCCTGGCATTTTAGGGGCCCAGATGCGTGAGAAGTAGTTTGAAATCAAAATCTGTAAAAAATGCCCTGTGAAATCCAAAAGGTGCTCTTTGGAATGTGGGCCCATTTGCCCACCTAGGCTGCAAAAAAGTGTCACACATGTGGTATTGCCGTACTCAGGAGAAGTTGGGGAATGTGTTTTGGTGTGTAATTTTACATATATCCATGCTGGGTGAGATAAATATCTTGGTCAAATGCCAACTTTGTATAAAACAAATTGGAAAAGTTGTCTTTTGCCGAGATATTTCTCTCACCCAGCATGGGTATATGTAAAATGACACCCCAAAACACATTCCCCAACTTCTCCTGAGAACGGCGATACCACATGTGTGACACTTTTTTGCAGCCTAGGTGGGCAAAGGGGCCCACATTCCAAAGAGCACCTTTCGGATTTCACAAGCCATTTTTTACACATTTTGATTTCAAACTACTTTGCACGCATTTGGGCCCCTAAATTGCCAGGGCAGTATAACTACCCCACAAGTGACCCCATTTTGGAAAGAAGACACCCCAAGGTATTTCGTGATGGGCATAGTGAGTTCATGGAAGTTTTTATTTTTTGTCACAAGTTAGTGGAATATGAGACTTTGTAAGAAAAAAAAAAAAAAAAAAAAAAACATCATTTTCCGCTAACTTGTGACAAAAAATAAAAAGTTCTAGGAACTCGCCATTTCCCTCACGGAATACCTTGGGGTGTCTTCTTTCCAAAATGGGGTTACTTGTTATACTGCCCTGGCATTTTAGCGGCCCAGATGCGTGAGAAGTAGTTTGAAATCAAAATCTGTAAAAAAATGCCCTGTGAAATCCAAAAGGTGCTCTTTGGAATGTGGGCCCATTTGCCCACCTAGGCTGCAAAAAAGTGTCACA
This sequence comes from Bufo gargarizans, assembly GCF_014858855.1. Classification (NCBI taxonomy): domain Eukaryota; kingdom Metazoa; phylum Chordata; class Amphibia; order Anura; family Bufonidae; genus Bufo; species Bufo gargarizans. The sequence continues at coordinate 358,150,877 of NC_058080.1, read as the reverse complement.
CGTGGTATCGCCGTACTCAGGAGAAATTGGGGAATGTGTTTTGGGGTGTCATTTTACATATACCCATGCTGGGTGAGATAAATATCTTGGTCAAATGCCAACTTTGTATTAAAAAAATGGGAAAAGTTGTCTTTTGCCGAGATATTTCTCTTACCCAGCATGGGTATATGTAAAATGACACCCCAAAACACATTTTTTGACCCCATTTTGGAAATAGACACCCCAAGGTATACAATGAGGGGCATGCCGAGTTCATAGAAAAAAATAATTTTGGGCACAAGTTAGCGGAAATTTATTTTTTTGTTGTTTCTCACAAAGTCTCCCTTTCCGCTAACTTGAGACAAAAATGTCAATCTTTCATGGACTCAATATGCCCCTCAGCGAATACCTTGGGGTGTCTTCTTTCCAAAATGGTGTTATTTGTGGGGTGTTTGTACTGCCCTGGCATTTGAGGGTCTCCGCAATCATTACATGTATGGCCAGCATTAGGAGTTTCTGCTATTCTCCTTATATTGAGCATACGGGTAATGAGATTTTTTTTTTTCCGTTCAGCCTCTGGGCTGAAAGAAAAAATGAACGGCACAGATTTCTTCATTCGCATCGATCAATGTGGATGAAAAAATCTCTGCCAAAAAAAAAAAAAAAAAAAAAAAGGAGGGGAAAGGCGTCTGCCAGGACATAGGAGCTCCGCCCAACATCCATACCCACTTAGCTCGTATGCCCTGGCAAACCCGATTTCTCCATTCACATCAATCGATGTGGATGAATAAATCATTGCCGGGATTTTACATACATACATACATATATATATATATATATATATATATATATATATATATATATATATATATATATATATATATATATATATATATATATATATATATATACACACACACACACACACACACAAAGTGTTTGCCAAAGCATATGAACACCGCCGCCTCCTCAGCTCATATGCCTCGGCAAACGTATCTTTTACTGCAGAGGAGAAATCTCGTCTTGCAGCGCCGCATACACCGACTTTTGTGTAATTTGACAGCAGCGCAATGCTTCTGTCAGAATGCACATCAGTGCTGCAGCTAGTCGATCGGTTGGTCCACCTGGAAGGTAAAAAAAATAATGAAAAAAACAGGCCGCAACGCAATAAGTTTGTTAACTTTATAATAACTTTTGAACAGAACATATAAACTTTAACTTTTGAACTGAACGTTAACTTTTTTGCTTACTGGTAATTTTTTTTTGATTATTTTTTTTTAGCTTTATAGGACAAACCTCTCATTCCCCATGGGACAATGTGCAAAGCGCCCAAAGATGTGGCGAAGTACATTATGCACTTTGTCCCAGGTGAAAGAAGAGGTTTGCAGCAGCTGTGTGTGAATGGTCCCTAATAGCCCTGTGTGCCTGTCCTGTGAGATGTGATCCCTATGCTAAGTGTACCTGTGTGTGGTACTTCCGGAAACACTCTCCAAAGCATAGGGCAGGGTGGTCAGGGCAGTCAGGACAGAAATAGCGGGTGTCACGCCTTATTCCACTCCTGCTACAGACACGACGGGGAGACGGTTGGGTTGAGGTACCGGCAACGACCCTGCGGAAATGTCGCTCGTGTAGACGGCTAACTACACGAGTGGACGGGGCCACGGAACCTCCTGGATACAGGAGGTTCTCGATGATCTCTTCCTGAAATTTGAGGAAGGATCCAGTTCTCCCAGCCTTACTGTAGAGAACAAAACTATTATATACAGTCAATTGAATTAAATATACAGACACCTTCTTATACCAGCGTCTGGTGCGTCGGGAAACTAAATACGGAGACAACATCTGTTCATTGAAGTCCACCCCTCCCATGAGCAAATTATAGTCGTGGACACAGAGGGGCTTTTCAATGACACTGGTTGCTCGCTCAATTTGGATTGTCGTGTCTGCGTGAATGGAGGAGAGCATGTAAACGTCACGCTTGTCTCTCCATTTCACTGCGAGCAGTTCTTCGTTACACAAGGCAGCCCTCTCCCCCTTGCAAGACGGGTGGTAACGAGCCGTTGGGGGAAGCCCGCGTGACTAGTTTGCGCAGTGCCACAGCAGCCAATCTGTTCTAGGAACAAATGCCTGAAGAGGGCCACACTTGTGTAGAAATTGTCCACATGAAGATGGTACCCCTTGCCAAATAAGGGTGACACCAAGTCCCAGACTTCCCACTGCTCCCCAGGTAGTCAGGGCAACCGACCGGCTCCGGGGTCTGATCTTTTCCCTCATAGATCCGAAATTTGTGGGTAAAGCCTGTGGCACTTTCACAGAGCTTATACAATTTGACCCCATACCGGGCGCGCTTGCTTGGGATGTATTGTTTGAAGCCAATGCGCCCGGTAAAATGTATTAGGGACTCGTCTACGCAGATGTTTTGCTCGGGGGTATACAAATCTGCAAATTTCTGGTTGAAGTGGTCTATGAGGGGCCGAATTTTGTGGAGCCGGTCAAAAGCTGGGTGGCCTGTGGGACGGGAGGTGGTGTTGTCGCTAAAGTGCAGGAAACGCAGGATGGCCTCAAATCGTGCCCTGGACATGGCAGCAGAGACATGGGCATGTGATGAATTGGGTTCGTGGTCCAATATGACCGCAATTCATGCTTTTTGGTTAGATCCATGTTGAGGAGAAGGCCCAGAAATTTTTTAATTCGGAAACTTGGACTGGTTTCCACCAGAAAGGCTGGGCATAATAGCTTCCCAGGTTGGCGGTTATAAATTGTGTGGCATACCGGTTTGTTTCTGCCACGACTATGTCCAAGAGCTCCGCAGTCAAGAACAGCTCAAAAAATCCCAGGGCCGAACCGATCTGAGCTGTCTCAACCCGAACTCCAGACTGGGTGGTGAAAGGGGGAACTAATGGTGCGGCTGAAGTTGGGGACTGCCAATCAGGATTTGCCAGCACTTCAGGGATTCTAGGGGGTCTACGGGCCTGTCTGTGCGGTGGCTGCGACGGGGTAACTACTGCACGTGGCGCCGTACCAGCTTCAACTGCCCTTCTGGTGCTCGCCACTTCACCATGTTGTACGGCAGTGCTGGTACTAGGTCCAGGGAGGGCTGCGCTGCTGGTGTATGCCTCACCACGTAATCCGACAGCGCCAGCCCCACTCTGCTGCCCTTGAAGCGGATCCTGCGCAACCTGTGGTCTAGCGACACGGGGCCGGGTACGCCTGGTGGTATCAGGGACCTCAACCTCCTCGTCCGAACTTTGTGTCAGACTGCCACTGCTTTCTACAGGTTCATATTCTGACCCCCTAGATTCATCAGATGAGGGTTCCCATTCCTCATCCGACTGGGTCAGAAGCCTGTAGGCCTCTTCAGAAGAATACCCCCTGTTTGACATTTGGGCTACTAAATTTAGGGGTATTCCCTGAGACTACCCAAGAAAAAAAGCAAGCCTGTCTTACAAATGGGAGGCTAGCGAAGTACCGGAGGCCGCTGCGGTTGATCAAAAATATCAAAACTGATTTTTTTATCGCAGCAGCGCTTGTAAAGCGATTGTGCAGTGATCAAAAAATATATATTTTTTGTCACTGCGGCGGGGCGGGCGTGGGTGAACGCACGTGTGGGCGACCGATCAGGCCTGATCAGGCAAACACTGCGTTTTGGGTGGAGGGCGAGCTAAGGTGACACTAATACTATTATAGATCTGACTGTGATCAGTTTTGATCACTTACAGATACTATAAAAGTACAAATGCTGATTAGCGATACGCTAATCAGCGAATCAGTGACTGCGGTGCGGTGGGCTGGGCGCTAAACAATCGCTAAACTACCTAACCAAGGGGCCTAAACTTTCCCTAAAACCTAACAGTCAATACCAGTGGAAAAAAAAAAAAAGTGACAGTTTAGACTGATCACTTTTTCCTTTTCACTAGGTGATTGACAGGGGCAAGAAAGGGTGATCAAGGGGTTAATTGGGGTGCAGGGGGGTGATCTGGGGCTATGTGTGGTGTTTGGTGCTACTCACTGTGATGCCTGCTCCTCTGCTGAGACCAACCGACGAAAAGGACCAGCAGAGGAGCAGGGAAGCCATTTAACACATTATATTTACAAATATAATGTGTTATCTGGCTCCTGATTCGTTTTTTAAAAAATCATCAGCTTGCCAGCCACGATCATTGGCCCGCATGCGCGGGCCGGCTAAGCGCGTCATCTAGCGTCTCGCGAGATGACGCAAATATGCGTGACTCTGCCTGGGACTGCCGCCTCCGAACCACGACAAGTACAACAGGAGTCCGCAAAGAATTGTCAGGTGGAAGGTCAGAATACCAGGAGAGTAGCGCAGTACAGGAGGAGCAGGCAGAGGATCGTCAGGGAACACAGGATCAGGTAAGTATGCAGGAAACCAAACAAACGCCAGATACCGAATTAACAGGCAACCTGTGTCCAGCAGGCTGCCTGTTAAATACTGGCAGGCTGAGGTCATGTGACGTGGCCAGTGCCACATGACCCACACCAGGGAGTCCATCTCGGTGCTCAGACCTCCCTGGTTACTGGGGGAACTGAGGATGCCGGCCGCGCGGAGGAGACGCGGCTGGTCCGTCCCACCCCGTCACCTAGGAGACGACGCTGTGCGCGTCCTCTCTCCTGCACAGCAACGGGATGCCGACGACGCTGAGGAGAGCGAGCGCCTCGGCGTCCTGTGACACCTGTACAGTTCTCAGTGTACCAGAAAAAAATTGAGCTGCCTTCATCAGATGTCTAAAGGAGCCGCTTACTCTAGCACAGGTAAAGAGCAGTATATGTTATTACTGATTGGCTGAATGTTCCAGCCAATCAAAAATGCCACAGATCAGTAGTGTCTATAGAATTGTATATTGAACATTGTCTGTATTGTCTGTATTATTTATGTAATATGTATGTATACCCCTTTTCATATGTACAGCGCTAGGGAATGAATGAATGAATGAATGGCGCTTTAATAATAATAATAATAATAATAATAATAATAATAACATGGTTTCTATTTTATGCTGAAAGTGTGCTGTTTTTTTAAGATGTTTTTTTTTTTTTAACTTAAAGTCCAATCTAGCCTTTGTGGGGATCCGCTCTGGTAGGCAGTGGTAGCGAGTGCAGTATAGAGGCAACACAGAATGGTCTTGGTGTAAAACACGATGCTTTGTTTATTCACACGGTGCATATTTGTGAAAGACGGTGCAGTTCATAGGGAGGGTGGTCACACACAACAGCAAAATAATAGTTCAGACACAGCAAGTCCCTGCTGCAGGCTACTTGAGGCCTGTTTCAGTCACATAAAGCAAAGTCTATTTAAAGCCAGGAGTAATGTCACCTTTTTCTCCTTGGTGAAGTAAGTCCATGGGTTTTGCTTCTAGCCACAGGACACGGATCCCTCCTGGTTTCAGCTGCAGGATCCTGCACACAGCCCAGCTCACCTCCACTTCTCACTCTCACAGCCAATGAACACACAAGCTCCACATTGCGCACCACACCCTTGTTGCTGGTCAGGTTTTAACCCTTCCCTGCAAAACCTGGCCTGGACCGTGGGGAGACAGGCACCCGCCCGCATATCTGCCTGCTCCCAATAAGAGCCGGCCCGGATCCACTGTTAACAGCATAACTGCTGCAAAATGCACTTTTCTGGCTCTTACTCCACCGGGGCCAGGACCCCCGGTGGCACGTACCTCCCGTCTACTACCACCCCAGGTACTCTCCTACATATCCCCCCCCCTTTGTTCAACCCTGAAGGGTTGCACACCCTGTTCAATCCTGAGGGCAGTGGCGTACATATAGAGGTCGCAGGGGTCGCAGTTGCGACCGGGCCCGGCACTCCAGGGGGGCCCGGCCGCCTGCGGACCTCTGGCCCCGCCCCCTGCTGCAGCTGCGCCTGACTGTCCGGTCAGTCAGCGCTGCCGGCCCGTGAACTCCCGCGAGACCTGTGCGAGACCTGCACAGGAGTTCGCACAGGTCTCGCGGGAGGAACTTACAGGAACTCAGACGGGATCCGGAAGGAGCGAGAGAGGACCGTGGACGCCACTGAGTCAAGAGCCGACCGACCAACACCAGAAGAACTGAAGTTCCCCTGCCCTGCTGCCAGCCGGTAACTCGAGGTAAGTAAGTAAAAGGGGGGGCCCGGGGGGGAGAGAGGAGCGGACCCAGACCCTCACTCCACCGGACCCTGGCAGCACGGACCGGCCCCTGCTAGCCCGCATTGGACCACCTGTCCCTGGCAGCCCGCAACAGCACACACGGAGGCTGGGGCCCCCAGGCATCCACCCCTGGCTTGGGCGCAACTCATCTCTGGGCCAAAGACTGGGGGGGGGGGCGCAACTCTTTGGCAGCAGGAAAAGCCCCCAGGCATCCCCCCCTGGCAGATAACTGGGGGGGGAACTCTTTGGCAGCAGGAAAAGCCCCCAGGCATCCCCCCCGGCAGATAACTGGGGGGGGCAACTCTTTGGCAGCAGGAAAAGCCCCCAGGCATCCCCCCTGGCAGATAACTGGGGGGGGGGGGGGCAACTCTTTGGCAGCAGGAAAAGCCCCCAGGCATCCCCCCCTGGCATATAACTGGGGGGGGGGGCAACTCTTTGGCAGCAGGAAAAGCCCCCAGGCATATAACCGGGGAGGCAACTCTTTGGCAGCAGGAAAAGCCCCCAGGCATCCCCCCTGGCAGATAACTGGGGGGGGGGGGCAACTCTTTGGCAGCAGGAAAAGCCCCCAGGCATCCCCCCTGGCAGATAACTGGGGGGGGGGCAACTCTTTGGCAGCAGGAAAAGCCCCCAGGCATCCCCCCTGGCAGATAACCGGGGGGGGGGGGGGGCGCAGGCACACAGAGGGTTTACAGTCACTGGTACTCGTCTCTGGCAGGAAAAGGAAAAGCCCGCAACAGGGCACACTGAGTCTGACTGTAAACCCTCCCCTGGTCATCTGCCAGGGGGGATGCCTGGGGGCCTCAGTGTGCCCTGTTGCGGGCTTTTCCTGCCAGAAACGAGTGCCAGTGACTGTAGTCTGTAAACCCCCCCCCCCCCGTCATCTGCCAGGGGGATGGCTGGGGGCCTCAGTGTGCCTTGTTGCTGCAGGCTTTTTCTGCCAGAGAGGAGTGCCAGTGACTGTAAACCCCCCCCCCCCCCCCCGGTCATCTGCCTTGCTTTGATGGGATTGCCAGATTGGGGCCTGGGCTGACCTGATCATCTGAGGGGGTCTTTGCTTTCAAAGACCCCCTCGGATGATCAGGTCAGCCCAGGCCCCAATCTGGCATTCCCATCAATAAATTCAGGCTGCCCCCCAGGGCCCACTGCTGCAGGTCATTGTTCTCAGCAGCAGGCCAGGGCCCCCTACTGCTGCTGAGAACAATGGCCTGCAGCAGTGGGCCCTGGGGGGCAGCCTGAATTTATTATGGGATTGCCAGATTGGGGCCTGGGCTGATCTGAGGTCTGATGGGGATTGAGGTAGCTGATATGAGGTCTATTTGCAGGGAGACTCACTGAGGCCAGCAGCAGCCATTTTAGTCAGATTACAGCTACTCTGCAGCTTTGTCTCTAATCTGACTGTAATGGCTGCTGCTGTATTCAGTCTCTCTGCCACTGCTGCTTTTAGGGTGGCCAGACGTCCGGTTTTAGGCCTGACAGTCTGGTTTTTAGACTCCTGGTCCGACGCAAGGCCAGGACGGACGGCCATAATAAGTCCCTCTTTTTTGTTGTTAAAGATGATGGGACGGCGGGTCTGGCTTAGGCATAGTCACTGCTCGTCTGCCACTGCCCCCTTGCCCGACTCTATACTACAGTCACTCACCCCACCTCATTCTCTCTCTCTCTGCCAGACATTTCTGCCAGCCTGAAACCAGGAGCAGCGCTCATTCAGCCAGCCAGAGCACACACTGAGCCCATCCAGCATTTAGCCTTGCCAATTGCCACTGACTTTCAGCAGGTCGATTAAGCAGCTTTCAGCCGGAGCAAGCTCAGGTAAGAGTTACTATCTGGCCTTGGAATGTTCTGTATATTATTATATGTGAGCTGGCCTGGTATAAGGTATACATCTTTTGGTATATTAACATGTATAACTTATACCAGCTGTACATATATAATCGTATAAGGAGATACCAGGTTATACCAGCATGGTCCATATCACTATATACAGGAAGATGTATAACTTATACCAGCTGTACATATATAATTATATACAGGAGATGCCCAGGTTATACCAGCATGGTCCGTATCACTATATTCAAGAAGATGTATAACTTATACCAGCTGTACATATATAATTTTATATATGGGAGATGCCCAGGTTATACCAGCATGGTCCATATCACTATATTCAAGAAGATGTATAACTTATACCAGCTGTACATATATAATTATATATATGAGAGATGCCCAGGTTATACCAGCATGGTCCATATCACTATATTCAAGAAGATGTATAACTTATACCAGCTGTACATATATAATTATATACAGGAGATGCCCAGGTTATACCAGCATGGTCCGTATCACTATATTCAAGAAGATGTATAACTTATACCAGCTGTACATATATAATTATATATAGGTGATGCACAGGTTATACCAGCATGGTCCGTATCACTATATACAAGAAGATGTATAACCTATACCAGCTGTACTTATATAATTATATACAGGAGATGCACAGGTTATACCAGCATGGTCCATATTGGAGAGACACATGGAGGAGTTGGGGACGCATAATCAGGGCTGCAGTTTATGGTGGAATTATAAGAATAATTAGGTTAAGGTTTTTTTTTTTACTTTATTTACAGAAAACTAATTCTTCAAAGTATGGCATCCTATCAACATAAGAGTGGTGCTCAGAAACGTAAACAGAAAAGGGAAGACAGTTTGAGAACTTCCAAACTTCCAAAAATAAGCAGCTACTTTTCCACTCCTACACCTGCTAGTGTTCCTCCTGTACAGAGTAACACTGAAAGTGAAATGTCTGTGGAAAGTGCTGTTGATGCCCGAGAGGTGGAAATCAGTGAGTGCACTTACTCTAGTTCTTTAGATGTAGCAGGTGACGAGAATCCCGATGAAGGTAGTAGCACAAGTCTACCAACTAAAGAAATAGTAGAGTCAACAGAAAGCACCAAATCAGGTGATGATTTTGAATTGTTGAAATCTACTGAGGTTTCTATAGAAAGTATTGTGGGAGAGAAACATGTTACTGATAGGGGACATTACCCTATTACAATAATGGATTCCAATATCAAAAGATTTATAATAGCTCGTGGCCCGTGCCGACCTCCAGGACCTTTTCCACGAGATGATGAGAGAAGGTGCTTTTCTGAAAGCTATTATGTACAAGTTACAAAAACAGGCCTTAAGATCCCTGTGATGTGGCTATGCTACTCACCTAAACTTAACGTAAAAGGACAGGATTTGAACCTGCATGGGCCAAAGGAATACAGAAATGGCAAAGGCTTTCTGCAAGAATTCAGGTTCATGAGTCTTCCAAAACTCATATAGAAGCCTGTGTAGTGTATGAACAGTGGAGGAAGAACAAAACAATAGATGAGGAAAATGAAAAGCAAGTTAGACAGGAAAAAAACTACTGGAGACAAGTATTACATAGGATTGTCAATGTAACGTTGACAATTTCAATGGCTAATCTTTCCTTCCGTGGTCATAGAGAAAAACTTGGCGAGGTAAACAATGAGAATTTTCTCTCCATTATAGAGCTGCTCGCGGAGTATGACCCTGTTCTAAAGCAACTCCTCCAGTTACCCCAAAAATCTGTAAGATACTTGAGTCCTAGAATCCAAAATTAAATTATAGACATACTTTCAAATAAGGTCCGGAATATCATTGTGTCTGAAATAAAACAGGCACCTTTTTTTTCTATTATAATGGATACTACACAGGATATATCAAAAGTGGACCAAATGAGTCAAATAATAAGATATGTTTCTGTGGAAAGAGATGAAAGCCAGAGAGCAACTAGTGTGGAGATCAAAGAGGTTTTCCTAGGGTTTCATGCCGTTGAGGACCAGAGTGCTGCAGGCCTTGAACATGACATTGTCTCGTGCATAGAGAGCAACGGCCTCAATATAACAAAATGTCGTGGCCAGGGGTATGATGGGGCAGCGACAATGAGTGGGGTGTATTCTGGTGTTCAGGCTCGAATTGCACAAAGAGAAAAAAATGCCTTGTATGTACATTGTGCAGCTCACAATCTCAACCTGGTACTTCAGGATGCTGTTGGGAACATACCAGAAATTTCGAGTTTTTTTGAAGTGGTCCAGGAATTGTATTTTTTTGGGGGGAAAGCATACGCAGATGGAACATTCTTTCATCATTCTCTACAGAGTCCTCAATTACATTAAAAAAACTTTGCCCCACTCGATGGTCATCTCGCCATGATTCACTGCTTGCTCTACGCTTGTGTTTTGTGGACATTATGCAAGCTTTAACAAAAATAAACTTGATGTTATCCAAGCCAAAAGAAAGGGATGATGCTGCTCGCCTTAGAAAAAAATTAGGATCTTTTCAATTTGTTTGTCTCGTTGTCCTGCAAAGCAAGATTTCTGACACCATAAATGTGGTTTCAAAATTGTTGCAGTCAAAAAATATAGATTTATCCAGTGCAGCACATCTTATACAAAAGGCAGCTCAAGTCCTTTCAGAATATAGGGATAACTTTGATGGAGCAAAACAAACAGCGGTAGAACTGGCAGAAAAGTGGAACATCCAGCCGCAGTTTGAAAACAAGAGAGCAAGAAAAGTGAAGCGTCACTTTGATGAACTTTCAATAGATGAAAGGTTGCAGGATCCAGAACAATACTTTAAAACCGGTGTGTTTTATAGGTGTTTAGACATTGTGACCAACCAGCTGTCTAACCGATTTGCTGGAATGAGCAATGTCATGCAGCAATTTAATATACTACAGCCTACAGTACTTGCCTCTGAAACCGATGATGATTTGTTCAAAGCTGCTTCACAGCTACAGGAATGCTACCCAGAGGACATGTCACCAGCTTTCCCAGAACAGCTTCTGAGCTTCTGATCAACATTTCAGGAACAGATTCGTAGATGCTCCACTGTAAAGGACCTTTCTCACCTTCTAATTGTTGAAAATTGTGCCTTGTCATCCAATCTACAAGATGTGTGCATAGCGTTGCTGCTGTTCCTCACCATTCCAGTTACAGTTGCAAGTGCAGAAAGGTCCTTTTCAAAATTAAAGTTTATAAAAAATTACTTGAGAAGCACCATGTCCCAACAGAGACTTTCTGGCCTGGCTCTGTTAAGTATTGAAAATCAGAGAGCTAGAAGACTTAACATTGAAGCCATTGTGGACAACTTTGCTGAAATGAAAGCACGGCAGCGTCCATTTTAAAGAGATTCGTACGTTTTCAGTTCGGCCTTGATGTTCGGCCCTCAGTTCTGCCTTGTGTTCGGCCTTGATGTTCGGCCCTCAGTTCTGCCTTGTGTTCGGCCTTGATGTTCGGCCCTCAGTTCTGCCTTGTGTTCGGCCTTAATGTTCGGCCCTCAGTTCTGCCTTGTGTTCGGCCTTGAGTTCGGCCTTGAGTTCGGGCCTCGTTTTGGCCCTTAGTTTGGCTTGCAGTTTTGAGTTTATACTAACCTTTGTTGCATGGTTTTAAATTGTTGTACTAACCAAGTTATTTAACAGTTTATTCTTTATTGTTACTAAAAGGTGCTAATACATGGTTCTTCTTTGGTTACTTTCTGCAGATCGATCTTCTCGTTGTGTTGTGGATGATTGTTGAAAAGTTCTGTTAAAGAAGATTTTAATGTTACGGAGCTGGAAGGCATCAAGTTGGAAATTACCATTGTTTGTCTTGCAATCCTGTTTCATAAATAAGATTCCTCGTTATGGAAGATTTGAGTAAGTTACTTCTATTATGTGTCTGAACTACAGTGGAAATAGTATAAAGTGGTAAGTTATTGCTGTTTCTTATTTCTGCAGGTTCAGACTTCATCCAGCTTGCTGTAGCAAATAAAATACGGTTTGGAACCAGCGTAAAATTTTAGTAAGTTGAGTTTTTTTTTTTTTTCTTGGTCCAATTGTACAATAATTGTCACAATAGAGGCAAAGGCAAAAGGATAGTAAATAAAAATTTCTTTTAAATTGGTGAATGAAAATTAGCTTCATAGACTAGTTTAGCACAACAGAATTAAATTTCCTGTATTAATGTCTGCCTTTTTCTTATTTTGTAGGTATGTCTCTTTTCAAGAAGGATGAGGATAGTTTTTGGAAAACACCAAACTGTTAATGCCCCTAAATAAAGTTTGTTTTTGGTGGAATAAGTACAGTATGCATCATTTTTTTTTCATTCTGCATGCTTATGACATATAATGTACATACCTCCCAACTCTTACCCCTGGCAATTCGCTCAGAGGTAGAGCTTGGCAGGACAGCAAGATTGGCATTCAAAATCAGACTTTACCGCACAAAGTGGTACTATTGGGACTGGAGGCATGTTGGGTGAATGGTAGGGGCGGTAGTGGGGGTGGGTACGGCGGCGGGTGATGGGGGGCCCATTGATCAATTTCGCACCGGGGCCCCATGGAATGTGTGTACGCCACTGCCTGAGGGGTTGGACACATGTACAACAGTGTACCCGGGACAGGACATCGGCATTCCCCTGTAAGCGGCCTGCCCTGTGTTCAAAACTTAACTTAAAATTCTGGAGGGACAAGAACCATCTGGTGACCCCTCCTTGGCCCGGCTCATCCACTGGAGAGGGGAATGGTCGGTCACCAGACGGAACCTTCTCCCTAACAGATAGTACCTAAGGGACTAGAGGGCCCACTTAATGGCCAGGCATTCTCTCTCTACCACGCTGTACCTAGTTTCCGCTGGGGTGAGTTTGCGACTCAGGAAGACAACAGGGTGTTCCTCCCCACTGATTTCCTGAGAGAGTACTGCCCCTAGGCCCACTCCAGAGGCGTCCGTCTGAACGACAAATTCCCGTGTGAAGTCGGGTGTCACCAAAACCGGGGACCCACACAGAGCCGACTTCAAACGGGAGAATGTCTCCTCCGCCTGCTCATCCCAGCGGACCATCACAGTCTTCCTCCCCTTTAAAAGTCTTGTCAATGGGGCCTCTACTGTGGCAAAGTTGGGGATAAAGCGCATGTAATATCCTATCATCCCTAGGAACGAACGTACTTGCTTGGTGGTAAGAGGTCTGGGCCAGCTCTTGATCGCCTCAACCTTGTCTACCTGGGGTTTGACAACTCCCCGCCCAATCACGTATCCCAGGTACCGGACCTCCTTGAACCCGAGCGAACACTTTTTTGGGTTGGCCGTCAGTCCAGCTTTTCTAAGTGAATCGACTACGGCCTGTACCTTGGGCAGGTGACTCTCCCAGTCCTGGCTAAACACGATGATGTCGTCCAGATATTCCGAAGCATATGGACGATGGGGCCGTAGGATGACGTCCATCAATCGCTGGAAGGTGGCTGGAGCGCCATGTAGGCCAAAGGGCAAAACTTGGTACTGAAATAACCCCTCGGGGGTGACAAAGGCAGTCTTCTCTTTTGCCGCCTCCGTGAGAGGCACCTGCCAATATCCTTTTGTGAGGTCGAGGACCAAGAAATAGCGAGCTTTCCCTAGCTGTTCTATGAGCTCGTCTACCCGGGGCATGGGGTAGGCATCGAATTTCGACACTTCGTTGAGCTTTCTAAAGTCATTGCAGAAGCGCAGAGTACCGTCAGGTTTTGGGATGAGGACTATGGGGCTGGCCCACTCGCTCCTTGACTCCTCAATCACCCCTAACCTCAACATGGACCTTACTTCTTCTGAAATGGCCTGTCGCCGGGCCTCCGGTACACGATACGGTTTTAACCGTACCCTGACGTGGGGCTCGGTGATGATGTCATGTCGGACTACCGAAGTTCGACCAGGAAGCTCAGAGAATACGTCCCTATTTCGACTCACCAACTCTTTGGCTTCCTGAGCTTGTTTAGTCGACAGACCACCCGCTATCTTTACCGCGGAGGTGCCCTCCGGGACCTCGGGTGGAGCTGGGATCTTCCCTGCAGACAAGACAGTGCTTGGGCTGTCCACAATGAGACACTCCCTATCTCTCCATGATTTCAATAAATTTACATAATATACCTGTTCTGGCTTCCGCCGGCCTGGCTGGGATATCTTGTAATTCACTGACCCTACCTTCTCTTTCACCTCGTAGGGACCTTGCCACCGTGCCAAAAACTTACTGTCAATGGTGGGGACTAGCACCAGTACCCGGTCACCCGGGTTAAATGTCCGGACCTGGGCACTCCAGTTGTATACCCAGCTCTGTGCCAGTTGGGCGGCTTCCATGTGTTCCCGGACGATTGGTAGGACTGTCTCTATACGGTCCTGCATCTTTTCTATATGCTCTATAATACTCTTGTGGGGGGTGGGCTGTTGCTCCCACGCCTCTTTAGCAATGTCCAGCAACCCTCTTGGCCGTCGACCGTATAATAGCTCGAAGGGCGAGAATCCCGTAGATGCCTGGGGCACTTCTCGCACTGCGAACAATACGTACGGCAGCAACAGGTCCCAATCCTTTCCGTCTTTGGCTACGGTTCTTTTAAGCATAGTTTTTAGGGTTTTGTTAAAGCGTTCCACTATTCCGTCGGTCTGAGGATGGTATACGAACGTGTGCAACCGTTTAACCCCTAAAAGCTTGCAGAGCTCCCTCGTCACCTTAGACATGTAGGGCGTCCCCTGGTCAGTCAGGATCTCTTTTGGAATCCCCACCCTTGCGAACATACCCATGAGTTCTTTAGCTATGAGCTTAGCGGAAGTATGACGTAGTGGGATCGCTTCAGGATATCTGGTGGCATAATCTAAGACCACCAAGATATGCTGGTGCCCTCTGGCCGACTTGTTTATTGGACCTACCAGATCCATCCCTATTCTTTCGAAGGGGACCTCGATGATGGGCATGGGTACTAGTGGACTGCGATAGTGGGGCTGGGGGCTCGTCATCTGACACACTGGACAGGATTGGCAAAACCTTTTGACCTCCTCATAAACCCCGGGCCAATAGAACCTTTGCAGAATCCACTCTTGTTTTTTTTTACGCCCAAATGTCCTCCCAGCACGTGGGAGTGGGCCAAGTCCAGTACCACACGGCGGTATGGCTGGGGTACCACCAGCTGCTCCACTACCTCGTGCTGCACTTTGTCCACCCTATACAGCAGGTCCTGGTTAAAAGCCAGATGGGGAAACACTGAGTCGGCCCCTGGGTGCTGAGCCACCCCATTTACCACTGTCACCCTTTCCCTCGCCCGCAATAATGTCGGATCCTGGAGCTGGGCGGTCCCGAACGTGTCACGGGATACCTCCAGGTCCGGGATGGACAGGGTTTCCACGGATTTGCCTGCCAACACCTCTAGGGGAAACCGGGATGACACTCTACAGGTGATGTGGTGACATGGTAACCCTGGCAGTGGGGTACTCCCGGCAGTCCCCATGGATACAGACAATGGACAGGGTTTGCTTCTCTGGGAGTGTCTCAGACACTAATGACTCATGCACTAGGGTCACCAGGCTCCCAGAGTCCAGCAAAGCATTAATCGGATGCCCATCGACCAAGACTTGGCACAGAGGTGGCATATCGGTGGCCGGCCTGGCATCCGCGGTACATACAGGCCAGGCAAAGAAAGAGGACCGGCGAGCGAACCCGCAGTCCATGGGTTCAGGTGTTTGAGGACAGTTCGCTGCCCTATGTCCCAGGCCGTGGCAGTGCCAACATTGAACCCCCGTGGTCCTTCCCCGGTCTCTCTTCCCTGGAGTAAGACTAGCCTTCCCCTCTTTGTGGTTGGGTCCCTTTTTCCGGATCCCTAGCCTGAGAGGGAGCCCGACGGGATTCCCGCGCCTGCGTTGAGTCCCGCACCAAGTCCTGGGTTGCCACATACCTCTCGACAAGGCTTACTAACTGATCCAGGTTACGGGGTCTCCCTGACCAACCCAGCGCTGTATGGCCCTTGGCAGTGTGCACACCAAACGATCGACCACCACCCGTTCCACCATCTGCGAGGGGCTCAATGTCTCAGGCTGCAGCCATTTTTTTACCAGGTGTAACAGGTCATAGGCCTGGGACCGAGCAGGCCGGGACTTGGAGAAGGCCCACTGATAGACTCGATGTGCACGCACATAGGTATTAACCCCAAGACGAGCCAACACCTCCCCTTCAGCCTCTTATAGCTTTTGGCTTCCTCCTGACTGAGGTCGAAGTAGGCCTTTTGTGCATCTCCAAATAAAAATGGCGCCACTACTTCGGCCCACTGTTCTGCCGGTAACCTTTCCTGTTCCGCAGTGCGTTCGAAGACCATCAGGAACGCCTCAATATCCTCTTCAGGGCCCATCTTTCTTAATGCTGAGCGCACCTTATCCCGGGCAGCAGGTAGGACTGCGGTCCCCCCCGGGACGGCTTGTTGTTGTAACACACGCATGGACTCCTGCATAGTCGCCAGTTGCTGGGCCAGTAGACTATTCAACTGCCGCTGGTCTCTCAGGGCTTCCTCATGCCTCATGTCTCCGAGTAGCCTCCTCATTACTTTGCACCAAGTGCCTCCTCCATCTTATCTAGAGCCACAAAACTTGCCGGCTTAATATATGACATACAGTCCAAACAACACAATTTCCGGCCTCACTGCCGTTTGCCCGCTGAAGCCACCAATTGTGGGGATCCGCTCTGGTAGGCAGTGGTAGCGAGTGCAGTATAGAGGCAACACAGAATGGTCTTTTAGTTTGTTTTTAGTTTTAGCTATTTTAGGGGGATATCTGTGTGTGCAGGTGACTATTACTGTGCATAATTATTAGGCAACTTAACAAAAAACTAATATATAACCATTTCAATTATTTATTTTTACCAGTGAAACCAATATAACATCTCAACATTCGCAAATATACATTTCTGACATTCAAAAACAAAACAAAAACAAATCAGTGACCAATATAGCCACCTTTCTTTGCAAGGACACTCAAAAGCCTGCCATCCATGGATTCTGTCAGTGTTTTGATCTGTTCACCATCAACATTGCGTGCAGCAGCAACCACAGCCTCCCAGACACTGTTCAGAGAGGTGTACTGTTTTCCCTCCTTGTAAATCTCACATTTGATGATGGACCACAGGTTCTCAATGGGGTTCAGATCAGGTGAACAAGGAGGCCATGTGATTATATTTTCTTCTTTTATACCCTTTCTTGCCAGCCACGCTGTGGAGTACTTGGACGTGTGTGATGGAGCATTGTCCTGCATGAAAATCATGTTTTTCTTGAAGGATGCAGACTTCTTCCTGTACCACTGCTTGAAGAAGGTGTCTTCCAGAAACTGGCAGTAGGACTGGGAGTTGAGCTTGACTCCACCCTCAACCCGAAAAGGCCCCACAAGCTCATCTTTGATGATACCAGCCCAAACCAGTACTCCACCTCCACCTTGCTGGCGCCTGAGTCGGACTGGAGCTCTCTGCCCTTTACCAATCCAGCCACGGGCCCATCCATCTGGCCCATCAAGACTCACTCTCATTTCATCAGTCCATAAAACCTTAGAAAAATAAGTCTTGAGATATTTCTTGGCCCAGTCTTGACGTTTCAGCTTGTGTGTCTTGTTCAGTGGTGGTCGTCTTTCAACCTTTCTTACCTTGGCCATGTCTCTGAGTATTGCACACCTTGTGCTTTTGGGCACTCCAGTGATGTTGCAGCTCTGAAATATGGCCAAACTGGTGGCAAGTGGCATCTTGGCAGCTGCACGCTTGACTTTTCTCAGTTCATGGGCAGTTATTTTGCGCCTTGGTTTTTCCACACGCTTCTTGCGACCCTGTTGACTATTTTGAATGAAACGCTTGATTGTTTGATGATCACGCTTCAGAAGCTTTGCAATTTTAAGAGTGCTGCATCCCTCTGCAAGATATCTCACTATTTTTGACTTTTCTGAGCCTGTCAAGTCCTTCTTTTGACCCATTTTGCCAAAGGAAAGGAAGTTGCCTAGTAATTATGCACACCTGATATAGGGTGTTGATGTCATTAGACCACACCCCTTCTCATTACAGAGATGCACATCACCTAATATGCCTAATTGGTAGTAGGCTTTCGAGCCTATACAGCTTGGAGTAAGACAACATGCATAAAGAGGATGATGTGGTCAAAATACTCATTTGCCTAATAATTCTACACTCCCTGTATTTACTTTAATGCAGTCTTCTCTTTTTATGGAAGATTTCAATATTGATACACCTATATCCTGGAGAGTGTTGTTCACTTGGCTGGCTGTTGTGAAGGGGTTTCTCTTCACAATGGTAATTATTCTGCAATCATCCACCACTGTTTTCTTCCGTGGGCGTCCAGGTCTTTTTGCATTGTTAAGGTCACTAGTGCTTTCTTTCTTTCTCAGGATGTACAAAACTGTAGATTTTGCCACTCCTAATAGTGTAGCAATTTTGGCGATTTTTTTTTTTTTTTTTTTTTTTTTTTCGTTTTCGCAGATGAAGGATGGCTTGCTTCACCTACATGGAGAGCTCCCTTGACTGCATGTTTACTTCTAAGCAATCATCAAAATGCAAGCACCACACCTTAAATCAACTCCAGGCATTTTAAGTGCTTAACCGCCTCCGGACCGCCTAACGCAGATGTGCGGTCCGGAGGCGGCAGCGCTGCGCACAGTCACGCATATACACGTCATCTCGCGAGACGCGAGATGACGCGAATATGCGCGCGCGCATGCGCAGTTCGCGCCGGCATTTCGTAGAGGGGGGTCGGGTCACCAGCCTGTCAGCCAATGATCGCGGCTGGCAGGCTGGCAATTTTAAAAAAAAACAATCAAAGGCCAGATATCAGATCATATTAGTAAATATGATCTGATATATGGCTGCCTGCTCCTCTGCTGGTTCTTTTCGTCGGTTGGATCCAGCAGAGGAGCAGGCTTCACAGTGAGTACACCAAACAGCACACTTTAGCCCCAGATCACCCCCCTGAACCCCAATTAACCCTTTGATCACCCCTTTGTCAATCACTAGTGAAAGAAAAAAAGTGATCAGTGTAAACTGTCACTTTTTTTTTTCACTGGTATTGACCGTTAGGTTTTAGGTATAGTTTAGGCCCCTTGGTTAGGTAGTTAGCGATCAGTTAGCGCCCAGCCCACCGCACCGCAGTCCGTTATTCGCTGATTAGCGTATCGCTAATCAGCATTTGTACTTTTATAGTATCTGGAAGTGATCAAAATTGATCACGGTCAGATCTATAATACTACTAGTGTCACTTTAGTTCGCCCTCCACCCAAAACGCAGTGTTTGCCCGATCAGGCCTGATCGGTCGCCCACACGTGCGTTCGCCCACACCCGCCCCACCGCAGTGACAAAAAAAAATATTTTTTTGGTTCACTGCACAATCACTTTACACGCACTGCGGCGATAAAAAAATCAGTTTTGATATTTTTTATCAACCGCAGCGGCCTCCGGTACTTCGCTAGCCTCCCCTTTGTAAGACAGGCTTGCTTTTTTTTTCTTGGGTAGTCTCAGGGAATACCCCTAAATTTAGTTGCCCACATGTCTAACAGGGGGTATTCTTCTGAAGAGGCCTACAGGCTTCTGACCCAGTCGGATGAGGAGTGGGAACCCTCATCTGATGAATCCAGCGGGTCAGAATATGAACCTGTAGAAAGCAGTGGCTCTCTGACCCAAAGTTCGGACGAGGAGGCTGAGGTCCCTGATACCACCAGGCGTACCCGGCCCCGTGTCGCTAGACCACAGGTTGCGCAGGATCCGCTTCAAGAGCAGCAGAGTGGGGCTGGTGCTGTCGGATTACGTGGTGAGGCATACACCAGCAGCCCAGCCCTCCCTGGACCTAGTACCAGCACTGCCGTACAACCTGGTGAAGTAGCGAGCACCAGAAGGGCAGTTGAAGCTGGTACGGTGGCACGTGCAGTAGTGACCCCGTCGCAGCCACCGCAAAGACGTGCCCGTAGAGCCCCTAGAATCCCAGAGGTGCTGGCAAACCCTGATTGGCAGTCCCCAACTTCAGCCGCACCCGTAGTTTTCCCTTTCACTGCCCAGTCTGGAGTTCGGGTTCAGACAGCTCAGATCGGTTCGGCCCTGGGATTTTTTGAGCTGTTCTTGACTGCGGAGCTTTTAGACATAGTTGTGGCCGAAACAAACAGATATGCCACACAATTTATCACCGCTAACCCGGGAAGCTTTTATGCCCAGCCTTTCCGGTGGAAACCAGTCCAAGTTTCCGAAATTAAAACTTTTCTGGGCCTCCTCCTCAACATGGGCCTGACAAAAAAGCATGAATTGCGGTCATATTGGTCCACGAACCCGATTCATCACATGCCCATGTTCTCTGCTGCTATGTCCAGGGCACGTTTTGAGGCCATCCTGCGTTTCCTGCACTTTAGTGACAACACCGCCTCCCGTCCCAGGGGCCACCCTGCTTTTGACCGGCTCCACAAAATTCGGCCCCTCATAGACCATTTCAACCAGAAATTTGCAGATATTTATACCCCAGAGCAAAACATCTGCGTAGACGAGTCCCTGATACATTTTACCGGGCGCCTTGGCTTCAAACAATACATCCCAAGCAAGCGCGCCCGGTATGGGGTCAAATTGTATAAGCTCTGTGAAAGGGCCACAGGCTATACCCACAAATTTCGGATCTATGAGGGAAAAGATCAGACCCTGGAGCCGGTCGGTTGCCCTGACTACCTGGGGAGCAGTGGGAAGACAGTTTGGGACTTGGTGTCACCCTTATTCGGCAAGGGGTACCATCTTTATGTGGACAATTTTTACACAAGTGTGGCCCTCTTTAGGCATTTGTTTTTAGAACGGATTGGCGCCTGTGGTACCGCGCGAACTAGTCGCGCGGGCTTCCCCCAACGGCTCGTTACCACCCGTCTTGCAAGGGGGCAGAGGGCCGCACTGTGTAACGAAGAACTGCTCGCGGTGAAATGGAGAGACAAGCGTGACGTTTACATGCTCTCCTCCATTCACGCAGACACGACAATACAAATTGAGCGAGCAACCCGTGTCATTGAAAAGCCCCTCTCAGTCCACGACTATAACCTCCACATGGGAGGGGTGGACTTCAATGACCAGATGTTGTCTCCGTATTTAGTTTCCCGCAGAACCAGACGCTGGTATAAGAAGGTGTCTGTATATTTAATTCAATTGGCTCTGTACAATAGTTTTGTTCTCTACAGTAAGGCTGGGAGAACTGGATCCTTCCTCAAATTTCAGGAAGAGATCATCGAGAACCTCCTGTACCCAGGAGGTTCCGTGGCCCATCCACCAGTGTAGTTAGCCGTCTACACGAGCGACATTTCCCCAATGTTGTTCCTGGTACCTCAACCCAACCGTCACCCCGAAAAAGATGTCGTGTCTGTAGCAGGAGTGGAATAAGGCGTGACACCCGCTATTTCTGTCCTGACTGTCCTGACCACCCTGCCCTATGCTTTGGAGAGTGTTTCCGGAAGTACCACTCACAGGTACACTATTAGCATAGGGATCATCTCACCAGGATAGGCACACAGGGCTATTAGGGCCCATTCACTCACTGCTGCTGCAAACGTCTCCTTTCACATGGGACAAAGTGCATAACGCACTTCGCCACATCTTTGGGCGATTTGCGCTTTGCACATTGACCCATGGGGAAGGAGAAGTTTGTTCTATAAAGGTAAAAAAACAAAAAAAACCAAAAAAAAAAAACCACCAGTAAGCAAAAAGGTTAATGTTCAGTTAAAAAGTTAAAGTTACATGTTCTGTTGCAAAGTTAATAAAATTATTGCGTTGCGGCCTGGTTTTTTCTTTTTGTCTTTTTACCTTCCAGGTGGACCAACCGATCGACCAGCTGCAGCACCGATGTGCATTCTGACAGAAGCATTGCGCTGCTGTCAAATTACACGCAAGTCAGTGTATGCGGCGCTGCAAGACGGGATTTTCTCCTCTGCAGTAACAGATATGTTTGCCGAGGCATACGAGCTGAGGAGGAGGCGGCGTTCCTATGCTTTGGCAAACACTTTGTATATATATATATATAAAAATACAAATAAAAATCCCGGCAATGATTTATTCATCCACATCGATTGATGTGAATGGAGAAATCTGGTTTGCCAGGGCATACGAGCTAAGTGGGTATGGATGTAGGGCGGAGCTCCTATGTCCTGGCAGACGCCTTTCCCCTCCATCTTTTTTTTTTGGCAGAGATTTTTTCATCCACATTGATCGATGCGAATGAAGAAATCTGTGCCGTTCATTTTTTTCTTTCAGCCCAGAGGCTGAACGGAAAAAAAAATCTCATTACCTGTATGCTCAATATAAGGAGAATAGCAGAAACTCCTAATGCTGGCCATACATGTAATGATTGCGGAGACCCTCAAATGCCAGGGCAGTACAAACACCCCACAACTGACCCCATTTTGGAAAGAAGACACCCCAAGGTATTTGCTGAGGGGCATATTGAGTCCATGAAAGATTAAAATTTTTGTCCTAAGTTAGCGGAAAGTGAGACTTTGTGAGAAAAAAAAATAAAAAAATCAATTTCCGCTAACTTATGCGAAAAAAAAAAAATTCTATGAACTTGCCAGGCCCCTCATTGGATACCTTGGGGTGTCTTCTTTCCAAAGTGGGGTCACATGTGGGGTATTTATACTGCCCTGGCTTTTTAGGGGCCCTAAAGTGTGAGAAGAAGTCTGGGATCCAAATGTCTAAAAATGCCCTCCTAAAAGGAATTTGGGCACCTTTGCGCATCTAGGCTGCAAAAAAGTGTGACACATCTGGTATCGCCGTACTCAGGAGAAGTTGGGGAATGTGTTTTGGGGTGTCATTTTACATATACCCATGCTGGGTGAGAAAAATATCTTGGTCAAATGCCAACTTTGTATAAAAAAAATGGGAAAAGTTCACCTTTCAGATTTTGCAGGCCATTTTTTACACATTTTGATTGCAAGGTACTTCTCACACATTTGGGCCCCTAAATTGCCAGGGCAGTATAACTATGCCACAAGTGACCCCATTTTGGAAAGAAGACACCCCAAGGTATTCCGTGAGGGGCATGGCGAGTTCCTAGAATTTTTTTTTTTTGTCACAAGTTAGCGGAAAATGATGATTTTTTTTTTCTCTTTTTTCCTTACAAAGTCTCATATTCCACTAACTTGCGACAAAAAATAAAACATTCTAGGAACTCGCCATGCCCCTCACGGAATACCTTGGGGTGTCTTCTTTCCAAAATGGGGTCACTTGTGGCGTAGTTATACTGCCCTGGCAATTTAGGGGCCCAAATGTGTGAGAAGAACTTTGCAATCAAAATGTGTAAAAAATGCCCTGCAAAATCCGAAAGGTGCACTTTGGAATATGTGCCCCTTTGCCCACCTTGGCAGCAAAAAAGTGTGACACATCTGGTATCGCCGTACTCAGGAGAAGTTGGGGAATGTGTTTTGGGGTGTCATTTTACATATACCCATGCTGGGTGAGAAAAATATCTTGGTCAAATGCCAACTTTGTATAAAAAAATGGGAAAAGTTGTCTTTTGCCAAGATATTTCTCTCACCCAGCATGGGTATATGTAAAATGACACCCCAAAACACATTCCCCAACTTCTCCTGAGTACGGCGATACCAGATGTGTGACACTTTTTTGCTGCCAAGGTGGGCAAAGGGGCACATATTCCAAAGTGCACCTTTTGGATTTCACCGGTCATTTTTTACACATTTTGATTGCAAAGTTCTTCTCACACATTTGGGCCCCTAAATTGCCAGGGCAGTATAACTACCCCACAAGTGACCCCATTTTGGAAAGAAGACACCCCAAGGTATTCTGCGAGGGGCATGGTGAGTTCCTAGAATTTTTTATTTTTTGTCGCAAGTTAGTGGAATATGAGACTTTGTAAGAAAAAATAAAAATAAAAATCATCATCATTTTCCGCTAACTTGTGACAAAAAATAAAAAGTTCTATGAACTCACTATGCCCATCAGCGAATACCTTAGGGTGTCTACTTTCCGAAATGGGGTCATTTGTGGGGGTTTTCTACTGTTTGGGCATTGTAGAACTTCAGGAATCATGACAGGTGCTCAGAAAGTCCGAGCTGTTTCAAAAAGCGGAAATTCACATTTTTGTACCATAGTTTGTAAATGCTATAACTTTTACCCAAACCATTTTTTTTTTTTGCCCAAACATTTTTTTTTATCAAAGACATGTAGAACAATAAATTTGGCGAAAAATTTATATATGGATGTCGTTTTTTTTTGCAAAATTTTACAGCTGAAAGTGAAAAATGTCATTTTTTTGCAAAAAAATCGTTACATTTTGATTAATAACAAAAAAAGTAAAAATGTCAGCAGCAATAAAATACCACCAAATGAAAGCTCCATTAGTGAGAAGAAAAGGAGGTAAAATTCATTTGGGTGGTAAGTTGCATGACGGAGCGATAAACGGTGAAAGGAGTGTAGTGCCGAAGTGTAAAAAGTGCTCTGGTCATGAAGGGGGTTTCACCTAGCGGGGCTGAAGTGGTTAATTAAGAAAAAAAATATGAAGGAATTGCCAACACCTGCCCATGAAACAGCCTCTGAGTCAATTGTCCAATTACTTTTGGTCCCTATAAAAACAGGGTGCCACATGTAAAGGAGCTGAAACTCCTAAACTCTTTATCCAATTTTAATGTGGATACCCTAAAATAAAAGCTAAAGGTCTGGACTTTATGTCTACTTCCATTATATTATAAAAAACAAAAATTGTGTCAGTGTCCGAATATATATGGACCAAACTGGTATACTTACAAAACATATGTCCCATCTGTAATGTCAGAGGTGCCTTGTGTCCAATTAAGTGTTCCATTCTATGCATGAAAACCACTAAACACAAGCGAGTGCTGATGCAGTACCTCAGACCTGTGGGTATCTACAAAGTTTGGTTTGTTGTAGGAATGCTACAACATAGTCTTAAGACTAGATGCTCCAGAACCATTATTACATAGGGAATGCAAGCAGTTACTAAAACAGATATGTCAGGAGGTTACAAGTCCTCTTCAAATGGACATCAATAGTAGAACATGCATATGTATGCTAATATCTAAAATTGCATATACTTGCACTATGTCATACTTTTTTAATTTGTAAAAATATTTTAATATTGACCACTAGATGTCAGCAGCTGAAAAAAAAAAAACATTTTTCAATTGCCTTTCAGTGTTATTCCATTATCATTGGTGAGATAGCAGAACAATACAATTGTCACTAGTGCACCCAGCTAAATCACTGTGCATGGCTGTGCTGGGAGGGTTACCATGCCAACCAGTCAATTGTTATTACTGATTAAAGTTCAGCAAATCAATACTACACAAACTGAATTTGTTACGAATTTCCCCCCAAATCAAAAGTATTTCAATTGGCTTGAAAACTGGTGTATGATACTCTGTGGTCTCATAGGGCTCAGAATTTTCTGTCTTATCTTTCTTTCCTTTATTTATTTATTTATTTTCTCCCCTCTCCTTTAACGCAAAGACAACAATAGTAAATAATGTCAGAATGACACTTTCAGATATAGCTATGGGTAAACGCATGGTTGATTGAGTTAAGAAACAGCCTGTTTAAAAACACACTGAGGGACATTTACTCTGCCTTTTATGGCACTATTGGGGCACAAAAAGTCACACATTATGGTGCATGCCACATGTGCTCCATGATTTGTGACTTTTCAGGCTTCTGGATACTTTTCTGAAGAGGGGAGAAAAGAGGCAGGGCTTATGGGAGGGGGCAGTGGCCTTGCACGGCCCACCAGATCTATTATAATTTTGGCCAGAAACTGGCAGAAGTTATAACTGAAGTCTGTGCCAACTCCTGGCTGCAGTAAACTTCCGTTTCTGCCGCATGGCAGAGCAGAGATATGCCTAATTTATGCAGATGCCTCTTAATAAATTAGGCGTATCTTGTGCCAGTGCAAAGAGATCAAAACTGGCGTATGGGTATACCAGTCTTAATAAATCTCCCCCATTGGGCCATCGCATTTGTTATGCTTTTAAAAATTAAAAAATGTTACAAGAATTGTCCTTCATTGGGGGCAGATGCCTGCCCAGGTTTAGACACACACGGTAGTATCATAAAAACCAGTGACTTTTTCTGAACAAGCAGTCCCCAAAATGTGCCTTCACAGGCATATGCCTGCCCATGTTTATAAACAAACACACACAGAGTAGCATCGGAAGAACCAGTGGTTTGTTCTGAACTTCCAAAACTTCAGAGCTCCAAGAAATTCTCATTTTTTTAGGAGCAGCAGTACAATGTAGATATGGAGCCTCTCAGACAAGGCAGGAGATGTGCAGCTGTATAAGGATAATAGTAGTGGCAGCAGTACAGTAGGGAACATGATGGTCAATGCAGAAAATGTGTGGCTGTGTAGGGATAGTAGCAGTGACAGTAATAGGGGGAGTAGTAGTAGCAGTACATAGTAGCACCTGTAGTGGTGGCAGCAGCAGCATCAATACAGTATGCATCATGATGGACAGGCAGACAGCAGCACAGGCATTATTGGGCCGACAATGAATAGCAACTTCTATAGAGAGATAAAAGAAACACAGCGCTCCTAGTAACATATTTATAACAAGGTTTATAAGGCTGAAAAAAGACATCTGTCCATCCAGTTCAGCCTGTTATCCTTTAACCACTTTGCATCCAGGCCATTTCCTTCTTCTTGACAGAGCCATTTATTGCAAATCTGACATATGTCACTTTATGTGTAATAACTTTAAAACGCTTTTACTTATCCAGGCCATTCTGAGATTTTTTTCTCGTCACATATTGTACTTCATGACAGTGGTAAAGTTGAGTCAAAAAATTTCATTTTTAATTATAAGAAAATACAAAATTTACCAAAAATTTGAAAAAATTAGCAAATTTTCAAATTTCTCTACTTTATAGAAGATTGCAATACCTCCAAAAATAGTTATTACTTTACATTCCCCATATGTATATTTCATGTTTGGATCATTTTGTGAATGTCATTTTAATTTTTGGGGATGTTAGAAGGCTTAGAAGTTTAGAAGCAAATCTTGAAATTTTTAAGGACCAGTTCAGGTCTGAAGTCACTTTGTGAGGCTTACATAATAGAAACCACCCAAAAATGACCCCATTTTAGAAACTAAAACCCTTAAGGTATTCAAAACTGATTTTACAAATGTTGTTAACCCTTTAGGTGTTCCACAAGAATTAATGGAATATGGAGATGACATTTCAGTATTTCTATATTTTGGCAAATTTTCAATTTTAATCCATTTTTTCCAGTAACAAAGCAAGGGTTAATAGCCAAACAAAACTCAATATTTACTGCCCTGATTTTGTAGTTTACAGAAACACCCCATATATGGTCATAAACTGCTGTATGGCCACACGGCAGGGCACAGTAGGAAAGGAACACCATATGGTTTTTGGATGGCAGATTTTGCTGGACTGGTTTTTTGACACCATGTCCCATTTGAAGATCTCTTTATGCACCCCTGGAGTAGAAACTCCCAAAAAGTTAGCCTATTTAAGAAACTACACCCCTCAAGGTATTTAAAATTGATTTTTACAAACTTTGTTAACCCTTTAGGTGTTACACAAGAATTAATTGAAAATGCAGATGAAATTTCAGAATTGCACTTTTTGGGCAAATTTTCAATTTTAGTAAATTTTTTCCAGTAACAAAGCAAGGGTTAACCGCCAAATAAAACTCAATATTTACTGCCCTGATTTTGTAGTTTACAGAAACACCCCATATATGGTCATAAACTGCTGTATGGCCACACGGCAGGGCGCAGTAGGAAAGGATCGCCAAGTGGTTTTTGGAAGCCAGATTTTGCTGGACTGGTTTTTTGACACCATGTCACATTTGAAGACCCCCTGATGCACCCCAAAAGAAACTCCAAAAAAGTGACCCCATTTTGGAAACTACGGGATAAGGTGGCAGTTTTGTTGGTACTATTTTAGGGTACATATGATTTTTGCTTGCTCTATATTACACTTTTTGTGAGGCAAGGTAATGAAAACTTTTTGTTATTTACAATGTTCATCTGACAGGTTAGATTATGTGCTAGTTTTATAGAGCAGGTTCTTACGGACGCGAGAATACTAAATATGACTACTTGTTTAGTTTTTTTGTTTCAGTTTTACGTAATAAAGAATTTTTGAAAAAAAAAATATTTTTAGTGTCTCCACATTCTGAAAGCCATATATATATATATATATATATATATTTTTTTTTTTTGGGCGATTGTCTTAGGTAGAGTCTCATTTTTTTCGTTATGATATTACAGTTTGATTGGTACTATTTTAGGATGCATATGACTTTTTTATCGCTTGGTATTACATTTCTTGCAATGTAAGGTGACAAAAAATGATTTTTTTTACAATTTTTTTTTTTTAACGGTGTTCACCTGAGGGGTTAGGTCATGTAATATTTTTATGCAGCAGGTTCTTATGGACGTGGCGATACCTAATATCTATACTTTTTTTTATTTATTTAAGTTTTACACAATAATATTTTTGAAACAAAAAAAAAATCTCCATAGTCTGAGAGACATAGTTTTTTAATTCATGTGTGATTGTCTTAGATAGGATATCATTTTTGCTGGATGAGATGACGGTTTGATTGGTACAATTTTGGGGTGCATATGACTTTTTGATTGCTTGCTATTACACTTTATGTGATGTAAGGTGACAGAAAATGTCTTTTGACACAGTTTTTTTTTTTTTTTTTTTGCGGTGTTCACCTGAGGGGTTAGGTCATGTGGTATTTTATAGAGAAGGTTCTTACAGACGCAGTGATACCTAATATGTAAACTTTAAAAAAAAATTAAGTTTTGCACAATAATATCATTTTTGAAACAAAAAACAAATCATGTTTTAGTGTCTCCATAGTCTAAGAGTCATATATATATATATATTTTTTGGTTGATTGTCTTAGGTAGGGTCTCATTTTTGGCTGGATGAGATGACTGATTGGCACTATTTTGGGGAGCATATGACTTTGATCGCTTGCTACTACACTTTTTGTGATGTAAGGTGACAAAAAATTGCTTTTTTGTGGCACTGTTTCAATTTTTTCTTTTATGGCGTTCACCTGAGGGGTTAGGTCATGTGATATTTTTATAGATCTGGTTGTTACGGACAGGGCAAAACCTAATATGTCTAGCATTTTTTAACCCCTTAAGGACTCAGCCCTATTTCACCTTAAGGACTTGGCCATTTTTTGCAAATCTGACCAGTGTCACTTTAAGTGCTCATAACTTTAAAACACTTTGACTTATCCAGGCCATTCTGAGACTGTTATTTCATCACATATTGTACTTAATGACACTGGTAAAGTGGAGTCAAAAATTATATTTTTTTTGCATACAAAAAAATACCTAATTTACCAAAAATTTGGAAAAATTAGCAAATGTCAAAGTTTCAGTTTCTCTACTTCTGTAATACATAGTAATACCCCCAACAATTGAGCTGAATTTACATTCCCCATATGTCTACTTCATGTTTGAATTATTTTGGGAATGATATTTTATGTTTTGGGGATGTTACAAGGCTTAGAAGTTTAGAAGCAAATCTTGAATTTTTTCAGAAATTTACAAAAACACATTTTTTAGGGACCACTACAGGTCTGAAGTCACTTTGCGAGGCTTACTTAATAGAAACTGCCCAAAAATGACCCCATTCTATAAACTACACCCCTCAAGGTATTCAAAACGGATTTTACAAACTTCATTAACCCTTTAGGTGTTGCACAAGAGTTATTGGCAAATGGGGATGAAATTTGAGAATTTCATTTTTTTGCCTAATTTTCCATTTTAACCCATTTTTTCCACTAACAAAGCAAATGTTAACAGCCAAACAAGACTATATCTTTATTGCCCTGACTGCAGCTTACAGAAACACCCCATTTGTGGCCGTAAACTACTGTACGGGCACACAGTAGGGCATAGAGGGAAAGGCCGTATGGTTTTTGGAAGCCAGAATTTGCTGGACTGGTTTTTTGACACTATGTCCCATTTGAAGCCCCCCTGATGCACCCCTAGAGTTGAAACTCCAAAAAAGTGACCCCATCTAAGAAACTACACCCCTCAAGGTATTCAAAACTGATTTTACGAACTTTGTTAACCCTTTAGGTGTTGCACAAGATTTAATGGAATATAGAGATACAATTTCAAATTTTCACTTTTTTGGCAGATTTTCCATTTTAATATTTTTTTCCAGTTACAAAGCAAGGGTGAACAGCCAAACAAAACTCATTATTTATGGCCCTTATTCTGTAGTTTATAGAAACACCCCATATGTGGTCGTAAACTGCTGTACGAAAACACGGCAGGGCGCAGAAGGAAAGGAATGCCATACGGTTTTTGGAAGGCAGATTTTGCTGGACTGTTTTTTTTTTTACACCATGTCCCATTTGAAGCCCCTCTGATGCACCCCTAGAGTAGAAACTCCAAAAAAGTGACCCCATTTTAGAAACTACGTGATAAGGTGGCAGTTTTGTTGGTACTAGTTTAGGATACATATGATTTTTGGTTGCTCTATATTACACTTTTTGTGCGGCAAGGTAACAAGAAATAGCTTTTTTGGCACGTTTTCTTTTTTGTTATTTGCAACATTCATCTGACAGGTTAGATCATGTGGTAATTTTAGAGAGCAAGTTGTCACGGACACGGTGATACCTAATATGTATACAATTTTTTTTATTTATGTAAGTTTTATACAATGACTTCATTTTTAAAACCAAAAAAATGTTTTAGTGTCTCCATAGTCTAAGAGCCATGTTTTTTTCAGTTTTTGGGCGATTATCTTAAGTAGGGTGTCATTTTTTGCAGGATGAGATGAAGGTTTGACTGGCACTATTTTGGGGTGCATATGACTTTTTGATCGCTTGCTATTACACTTTTAGTGACGTAAGATGACAAAAAATGGCTTTTTTACACCGTTTTTATTTTTATATTTTTACAGTTGTCACCTGAGGGGTTAGGTCATGTGATATTTTTATAGAGCCGGTCGATACGGAAGCGGCGATACCTAATATGTATACTTTATTTTTATTTATGTAAGTTTTACACAATGATTTCATTTTTGAAACAAAAAAAATAATGTTTTAGTGTTTCCATAGTCTAAGAGCCATATTTTTTTCAGTTTTTAGGCGATTATCTTGGGTAGGGTATGATTTTTGTTGGATCAGATGATGGTTTGATTGGCACTATTTTGGTGTACATGCGACTTTTTTGATCACTTTCATTACCTTTTTTGGGAAGTAAGGTGGGCAAAATTTCAATTTTCTCATCGTTTTTATTTTTTCATTTTTATGGCGTTCACCGTGCTGGGAAAGTAACATGACCATTTTATAGATCAGGTCGTTACGGACGTGGCGATACCTAATATGTGTAGTGTATTTTATTTTTTTAATTTTTATTCAGTGATAAATGTGTTTTTTTATATCTTAACTTTTTTCACTTTTTTTTCCATTTTTCTGACCCAGACCCACTTGGTTCTTGAAGATCCAGTGGGTCTGATATCTGTATAATACAGTACAGTACACTATATAGGGTACTGTACTGCATTTTACTTTACACTTTGTCTGAACAGATCTATGCCTTTAGCACAGATCTGTTCAGCACCATGGACAGCAGGACGCCTGAGAAGGCGTCCTGCTGCCATGGGAACCTTCCCCGTCTGCCACAACTTCGCAGACGGGGAAGGGTAAGGACGGGGCTGTCGTGGGGCTCTCTCCCTCTCCATCGGGGGGCTGCAAAGGCACAGCAGCCCCCCGATGGGAGAGGGAGGGAGCTCCCTGACCCTGACAGTTAACCTTTTCCATACAGCGGTCCGTACGGACCGCGGTATGGAAGGGGTTAAACGGCTGACATCTGCACAGATGTCAGCCGTTTATACCAGAGTGTCAGCATTGTGCTGACACTCTGGTATAACCACTGGCCACCAACGAATTTTCAAGAGGAGGCGGGCGGGGGATCGCGATCCCACCTGCCGCACCGCCCGCCTCCCGCACCGCCCCCACCGCCCACAACCCCATCATGCAGGGATGCAGGGGGGGATGCAAAATCGACAAACTGCAGAAAGCGCAGCAAACCGCAGGTCTGCATTGACCTGCGGTTTGCGGCGATCGCTGATACGGGGGGGTCACATGACCCCCCTGGCGTTGTGACAGAATGCCGGCTGAATGATTTCAACCGGCATCCCGTTACAATTAACCCCCGCGGCGCCGGAATCTCGATTTAAAGTTAGGACGTACCGGTACGCCCTGAGTCCTTAAGGACTCGGGAAATAGGGCGTACCGGTACGCCCTACATCCTTAAGGGGTTAAACTATTTTTTTTATTTTTTTTAGCAATTTTGTGGGATGAGGTGACTGCTTTATTGGTACCATTTTGTGGGACATACGCTTTTTTGATCACTTGGTGCTGCACGTTTTGTGATGTAAGATGACAAAAAATGGCTTTTTTAGCAGTTTTTGTTTTATTTTTTTGACGGTGTTTACCTGAGGGGTTAGGTCATGTGATATTTTTATAGAGCAGATCGTTACAGATGTGGCAATACCTAATATGTCTACTTTCTTTTAATTATTTAAGTTTAACATAATAGTATCATTTTTGAAACAAAAAATAATAATCATGTTTTACCACTTGTGTAGGAAATCAAGACCGGGTCTACCTCAATTAAGACTGAAGCAAGGTAAAGAGCTGAATATCAGTGAGTACATAACTAACTAACCTAGCCTGACACATTACCACCAGCATAGCCTGTTACTGGGATTAATCACATCCAACTTGCATGTGTATCAGTTTTATTGCTGGATGTAAACTGTTATCAAGAATCTGGTTATAGTAAAGTTTACCATTGGATTTAAACCTGCCTCATTCTTCTAACTCCACACCACTACTACTCTCAACATTTTGCACCACCAAGGTGCTGGCGTCATGACAAATCCTGAACCAGGGGCCCAGCCGCACAAGCACTCAGAAACCACCCACCATCAAGGGCACCTCAATCACAACCTGGCCAGTGTCCCCTGTAACCAAGTGTGCCCCAGAGAATCCAGTGCTGTTCTCCCCTTCACTGCACTGCTGGCCCAGCGAGGCAACTGCTAAACCGTGAGCAACCGATGAACTGTATGTACATTCACGTGTTCTACCATTGCGGACTGGCATGCTGCAACTAAAATTGGTGTCACGAACAGGATCAATATCCTCTGTGCCTTATGTGCATAAGCCCCATTTGTTTGACAGTTTTTTGTTGGGCTGAAGAACTATTTAAACTGCTTAAAATTGCAAGGATATACTGTGCCAATTGACTGCTTTAAAATCGTACTGTTACAATTGAGAAAATCACAGATCATTGTGTCACTAGAACTGCCTGCTGCGATTGAATTGACTTTGACCTTGAACCTAAAATGGTCGCTGGAGGCCTTCTTGTCTGATTTTTAGTGCCATCTCTCTGCAAAACGCCCTGTACGGCGGGAAAATAGAGTGCTGCCCCTTGCAAAAGTGCGGGAAAGCAATTTCTGCTGCGCCACTACAGCCTCATTACCATGAATTACAATATGAGCACCGCCTCCCCTATGCTGCAGAACCTAGGGGGCATGCCAAAAGAAGTTATGTCTTATGCCGAGGCGACCCATTTTAAAGTCCAAATACAGCACGCTTTGCTGTTTGTCAAAAGAGTTCAAGTATTGCCCGCTGTGAGAATCGGACACAGTCTCGTTCTGTTAACCACTAACGCAAAGTACTCGGTTGATAGCGCGTCATTTAAAGTGTATAGCGCCCCCGCTGGTACTGGCATATCTAACCACGAGAATCTTTTTTGGGGAAACATCCCAAAAACTGTAATGCTGTCGTTTGTGGACAACGAATAATTTTCCAGAAATTACCAAAGAAATCCTTTGTGTTTCAATCACAATAATGTGAATTATGCCACCTTATATTTGAAAGGACAACAGATACCCGCAAAACCGTTTCAAGCTAATTTTCAAGACGAATCAGCCGTTCGTGAATATATGTCGCTTGTACACATTTCAGGATAAGCAAAAGGCCGACAACGCTTTATCCGTGGATCGAACAGAATTTTTGAATTGGTACACTTTGTTCGCTTTTGATTTATCGCCGGATCAAGAACCCGGTGGCCATTTCTCTCTAGTAAAAACTGGAAATCTCAAAGCTAAAATTAGATTTCCTGATCCAGGGTAAACACTATTAGGCCTCATGCACATGGCAATTGTTTTGGTCCACATTCGAGCAGAGGTTTTGGTGGCTTGGATGCGGATCCATTCTCTTTAATGGGGCCTCAAAAGATGTGGACAGCACTCCGTGTGCTGTCCGCATCTGTTGCTCCGCTCCATGGTCTGCAAAAAATATATAACCTGTCCTATTCTTGTCCGTGTTTTGCGGACATGAATAGGCAGTTATATTAATGGCTGTCCGTGCCATTCCGCAAATTGCAGAATGCACATGTACGCCATACGTGTTTTGCGGATCCGCAATTTGCGGATCACAAAACACACAGCGGTTGTGTGCATGAGGCCTTAATATGATTGTGTATTCTGATCATGAAAACATTATTGAAATAAACAATAGAAGGAAAGTTTTATATGATTTTCCATAAAATTAATAATTACGAAATTATCTTCGTTATCAAAGCCGACTTTCATGCCCGACGCATATTTAAAGGCATATTTCTGTGCATATTTCAGTGAGCCCCCAGAAAATTGGTTCTGTGAAGGAAAACATGCTGTATTTCCAAATTTTTAAGATTCAGTTAAAAGTATGAAAAATTTTAGGTCTCCTAAGCTGTTCAAAAATGATTTTTTTTTTTAAGTGCTACCACCTAAATGAAGAATTCTCTGATAAAGTCACACATGCTAGATTTAAAAAATCTGCTATGGTCATTAAGTCCAGTCATTAGGTCATTATGGCTTAAAGAAATACATGTCAAACAAACACAAAGCCATCCAGTGTAACTCACTGTCAGGTTATGATCATAATACCCAGTACCTGAAAACACACGCAGTTTATACTGGCAGCAAAACTTTGGAGGAAAATAAAGAAAATACCAGAATGCCTAGGTGGGTTCCCTTGGAGTAACCTAGGCATTGAAATACTGTATTTCCAGCAGTTTGCATTTCAGATAGGAGCAGAGTTGATGTCCTGGAAACCCACAACAGAAACATAGTCCAAGCTGACCTGGATTCTCCAGGCTTGGACAAATTGTGTTATTCAAATTTGCATAGGTTCATCTGGAGAGGATGGAACAGCCTTTCCTATGGGAGATAAGGTAGTAGAACAGTCCAAGCGATGCTCACATAAGTGTCTATCCAGCTGAATCTCCAGAGACATGGTTAACTCCACAGTTGGTGGAGGAAGATGATGGACCATAACACCCTAATGGATTCTGTCAATCCTGTTGTGCCTTTTCATAGGTAAATGCATTGATATCCAATTATTCTAGTCAAGATGAATGTTCATTGCCTTTAAGAGCCATGCTCGACTATAGTTACAATTTTGTATGTCTTGAGTAGGCCGAAGTAAGGTCGCACAAAAGGTTTCTTGGTAAAAAGTTTTCTACTCTTCAGTGTTATTCTTCTCATTAATGTACCAGTCTGAGAAGAGGCCTTCTTGTCTACTTATAAATTTATGATGGGAGATAAAGATCAGCTCTATGCAGCTGGCGATAATTACCTATACAATTAGGTATTTTATGATCAGGTTATGATCATAATACCCAGTTCCTGAAAACACACGCAGTTTATACAGTCATCATAGTTACTCCCAAAGGCTTGGCAATGCTTGTCCTTCCCAGACTAAGTACACCGTGAGAAGATCTCACCTCAAATTTAAATCCTTCCCAAAATTTGAAGTAAAAGTAAGTTATAATGGCAGAAGAAGTTAATGGAATAGGCTTAGGAGTGTGCAGAGTGTTGATTGTGCTAGGATGCATTCACACGACTATAATCAATGCACGGTCTTAGACCTCCATCTTTAAGAGAACCCAACCACCAGAGGAAACGAGGAAGGCCTAATGAATTCCTTGAGCAGACTGTCAGCTACATAGTCGTTCAAAGCCTGGCACTTGGGGACAGACAGATTGAAATCCTGCCCTTTGGGAAGATGGGAATGTGGCACCAAGTAGATAGGATAGTCACATATCATATGCGGAGGCAACTTGTCACGCTCCAAAACAGAGAAGACATTGTATAACTACTCTTAGTAATGGAGCAATAAGGGTTGGGACGTGGAGATGTAATTAAGAGAAACTGACATAACGGAGGAATGGCAGTTGGGATGCCACAATATCATCCAGATGCCAGTCAACCACTGGGTGGTGCTTATGTAACAGGGTAATCCAAGCACAACTGCAGCAGGTAAAGACTCCGGGACAAAGAATGCCATTGACTCATAATGCATAGCATCAAGTTTGGGAATCTTGATAGGAACTGACAACCTGATAAGGGACATGTTCAACTCATTTACCACCCTGGAGTCTATTAAGTTGGCAGCAGCTCCATAGTCAATAACCATCTTTTTCCGACTATTGCAATTCTTATAGGAGAACATTACTGGCAGCAAAACTTTGGAGGAAAATAAAGAAAATACCAGAATGCCTAGGTGGGTTCCCTTGGAGTAACCTAGGCATTGAAATACTGTATTTCCAGCTGTTTGCATTTCAGATAGGAGCAGAGTTGATGTCCTGGAAACCCACAACAGAAACATAGTCCAAGCTGACCTGGATTCTCCAGGCTTGGACAAATTGTGTTATTCAAATTTGCATAGGTTCATCTGGAGAGGATGGAACAGCCTTTCCTATGGGAGATAAGGTAGTAGAACAGTCCAAGCGATGCTCACATAAGTGTCTATCCAGCTGAATCTCCAGAGACATGGTTAACTCCACAGTTGGTGGAGGAAGATGATCGACCATAACACCCTAATGGATTCTGTCAATCCTGTTGTGCCTTTTCATAGGTAAATGCATTGATATCCAATTATTCTAGTCAAGATGAATGTTCATTGCCTTTAAGAGCCATGCTCGACTATAGTTACAATTTTGTATGTCTTGAGTAGGCCAAAGTAAGGTCGCACAAAGGTTTCTTGGTAAAAAGTTTTCTACTCTTCAGTGTTATTCTTCTCATTAATGTACCAGTCTGAGAAGAGGCCTTCTTGTCTACTTATACATTTATGATGGGAGATAAAGATAAGCTCTATGCAGCTGGCGATAATTACCTATACAATTAGGTATTTATTAATGAAGCAAAATATATAATATTCATGTATTCATGTATTAATTTAATGAGCCTTAGTCCTTAGCATAAAACAATCAGTAGGGCATATATATATATATATATATATATATATATATAGAAACAAGTAAAACAGCAGCACTCTCTAGGTTGCCAGGTGCAAATCCCACTTAAATTCCCAGACCAGGAACAGCAGAACAAAATCAATGAAATGAGGGCAGCACTTCGGTCTTGTGGTGAAAAAGGTGAATTTTATTACACCTAACAGCAATGCAGCATTTCAGCTCTCTCAATGGAGCCTTTGTCAAGCTAGTGAATATAGTGCTCACAACATATTTAAACAGGCAGATCACATCAGTGGTACATAATTAGTCATCAATAAATAAATGTGAATATACAGTGATAAACATGATTAAAAACATAATTCCCATGTGCTACATGTATACAAAGTACAGCATTATTACAAAGTGACCATGATTTACAATAAATAATCTCTCATATCTATAATTCCGTGTCAAATACATAATTGCCAATAATTCGTATATAAAGTGCATCTGTGCTCAATCATATATTATTAAAAAAGGACAAACCCACGTAATGAATCCTCACATGTTCATAATAACCTCAGCGTCCCATTCTGGATACTGCGCAAATGTAATGACCGGCAACACGCACAGGGAGGAAAAAGGGAAAGTCCTGCCCAAGGGAGAGGGAAAGGTGGTGACCCCTAACTCTCCTTGCGGCTGGCACCTGACTGCCCTGACGTCCCTAGACGGGTTCCTCACCCGTGCGGCGATCACGTGCCTAAACCCTGGCTTTCCCTGAAATGAACCCTAGATAATGAACGGGCCGGTGGGATCGCTAGTCCTCACCACTGCACTAAGAGGGAAACACCAGGGAGAGGACAGACAAACACAGACAAACACAAACACCCAGGTGGACGACAACAACTGTCCATAAAGGTCCAACAGGGATCCGGAGGGTAGCGTTCTGGATCGACTACCAGAGAACGCAGCAACACAGCTCCAGTGGGTCAGAATAGATGTCCAGGCAGGAAGCTCTATATCTGGCAACCAGAGAAGTGTGAGAGGGGAATATAAGGAAGATTGGGAGTGCTGGACAAGGAACAGCTGAGAGAAGGAGCTACGGATCCCTGAGTGAGCCAAAAGGGTTTGCAAAGCAAACCCAGAAAGCTACAATAAGGAAACATCCCTATCTTACATAGAGCGTGCAGCCAACCGCTGCGACCTCCTGACCCCGGGTACAACGGAGTCAGGCGTGGCTCTTGACACCCTCGTGACAGCATGTGCCTATGTCATAGGAACGTGAGATTTCCTCACGTCCCGCGCATGCGCTGTAAATGGAGTACTGCGCATGCGCCGGCATATATCCTAGGAACGCGAGAACAACCCACGTCCCGCGCATGCGCCCCCTACAACCTTGTCCATAGTGCTGCCCTCATTTCATCAATTATATATATATATATATATATATATATATACATACAAACCGGATTCCAAAAAAGTTGGGACACTATACAAATCGTGAATAAAAACTGAATGCAATGATGTGGAGGTGCCAACTTCTAATATTTTATTCAGAATAGAACATAAATCACGGAACAAAAGTTTAAACTGAGAAAATGTACCATTTTAAGGGAAAAATATTTTCACCACTGTGTGGCATCTCCCCTTCTTCTTACAACACTCAACAGATGTCTGGGGACCAAGGAGACCAGTTTCTCAAGTTTAGAAATAGGAATGCTCTCCCATTCTTGTCTAATACAGTCCTCTAACTGTTCAATCGTCTTGGGCCTTCTTTGTTGCACCTTCCTCTTTATGATGCGCCAAATGTTCTCTATAAGTGAAAGATCTGGACTGCAGACTGGCCATTTCAGTACCCGGATCCTTCTCCTACGCAGCCATGATGTTGTGATTGATGCAGAATGTGGTCTGGCATTATCTTGTTGAAAAATGCAGGGTCTTCCCTGAAAGAGATGACGTCTGGATGGGAGCATATGTTGTTCTAGAACCTGAATATATTTTTCTGCATTGATGGTGCCTTTGCAGACATGCAAGCTGCCCATGCCACACGCACTCATGCAACCCCATACCATCAGAGATGCAGGCTTCTGAACTGAGCGTTGATAACAACTTGGGTTGTCCTTGTCCTCTTTGGTCCGGATGACATGGCGTCCCAGATTTCCAAAAAGAACTTTGAATCGTGACTCGTCTGACCACAGAACAGTCTTCCATTTTGCCACACTCCATTTTCAATGATCCCTGGCCCAGTGAAAACGCCTGAACTTGTAGATCTTGCTTAGAAATGGCTTCTTCTTTGCACTGTAGAGTTTCAGCTGGCAACGGCGGATGGCACGGTGGATTGTGTTCACTGACAATGGTTTCTGGAAGTATTCCTGAGCCCATTCTGTGATTTCCTTTACAATAGCATTCCTGTTTGTGGTGCAGTGTCGTTTAAGGGCCCGGAGATCACGGACATCCAGTATGGTTTTACGGCCTTGACCCTTACGCACAGAGATTGTTCCAGATTCTCTGAATCTTCGGATGATGTTATGCACAGTTGATGATGATAGATGCAAAGTCTTTGCAATTTTTCGCTGGGTAACACCTTTCTGATATTGCTCCACTATCTTTCTGCGCAACATTGTGGGAATTGGTGATCCTCTACCCATCTTGGCTTCTGAGAGACACTGCCACTCTGAGAAGCTCTTTTTATACCCAATCATGTTGCCAATTGACCTAATTAGTGTTAATTGGTCTTCCAGCTCTTCGTTATGCTCAAATTTACTTTTTCCAGCCTCTTATTGCTACTTGTCCCAACCTTTTGGAGATTTGTTGACACCGTGAAAATTTGAAGCAACACATTTTTCCTTTAAAATTATACATTTACTTGGATTAAAAGTTTGATCTGTCATCTACGTTCTATTACAAATTGTCATGGTCTTACCTTCTTGCTGTTCTCCTTCGTTTGACATGTGCTGGCGGCCATCTTGGTTTCTGGGTTTCTTGTAGCCTCCCACCCTGCGGCTTCTCCTTCCCACTGGGAGGAGCTGGATGCCTAGCTCATATATATAGGAGGTCTGTGGCTTCAGTTCCTTGCTTGGTCCTCCTGTGTTCACATGCTTCTAAGACTGCTGCTGCTTCTGGTTCCTGATCCTGGCTTCGTCTGACTACCCTGCTGGTTCCTGATCCAGGCTTCGTCTGACTACCCTGCTGGTTCCTGATCCAGGCTTCGTCTGACTACCCTTCTGGTTCCTGACCTCTGGCTTCGCAAGACCCTGCTTCGGTTTAGCCATCCGTTTGGACTTTTGCCTCACAGCTTGATTTTCAATAAAGCCTTCTTAGTTCCACTTCTCTTGTTGTACGTCTGGTTCATGGTTCCATGACACAAATAAAATATTGACATTTGCCATCTCCACATCATTGCATTCAGTTTTTATTCACAATTTGTTTAGTGTCCCAACTTTTTGGGAATCCGGTTTGTATATGTATATATATATATATATATATATATATATATATATATATATATATGGCTGTTAACAGCCTGCATTTGTGGGAGGGGCGTCTGGCTATTTATCCCCCTACCTGCCGCTCAGCCAGGCGCCCGAGCCTCACGCCCAGGTTGTCAGCGTCCCTGGATCGCCCAGGTGGTCAGCGTCCCTGGATCGCCCAGGTGGTCAGCGTCCCTGGATCGCCCAGGTGGTCAGCGTCCCTGGATCGCCCAGGTGGTCAGCGTCCCTGGATCGCCCAGGTGGTCAGCGTCCCTGGATCGCCCAGGTGGTCAGCGTCCCTGGATCGCCCAGGTGGTCAGCGTCCCTGGATCGCCCAGGTGGTCAGCGTCCCTGGATCGCCCAGGTTGTCAGCGTCCCTGGATCGCCCAGGTTGTCAGCGTGTATCTTTTGTTTTCTAAAGCCACCCTTCGGGGTATTCAAAAGGAGGGGAAGGGGTCCGTGAGCGATAGGCAACCAGTGTTCGGTAAATCTTTCAGGGATCTTTCTTCGTCATTGGTTGGTAATCCTTTTGGGCCCTTCACTAGCCTGATTTTGAAAGCGGCCATGTTTCTCACTTTTTATGGATTCCTCCGGCCCGGTGAGGTTCTGGCGGGTCCAAATCGCCATAACCATCCTCTGAAGCAGCATCTGTTATAGGGCCAGGGCCATTACACTCCCCTGCTACCTTCCACCAAAACCAGTCAGACGGGACCCCCTTCCGAGGTTAAATTCTGTCCCACGTGGAATGATTGGTGTCCAGTTCAGGTGCTGCATCAACTGCTAGCCCTCATCCAAGGTTCATCACCAGATAGCCCGCTCCTGCCACACGCAGGCAAGCCTCTCAGCACCTCTCAGTTTATATCTTTCATCCGGGTCCTCGCCCAGGGTCTAGGCTATGACCCCAAGGTAATTTCGGGCCACTCATGTCGCATAGGGGTAGCCTCCGCTGCTTCTCGGCATCAGGTGCCAGCTCATGTCATCCGGTCCATGGGGCGGTGGCGGTCCTCCTGCTTTACTAGGTATATACCCAATCCTCAAGTAGAGATATCTCGTGCCTTTCGATCACTGGCTTTGTAGTTTGCGATAAAGTGTTGTATCTAACTGATGTTATTTTGCCCCCTTTTTCACTGGTGTACCCGCGCCCGTGGCTCCCGGCACAATTCAGCCACTATGTTCAGGGCAGGTTTCTCTGCGTGCGCCGACGTTGTCCTAGCCCTGACCACAAATATATATATATAACTTTATATTATATTATATGGTTATATGTTATGAAGACAACATGTATCCAGTATACTATATATATTTCTCATTAGGAGAATATTTGTCTCTAAAAGAGTGTCTGTAAAGATGTGTGCTTTGTAACAATTAATCACATCTTTGGTATGACAGGAGGTACTGATATCTCTGTGAGAAAACAAGGCCATTCATATCATTATGGTCCATAAATCAACAGTGTGAGAAACATTCAGAGATGCTTAGAGGTCTGTCTCTAATTGCTATAAGTGTCAGAATTAATCCCTATAGCTTTGAATTAAAGCTTCTAAGGTAAAATTTATATAATACATTTTATTCAGACTTACATAAGTTAAATCTTTATACTATGATGCAAATAGCTTACACAGCAGTGACTCATAATCTAGCAAAGCATTAAATAATTGTATATATATATATATATATATATATATATATATTGATATAATATTGTCCGCCAAGCTAAGTGATGGATTCCCACAGGAAAGATTGTTTCAAGTCCTTCCCATTTAAGATATGGTCTAGCAAAGATCCTAGATCCCTGTTATTTGTCTTAATTAGGGATGAGCGAACTCGAACTGTATAGTTCGGGTTCGTACCGAATTTTGGGGTGTCCGTGACACGGACCCGAACCCGGACATTTTCGTAAAAGTCCGGGTTCGGGTTCGGTGTTCGTCGCTTTCTTCGCGCTTTTGTGACGCTTTCTTGGCGCTTTTTGAAAGGCTGCAAAGCAGCCAATCAACAAGCGTCATACTACTTGCCCCAAGAGGCCATCACAGCCATGCCTACTATTGGCATGGCTGTGATTGGCCAGAGCACCATGTGACCCAGCCTCTATTTAAGCTGGAGTCACATAGCGCCGCCCGTCACTCTGCTCTGATTAGCGTAGGGAGAGGTTGCGGCTGCGACAGTAGGGCGAGATTAGGCAGATTAACTCCTCCAAAGGACTTGATTAACTGATCGATCTGCAGCTGTGGATCATTGAGCTGCTGATCCTCAATTGCTCACTGTTTTTAGGCTGCACAGACCGTTTGTCAGTCTCATTTTTCTGGGGTGATCGGCGGCCATTTTGTGTCTTGTGGTGCGCCAGCACAAGCTGCGACCAAGTGCATTTAACCCTCAATGGTGTGGTTGTTTTTTGGCTAAAGCCTACATCAGGGTGAAGCTGTGACACCAAGTGCATTTAACCAGCAATAGTCTGTTCATTTTTTGGCCATATACAAAATCAGGGGCAAGCTGCGCCTGTCACCAAGTGCATTTAACCCTCAATGGTGTGGTTGTTTTTTGGCTAAAGCC
The DNA here is from genome assembly GCF_014858855.1 of Bufo gargarizans. Classification (NCBI taxonomy): domain Eukaryota; kingdom Metazoa; phylum Chordata; class Amphibia; order Anura; family Bufonidae; genus Bufo; species Bufo gargarizans. The sequence goes on along the minus strand of NC_058080.1, from coordinate 358,107,627 downwards.
TACATCAGGGTGAAGCTGTCACACCAAGTGCATTTAACCAGCAATAGTCTGTTCATTTTTTGGCCATATACAAAATCAGGGGCAAGCTGCGCCTGTCACCAAGTGCATTTAACCCTCAATGGTGTGGTTGTTTTTTGGCTAAAGCCTACATCAGGGTGAAGCTGTCACACCAAGTGCATTTAACCAGCAATAGTCTGTTCATTTTTTGGCCATATACAAAATCAGGGGCAAGCTGCGCCTGTCACCAAGTGCATTTAACCCTCAATGGTGTGGTTGTTTTTTGGCTAAAGCCTACATCAGGGTGAAGCTGTCACACCAAGTGCATTTAACCAGCAATAGTCTGTTCATTTTTTGGCCATATCCCAGTCTAATTCTGTCACTAAATCCATACCGGTCACCCAGCGCCTAAATACTAGGCCTCAAATTTATATCCAGCTAAATCTGTCCCTAGTGCTGTAGCTGGGCGAGTTATTTAGTGTCCGTTCAAGCACATTTCTTGTTCTGGGTTGAAATACAATTCCCAATTTAGCAATTTCATAATTTAGTGGTTCCTGCTATATCAGAGCTCTTTGAAATCTATCCCAAAAAGGGTATATAATATTGAAGGTGCACATAGGGTCATTCAGAGTAACTTCACACACACCCGCTACTGTGTATTTCCAAGTCTAATTCTGTCACTAAATCCATACCGGTGACCCAGCGCCTAAATACTAGGCCTCAAATTTAATTCCCTCTAAATCTCTCGTTACCCACCGCTGTACTGTTGTTGCTGGGCAAGATATTTAGTGTCCGTCAAAGCACATTTTTTGTTCTGGGTTGAAGTACAATTCCCAATTTAGCAATTTCATAATTTAGTGGTTTCTGCTATATCAGAGCTATTTGAAATCTATCCCAAAAAGGGTATATAATATTGAAGGTGCACATAGGGTCATTCAGAATAACTTCACACACACCCGCTACTGTGTATTTCCAAGTCTAATTCTGTCACTAAACCCATACCTGTCACCCAGCGCCTAAATACTAGGCCTCAAATTTAAATCCAGCTAAATCTGTCCCTAGTGCTGTAGCTGGGCGAGTTATTTAGTGTCCGTTCAAGCACATTTCTTGTTCTGGGTTGAAATACAATTCCCAATTTAGCAATTTCATAATTTAGTGGTTCCTGCTATATCAGAGCTATTTGAAATCTATCCCAAAAAGGGTATATAATATTGAAGGTGCACATAGGGTCATTCAGAATAACTTCACACACACCCGCTACTGTGTATTTCCAAGTCTAATTCTGTCACTAAATCCATACCGGTGACCCAGCGCCTAAATACTAGGCCTCAAATTTAATTCCCTCTAAATCTCTCGTTACCCACCGCTGTACTGTTGTTGCTGGGCAAGATATTTAGTGTCCGTCAAAGCACATTTTTTGTTCTGGGTTGAAGTACAATTCCCAATTTAGCAATTTCATAATTTAGTGGTTTCTGCTATATCAGAGCTATTTGAAATCTATCCCAAAAAGGGTATATAATATTGAAGGTGCACATAGGGTCATTCAGAATAACTTCACACACACCCGCTACTGTGTATTTCCAAGTCTAATTCTGTCACTAAACCCATACCTGTCACCCAGCGCCTAAATACTAGGCCTCAAATTTAAATCCCTCTAAATCTCTCGTTACCGTTGTCCTGTTGTAGCTGGGAAAGTTATTTAGTGCCCGTCAAAGCACATTTTTTGTTCTGGGTTGAAGTACAATTCCCAATTTAGCAATTTCATAATTTAGTGGTTCCTGCTATATCAGAGCTATTTGAAATCTATCCCAAAAAGGGTATATAATATTGAAGGTGCACATAGGGTCATTCAGAATAACTTCACACACACCCGCTACTGTGTATTTCCAAGTCTAATTCTGTCACTAAATCCATACCGGTGACCCAGCGCCTAAATACTAGGCCTCAAATTTAATTCCCTCTAAATCTCTCGTTACCCACCGCTGTACTGTTGTTGCTGGGCAAGATATTTAGTGTCCGTCAAAGCACATTTTTTGTTCTGGGTTGAAGTACAATTCCCAATTTAGCAATTTCATAATTTAGTGGTTTCTGCTATATCAGAGCTATTTGAAATCTATCCCAAAAAGGGTATATAATATTGAAGGTGCACATAGGGTCATTCAGAATAACTTCACACACACCCGCTACTGTGTATTTCCAAGTCTAATTCTGTCACTAAACCCATACCTGTCACCCAGCGCCTAAATACTAGGCCTCAAATTTAAATCCCTCTAAATCTCTCGTTACCGTTGTCCTGTTGTAGCTGGGAAAGTTATTTAGTGCCCGTCAAAGCACATTTTTTGTTCTGGGTTGAAGTACAATTCCCAATTTAGCAATTTCATAATTTAGTGGTTCCTGCTATATCAGAGCTATTTGAAATCTATCCCAAAAAGGGTATATAATATTGAAGGTGCACATAGGGTCATTCAGAATAACTTCACACACACCCGCTACTGTGTATTTCCAAGTCTAATTCTGTCACTAAATCCATACCGGTGACCCAGCGCCTAAATACTAGGCCTCAAATTTAATTCCCTCTAAATCTCTCGTTACCCACCGGTGTACTGTTGTTGCTGGGCAAGATATTTAGTGTCCGTCAAAGCACATTTTTTGTTCTGGGTTGAAGTACAATTCCCAATTTAGCAATTTCATAATTTAGTGGTTTCTGCTATATCAGAGCTATTTGAAATCTATCCCTAAAAGGGTATATAATATTGAAGGTGCACATAGGGTCATTCAGAATAACTTCACACACACCCGCTACTGTGTATTTCCAAGTCTAATTCTGTCACTAAACCCATACCTGTCACCCAGCGCCTAAATACTAGGCCTCAAATTTAAATCCCTCTAAATCTCTCGTTACCGTTGTCCTGTTGTAGCTGGGAAAGTTATTTAGTGCCCGTCAAAGCACATTTTTTGTTCTGGGTTGAAGTACAATTCCCAATTTAGCAATTTCATAATTTAGTGGTTCCTGCTATATCAGAGCTATTTGAAATCTATCCCAAAAAGGGTATATAATATTGAAGGTGCACATTGGGTCATTCAGAATAACTTCACACACACGCTTCTGTGCATTTCCAAGTCTAATTCTGTCACTAAATCCATACCGGTGACCCAGCGCCTAAATACTAGGCCTCAAATTTAATTCCCTCTAAATCTCTCGTTACCCACCGCTGTACTGTTGTTGCTGGGCAAGATATTTAGTGTCCGTCAAAGCACATTTTTTGTTCTGGGTTGAAGTACAATTCCCAATTTAGCAATTTCATAATTTAGTGGTTTCTGCTATATCAGAGCTATTTGAAATCTATCCCAAAAAGGGTATATAATATTGAAGGTGCACATAGGGTCATTCAGAATAACTTCACACACACCCGCTACTGTGTATTTCCAAGTCTAATTCTGTCACTAAACCCATACCTGTCACCCAGCGCCTAAATACTAGGCCTCAAATTTAAATCCCTCTAAATCTCTCGTTACCGTTGTCCTGTTGTAGCTGGGAAAGTTATTTAGTGCCCGTCAAAGCACATTTTTTGTTCTGGGTTGAAGTACAATTCCCAATTTAGCAATTTCATAATTTAGTGGTTCCTGCTATATCAGAGCTATTTGAAATCTATCCCAAAAAGGGTATATAATATTGAAGGTGCACATAGGGTCATTCAGAATAACTTCACACACACCCGCTACTGTGTATTTCCAAGTCTAATTCTGTCACTAAATCCATACCGGTGACCCAGCGCCTAAATACTAGGCCTCAAATTTAATTCCCTCTAAATCTCTCGTTACCCACCGCTGTACTGTTGTTGCTGGGCAAGATATTTAGTGTCCGTCAAAGCACATTTTTTGTTCTGGGTTGAAGTACAATTCCCAATTTAGCAATTTCATAATTTAGTGGTTTCTGCTATATCAGAGCTATTTGAAATCTATCCCTAAAAGGGTATATAATATTGAAGGTGCACATAGGGTCATTCAGAATAACTTCACACACACCCGCTACTGTGTATTTCCAAGTCTAATTCTGTCACTAAATCCATACCGGTGACCCAGCGCCTAAATACTAGGCCTCAAATTTAATTCCCTCTAAATCTCTCGTTACCCACCGTTGTACTGTTGTTGCTGGGCAAGATATTTAGTGTCCGTCAAAGCACATTTTTTGTTCTGGGTTGAAGTACAATTCCCAATTTAGCAATTTCATAATTTAGTGGTTTCTGCTATATCAGAGCTATTTGAAATCTATCCCTAAAAGGGTATATAATATTCAAGGTGCACATTGGGTCATTCAGAATAACTTCACACACACACGCTTCTGTGCATTTCCAAGTCTAATTCTGTCACTAAATCCATACCGGTCACCCAGCGCCTAAATACTAGGCCTCAAATTTATATCCCGCTGAATTTGAATACAATACATTGGGCCAAATAATATATTTGTTGTTGTGGTGAACCATAACAATGAGAAAAACATCTAGTAAGGGACGCGGACGTGGACATGGTCGTGGTGGTGTTAGTGGACCCTCTGGTGCTGGGAGAGGACGTGGCCGTTCTGCCACATCCACACGTCCTAGTGTACCAACTACTTCAGGTCCCAGTAGCCGCCAGAATTTACAGCGATATATGGTGGGGCCCAATGCCGTTCTAAGGATGGTAAGGCCTGAGCAGGTACAGGCATTAGTCAATTGGGTGGCCGACAGTGGATCCAGCACGTTCACATTATCTCCCACCCAGTCTTCTGCAGAAAGCGCACAGATGGCGCCTGAAAACCAACCCCATCAGTCTGTCACATCACCCCCATGCATACCAGGGAAACTGTCTCAGCCTCAAGTTATGCAGCAGTCTCTTATGCTGTTTGAAGACTCCGCTGGCAGGGTTTCCCAAGGGCATCCACCTAGCCCTTCCCCAGCGGTGAAAGACATAGAATGCACTGACGCACAACCACTTATGTTTCCTGATGATGAGGACATGGGAATACCACCTCAGCATGTCTCTGATGATGACGAAACACAGGTGCCAACTGCTGCGTCTTTCTGCAGTGTGCAGACTGAACAGGAGGTCAGGGATCAAGACTGGGTGGAAGACGATGCAGGGGACGATGAGGTCCTAGACCCCACATGGAATGAAGGTCGTGCCACTGACTTTCACAGTTCGGAGGAAGAGGCAGTGGTGAGACCGAGCCAACAGCGTAGCAAAAGAGGGAGCAGTGGGCAAAAGCAGAACACCCGCCGCCAAGAGACTCCGCCTGCTACTGACCGCCGCCATCTGGGACCGAGCACCCCAAAGGCAGCTTCAAGGAGTTCCCTGGCATGGCACTTCTTCAAACAATGTGCTGACGACAAGACCCGAGTGGTTTGCACGCTGTGCCATCAGAGCCTGAAGCGAGGCATTAACGTTCTGAACCTGAGCACAACCTGCATGACCAGGCACCTGCATGCAAAGCATGAACTGCAGTGGAGTAAACACCTTAAAACCAAGGAAGTCACTCAGGCTCCCCCTGCTACCTCTTCTGCTGCTGCCGCCTCGGCCTATTCTGCTGCTGCCGCCTCGGCCTCTTCCTCCGCCTCTGGAGGAACGTTGGCACCTGCCGCCCAGCAAACAGGGGATGTACCACCAACACCACCACCACCACCTCCGTCACCAAGCGTCTCAACCATGTCACACGCCAGCGTTCAGCTCTCCATCTCACAAACATTTGATAGAAAGCGTAAATTCCCACCTAGCCACCCTCGATCCCTGGCCCTGAATGCCAGCATTTCTAAACTACTGGCCTATGAAATGCTGTCATTTAGGCTGGTGGACACAGACAGCTTCAAACAGCTCATGTCGCTTGCTGTCCCACAGTATGTTGTTCCCAGCCGGCACTACTTCTCCAAGAGAGCCGTGCCTTCCCTGCACAACCAAGTATCCGATAAAATCAAGTGTGCACTGCGCAACGCCATCTGTAGCAAGGTCCACCTAACCACAGATACGTGGACCAGTAAGCACGGCCAGGGACGCTATATCTCCCTAACTGCACACTGGGTAAATGTAGTGGCAGCTGGGCCCCAGGCGGAGAGCTGTTTGGCGCACGTCCTTCCGCCGCCAAGGATCGCAGGGCAACATTCTTTGCCTCCTGTTGCCACCTCCTCCTTCTCGGCTTCCTCCTCCTCTTCTTCCACCTGCTCATCCAGTCAGCCACACACCTTCACCACCAACTTCAGCACAGCCCGGGGTAAACGTCAGCAGGCCATTCTGAAACTCATATGTTTGGGGGACAGGCCCCACACCGCACAGGAGTTGTGGCGGGGTATAGAACAACAGACCGACGAGTGGTTGCTGCCGGTGAGCCTCAAGCCCGGCCTGGTGGTGTGTGATAATGGGCGAAATCTCGTTGCAGCTCTGGGACTAGCCAATTTGACGCACATCCCTTGCTTGGCGCATGTGCTGAATTTGGTGGTGCAGAAGTTCATTCACAACTACCCCGACATGTCAGAGCTGCTGCATAAAGTGCGGGCCGTCTGTTCGCGCTTCCGGCGTTCACATCCTGCTGCTGCTCGCCTGTCTGCGCTACAGCGTAACTTCGGCCTTCCCGCTCACCGCCTCATATGCGACGTGCCCACCAGGTGGAACTCCACCTTGCACATGCTGGACAGACTGTGCGAGCAGCAGCAGGCCATAGTGGAGTTTCAGCTGCAGCACGCACGGGTCAGTCGCACTACAGAACAGCACCACTTCACCACCAATGACTGGGCCTCCATGCGAGACCTGTGTGCCCTGTTGCGCTGTTTCGAGTACTCCACCAACATGGCCAGTGGCGATGACACCGTTATCAGCGTTACAATACCACTTCTATGTCTCCTTGAGAAAACACTTAGGGCGATGATGGAACAGGAGGTGGCCCAGGAGGAGGAGGAGGAGGATGAGGAAGAGGGGTCATTTTTAGCACTTTCAGGCCAGTCTCTTCGAAGTGACTCAGAGGGAGGTTTTTTGCAACAGCAGAGGCCAGGTACAAATGTGGCCAGCCAGGGCCCACTACTGGAGGACGAGGAGGACGAGGATGAGGAGGAGGTGGAGGAGGATGAGGATGAAGCATGGTCACAGCGGGGTGGCACCCAACGCAGCTCGGGTCCATCACTGGTGCGTGGCTGGGGGGAAAGGCAGGACGATGACGATACGCCTCCCACAGAGGACAGCTTGTCCTTACCCCTGGGCAGCCTGGCACACATGAGCGACTACATGCTGCAGTGCCTGCGCAACGACAGCAGAGTTGCCCACATTTTAACCTGTGCGGACTACTGGGTTGCCACCCTGCTGGATCCACGCTACAAAGACAATGTGCCCACCTTACTTCCTGCACTGGAGCGTGATAGGAAGATGCGCGAGTACAAGCGCACGTTGGTAGACGCGCTACTGAGAGCATTCCCAAATGTCACAGGGGAACAAGTGGAAGCCCAAGGCCAAGGCAGAGGAGGAGCAAGAGGTCGCCAAGGCAGCTGTGTCACGGCCAGCTCCTCTGAGGGCAGGGTTAGCATGGCAGAGATGTGGAAAACTTTTGTCAACACGCCACAGCTAACTGCACCACCACCTGATACGCAACGTGTTAGCAGGAGGCAACATTTTACTAACATGGTGGAACAGTACGTGTGCACACCCCTCCACGTACTGACTGATGGTTCGGCCCCATTCAACTTCTGGGTCTCTAAATTGTCCACGTGGCCAGAGCTAGCCTTTTATGCCTTGGAGGTGCTGGCCTGCCCGGCAGCCAGCGTTTTGTCTGAACGTGTATTCAGCACGGCAGGGGGCGTCATTACAGACAAACGCAGCCGCCTGTCTACAGCCAATGTGGACAAGCTGACGTTCATAAAAATGAACCAGGCATGGATCCCACAGGACCTGTCCGTCCCTTGTCCAGATTAGACATTAACTACCTCCCCATAACCATATATTATTGGACTCCAGGGCACTTCCTCATTCAATCCTATTTTTATTTTCATTTTACCATTATATTGCGATGCTACCCAAAGTTGAATGAACCTCTCCTCTGCCTGTGTGCTAGGCCTAAATATATGCCAATGGACTGTTGCAGTGGTGGCTGACATGAAGCCTGATTCTCTGCTATGACATGCAGACTAATTCTCTGCTGACATGAAGCCAGATTGTCTGTTACGGGACCTCTCTCCTCTGCCTGGGTGCTGGGCCTAAATTTATGACAATGGACTGTTGCAGTGGTGGCTGACGTGAAGCCTGATTCTCTGCTATGACATGCAGACTGATTCTCTGCTGTCATGAAGCCAGATTGTCTGTTACGGGACCTTTCTCCTCTACCTGGGTTCTGGGCCTAAATTTATGAAAATTGACTCTTACAGTGGTGGGTGACGTGAAGCCTGATTCTCTGCTATGATATGAAGACTGATTCTCTGCTGACATGAAGCCAGATTGTCTGTTACGGGACCTTTCTCCTCTGCCTGGGTTCTGGGCCTAAATTTATGAAAATTGACTCTTACAGTGGTGGGTGACGTGAAGCCTGATTCTCTGCTATGATATGAAGACTGATTCTCTGCTGACATGAAGCCAGATTGTCTGTTACGGGACCTTTCTCCTCTGCCTGGGTTCTGGGCCTAAATTTATGAAAATTGACTCTTACAGTGGTGGGTGACGTGAAGCCTGATTCTCTGCTATGATATGAAGACTGATTCTCTGCTGACATGAAGCCAGATTGTCTGTTACGGGACCTTTCTCCTCTGCCTGGGTTCTGGGCCTAAATTTATGAAAATTGACTCTTACAGTGGTGGGTGACGTGAAGCCTGATTCTCTGCTATGATATGAAGACTGATTCTCTGCTGACATGAAGCCAGATTGTCTGTTACGGGACCTTTCTCCTCTGCCTGGGTTCTGGGCCTAAATTTATGAAAATTGACTCTTACAGTGGTGGGTGACGTGAAGCCTGATTCTCTGCTATGATATGAAGACTGATTCTCTGCTGACATGAAGCCAGATTGTCTGTTACGGGACCTTTCTCCTCTGCCTGGGTTCTGGGCCTAAATTTATGAAAATTGACTCTTACAGTGGTGGGTGACGTGAAGCCTGATTCTCTGCTATGATATGAAGACTGATTCTCTGCTGACATGAAGCCAGATTGTCTGTTACGGGACCTTTCTCCTCTGCCTGGGTTCTGGGCCTAAATTTATGAAAATTGACTCTTACAGTGGTGGGTGACGTGAAGCCTGATTCTCTGCTATGATATGAAGACTGATTCTCTGCTGACATGAAGCCAGATTGTCTGTTACGGGACCTTTCTCCTCTGCCTGGGTTCTGGGCCTAAATTTATGAAAATTGACTCTTACAGTGGTGGGTGACGTGAAGCCTGATTCTCTGCTATGATATGAAGACTGATTCTCTGCTGACATGAAGCCAGATTGTCTGTTACGGGACCTCTCTCCTCTGCCTGGGTGCTGGGCCTAAATATATGCCAATGGACTGTTGCAGTGGTGGCTGACGTGAAGCCTCATTCTCTGCTATGACATGCAGACTAATTCTCTGCTGACATGAAGACAGATTCTCTGTTACGGGACCTCTCTCCTCTGCCTGGGTGCCGGGGCCTAAATATCTGAGAATGGACTGTTCCAGTGGTGGCTGACGTGAAGCCTCATTCTCTGCTATGACATGCAGACTAATTCTCTGCTGACATGAAGACAGATTCTCTGTTACGGGACCTCCCTCCTCTGCCTGGGTGCTGGGCCTAAATATATGCCAATGGACTGTTGCAGTGGTGGCTGACGTGAAGCCTGATTCTCTGCTATGACATGCAGACTGATTCTCTGCTGACATGAAGCCAGATCCTCTGTTACGGGACCTCTCTCCTCTGCCTGTGTGTGTGCTGGGCCTAAATATATGCCAATGGACTGTTGCAGTGGTGGCTGACGTGAAGCCTCATTCTCTGCTATGACATGCAGACTGATTCTCTGCTGACATGAAGCCAGATTCTCTGTTACGGGACCTCTCTCCTCTGCCTGTGTGTGTGCTGGGCCTAAATATATGCCAATGGACTGTTGCAGTGGTGGCTGACGTGAAGCCTCATTCTCTGCTATGACATGCAGACTAATTCTCTGCTGACATGAAGACAGATTCTCTGTTACGGGACCTCTCTCCTCTGCCTGTGTGTGTGCTGGGCCTAAATATATGCCAATGGACTGTTGCAGTGGTGGCTGACGTGAAGCCTAATTCTCTGCTATGACATGCAGACTAATTCTCTGCTGACATGAAGACAGATTCTCTGTTACGGGACCTCCCTCCTCTGCCTGGGTGCTGGGCCTAAATATATGCCAATGGACTGTTGCAGTGGTGGCTGACGTGAAGCCTCATTCTCTGCTATGACATGCAGACTAATTCTCTGCTGACATGAAGACAGATTCTCTGTTACGGGACCTCTCTCCTCTGCCTGGGTGCCGGGGCCTAAATATCTGAGAATGGACTGTTCCAGTGGTGGGTGACGGGAAGCCAGATTCTCTGCTATGGAACCTCTCTCCAATTGATTTTGGTTAATTTTTATTTATTTAATTTTTATTTTAATTCATTTCCCTATCCACATTTGTTTGCAGGGGATTTACCTACATGTTGCTGCCTTTTGCAGCCCTCTAGCTCTTTCCTGGGCTGTTTTACAGCCTTTTTAGTGCCGAAAAGTTCGGGTCCCCATTGACTTCAATGGGGTTCGGGTTCGGGACGAAGTTCGGATCGGGTTCGGATCCCGAACCCGAACATTTCCGGGATGTTCGGCCGAACTTCTCGAACCCGAACATCCAGGTGTTCGCTCAACTCTAGTCTTAATAGTCTTACCAAAGTTATATGTATGAAAATAGTCCAGGATGGGGCGGAAGGATACAGTTATCTCTTCTAAGTTATATCCTTGAATGGATTTGCCCATTCTGGAAATCATGTGATGTGTAATTGATTAGAAGGGGGCAGAATGTATTTAGCATTCCATATTGATATCTAGGATTAGACATGCCCATCCTGATATCATGAGGTTTCCTCTGAACAGAAGTAATATACAGTTGCAAGAAAAAGTATGTGAACCCTTTGAAATGATATGGATTTCTGCACAAATTGGTCATAAAATGTGATCTGATCTTCATCTAAGTCACAACAATAGACAATCACAGTCTGCTTAAACTAATAACACACAAAGAATTAAATGTTACCATGTTTTTATTGAACACACCATGTAAACATTCACAGTGCAGGTGGAAAAAGTATGTGAACACTTGGATTTAATAACTGGTTGAACCTCCTTTGGCAGCAATAATTTCAACCAAATGTTTCCTGTAGTTGCAGATCAGAGGTGCACAACGGTCAGGAGTAATTCTTGACTATTCCTCTTTACAGAACTGTTTCAGTTCAGCAATATTCTTGGGATGTTTGGTGTGAATCGCTTTCTTGAGGTCATGCCACAGCATTTCAATCCGGTTGAGGTCAGGACTCTGACTGGGCCACTCCAGAAGGTGTATTTTCTTCTGTTTAAGCCATTCTTTTGGTGATTTACTTCTATGCTTTGGGTCGTTGTCCTGTTGAAATACCCATTTTCTGTTGAGCTTCAGCTGGTGGACAGATGGCTTTAAGTTCTCCTGCAAAATGTCTAGATAAACTTGGGAATTCATTTTTTCCTTCGATGATAGCAATCCGTCCAGGCCCTGACGCAGTAAAGCAGCCCAAACTATGATGCCCCCACCACCATACTTCACAGTTGGGATAAGATTTTGATGTTGGTGTGCTGTGCCTCTTTTTCTCCACACATAGTGTTGTGTGTTTCTTCCAAACAACTCAACTTTGGTTTCATCTGTCCACAGAATATTTTGCCAGTACTGCTGTGGAACATCCAGGTGCTCTTGTTAAAACTGTAAACGTGCAGCAATGTTTTTTTTGGACAGCAGTGGCTTCCTCTGTGGTATCCTCCCATGAAATCCATTCTTGTTTAGTATTTTATGTATCGTAGATTCGCTAACAGGGATGCTAGCATATGCCAGAGACTTTTGTAAGTCTTTAGCTGACACTCTAGGATTCTTCTTCACCTCATTGAGCAGTCTGCGCTGTGCTCTTGCAGTCACCTTTACAGGACGGCCACTCCTAGGGAGAGTAGCAGCAGTGCTGAACTTTCTCCATTTATAGACAATATTTCTTTCTGTGGACAGATGAACAGCAAGGCTTTTGGAGATACTTTTATAACCCTTTACAGCTTTATGCAAGTCAACAATTCTTAATCATAGGTCTTCTGAGAGCTCTTTTGTGCGAGGCATCATTCACATCAGGCAATGCTTCTTGTGAAAAGCAAACCCAGAACTGGTGTGTGTTTTTCATAGGGCAGGGCAGCTGTAACCAACACCTCCAATCTCATCTCATTGATTGGACACCAGTTGGCTGACACTTTACTCCAATTAGCTCTTGGAGATGCCATTAGTCTAGGGCAGTGGTCAGCAACCTGTGGCTCTAGAGCCACATGCGGCTCTTTAGCCCCCTGATATTGGCTCTTCCAGGTGCGGGCTCACATGTACAGTGCGATAGCATTTTCGTTGCCCGTAGCAAAAATAGGTAGGAGGGTGAAGACCAGGAAGCGGTGAAGGCTCTGTACTCACCGCTTCCTGGTCCTCGGTTGTAGGCTGTGCAGGGCTGCGCACAGTGTGAGGCGCTCTGTGACGTCACTTTGTGCATGCCAGTTCACAGCACAGCCGACAGCAGGAGGAACACAGAGCGCGGGTGGTGAGGAGCAGCGGCATCCAGGAGCCGGAGAGGTAAGTGCTTTTTTATTTTATGAAACTTGGGGCTGATCTGAGGCAATGAGGTGATGAGAATAATAATGGGGGATATGAGAGGCATCATGGATGATGAGAGGCATCATGGATGATAATGGTGATGATGAGAGGCATCATGGTTGATAATGGGGATGATGAGAGGCATGGGGCTCTTATCTGAGGTCTGATTGAGGGGGTCATTTACTTTGGGGTCTGAGCTGACATCTGATCTCAGAGAGGTCTTATTAACATTGAGGTTCTGCTTAAGTGCTTGAGGCATAAGGTCACTGACTTTTTGAATGTTCGTATTGCTCTTCAAACAATACCTTCATGGGAATAGGGGTTCTAAGTTAGTCTCCAACCTTATTAAGAACCGAAGAAATAAATCCTTTATTCAAGCCATCAAATCAGCCTCAGGCCCCCGACTTATTAATACTCCAGCGATAGCTCAGGAGTTTTGCTCCTTTTATTCAAATCTGTATAACCTCCCAATACCCCTCACCAGCCAGCAAATCGAGACACGCACGTCGGAGTTCCTTAGCTCTATTAACATCCCAAGAATTTCTGAGGTCGATATACATCAGCTGCTTCAACCGTTTACAACGGAAGAGGTAGAAAAGGTTCTAATGTCTATCCCTTCAGGCAGGAGTCCCGGACCTGACGGTTTTCCAAGCTCATATTACAAAAAGTATAAAGATATTTTAGTCCGACATTTTGTCACGGCATGCAATCTCCTCCTTACAGGTGGCTCTCTGACCCCATAAGCCTAGGAAGCGCACATAACGATTATCCATAAAGAAGGGAAGGATAAGGCAGCATGTGGAAGTTACAGGCCGATTTCACTGCTGAACACCGATTTGAAGTGGTGGGCTAAACTGCTTAACAGCAGGATGTCAGGGTTGCTCCCTGGGCTTGTGGGTGAAGAACAGGTAGGTTTCGTTGCAGGTAGAGAGGGTAGGCATAATATCAGTAGAGTCATACATGCGATCACCCACGCCATAAAATCTAAGTCCCCTCTTGTACTCCTGGGCACAGATGCGGAGAAGGCGTTCGATAGGGTTAGCTGGGCCTATATGGAGAAAGTACTACAAGCCTTTGGCTTCCCTGAAGGCCTCATCAGAGCTATCTATACTCTGCACCATCTGCGAGAGTACTAGTCAACGGCACCCTATCGAACGCCTTCCAAATTAGAAACGGTACTCGTCAAGGATGCCCATTATCCCCCACCTTGTTTGTACTCACCCTAGAGACGCTTCTTCTTAAGTTCCGCCAATCCCCCACGATCAAAGGAGTGAAACTAGGCAGATTTACTGCTCCTGATGATTTACTGCTCCTGTTGTCAAATCCTGAAGAGGCTTTGCTGGAGGTTATGCAGATTTTCGAAACTTTTGGGGTTATCTCAAATTTTAAGATAAATTTTGATAAGTCGGAGGCCCTTGGCGTTTCCCTCCCAGCTGTCCTGCGTACTAAGGTCAAAGCCCTCACACCATTCAAGTGGCCTACACAAGCAATAAAATGTTTGGGGGTGACGATCCCGATGGACCCCAAGTTTTTTTTTAGTCTTAATTTCCCCCCGCTACTCTCCAAAGTCACCTCTATTCTCTCTAAGAGCAGCTCTCCTTTCCTAACCTGGCTAGGCAGGAAAAATATCCTCACCACCTACATCCTGCCGCTGATAATGTACACCTTGAGAGCCCTACCCATATCGGTACCTGTTAGTTTAATTAATAAACTACAATCCATCATGAGCAGTTATTTGTGGGATAAGAAGCGCACTAGAATGTCCTTTCGCCTTCTTTCCCGAAGAAAGAAACATGGGGGTATCTCCCTCCCTGACCTATCAACCTATATACAGGCTATTAGTTTGGAAAGGTGGCTTAAACTGGCCAGACAAGAGACATTCTGTATGTATGTAGATTTAGAATTGGCCCTGTTGGGTAAGGAATTGTTCCATAGGTTATGGACACCTGAGAGGACAGGAGAAGGGACCAAAGTAGATAGCGTACTCACCAAAGGAATGCTGCATATTTGCCATAAGTCTTTGGTCTTAACATCTGCTCAGGACAAGATTTCTCCCTTAGCTCCTATCTCAGTTATCCCCACACTACTGTTCCCACAAATTAAATCTCCATCAGACATTTGGCTATCAATGTCACATCACAGATTAGGAGATTTGAAAGGGTTACAGATCACTTCCGACTTCTATACTGCCCTCTCGGGTGTACCTGCCCTTGGTAAAGATTTCATTCAAAGAAATGACTTTGAGAATGCTTGTAGGCAGTTTATGATTTCCAAATTTACCCCTCTCCCTGATCCATCATGGTTGGAGAATTATGTTCTGCTGCCAAATTTACCTCATAAATGCACCACCCTCATTTATTAGGCAGATTCTAAGTGAGAGCTATTCTAGCGTACCGCCCTGGGTTGCTGAGTGGGGAAAAGAGCTTCACCTTGAATTTAGTGACACTGACAGTAAATGGATTCAGAAATCTTCGCACAGCTTTTCCAAGTGCATAAAAATTCAAGAAAACTCTGTTAAGACAGCGTTGCGTTGGTACAGAACCCCCGAGTTCCTTTTTAAAATCCAGTTGCTCTCTACGGATCTTTGTTGGAGGTGTGCTGCTGCCACCGGATCCTTATCCCACATCTGGTGGTTATGTCCTGCCATCAGATCCTTCTGGACAGATGTAGAAAGCGCCATTAACAGGATCTGTGCAATAACCCTGAAACGTTCAGCCCAGCTAGTACTACTCTGGATCCCTACCCCAGATTTTCGCCCCGGAAAAAAATAACTTGGCCACGCATCTGCTTATGGCCGCAAAGCTCTTAATCCCAGTAAAATGGAGATCAGTTGACCCACCAACAGTGAAGATGTGGCGGAGTAGGGTCCAACAGATATGCCAGATGGAGGAACTGATAGGCTGGACATACCATAGCAAAAATAGATTTTTACAGATCTGGCAACTGTGGTTAGATTATAGGACAAACCTTCTCAACGCTCAACAGTGGGACTCTGATTAAGGATATGGGAAGACGGTCACTTCTTTCAATCAATATGCAGAACCCCCTTTTTTATTTTATTTTTTTATTTCTTTTATTTCTTTTTATTTCATTACATTCCTTCTTTTCGGCACGCCTCCTATCCTCCCCTGTAGTTGTCTCCATTGATATAGTCAAAACTTGTTTGTGCCAGGTTATAGATAAATATACATAACCTTAGATAAATATAACTAGTCTTAGTTATATAGACGTTCCTGAGCGGGACCCTAACTGCACCTTGGGTTGACACACTGTTAGGGCTGTTATCCCCATCCCACCTCCCCTCCCCTTACTGTTATGTATCTAATGTTACCCACATTTGTTTTGTAAGATCAATCACTTTAAGGGCCCCTTGCCCTAGCTGAGTGGTTGTCACATCCTAACCTGTATTGTTAGGCTATGCCTTCGATGATCTATGACTAGATTTGATTGTGATGTGTCACCCGCTGTACTGCGCTGCATGCGATTTGGTGATATTTCTTTGCTTGTCTAATAAAAAGAGATTTCAAACATTGAGGTTCTGATTAGTGGTCTGACCTGAGGTGTAATGAAAAATATTTTTTTCCATATTGTCCTCCTCTAAAACCTATGTGCGTCTTATAGGGTAAAATGTTGTGGAGTGAAAGAAGATGTAGTGTCGAGGATTGAGAAAGGTATGTTCAGATGGTTAGGAATACCCTTATGAAGTAAATAACAATGTACCTTCCTATATATTTGAAGTTTAAAAAATTTGGCTCTCAAAAAAATAAAAATCGCTGTTTTGTTGATATTTGGCTCATTTTACTAATAAGGTTGCCCACCACTGGTCTAGGGGTTCACATACTTTTTCCACCTGCACTGTGAATGTTTACATGGTGTGTTCAATAAAAAACATAGTAACATTTCATTCTTTGTGTGTTATTAGTTTAAGCAGACTGTGATTGTCTATTGTTGTGACTTAGATGAAGATAAGATCACATTTTCTGACCAATTTGTGCAGAAATCCATATCATTCCAAAGGGTTCACATACTTTTTCTTGCAACTGTATATAACTTATGTTCCTATTTTGATATCCTAACCTAATGATAGCTTGGTTATAATGTGACAAGTTATTTCCACTCACATGTATTGTTAAGCTTGTAATGCTTTATATTAACGCTATATGTATCCATTTGCATGTATCATTGTGTTTATTTACTTATATATGTTTATAACCATGTAACCAATAAATCTGCATATTTTTATAAACCTGTGTATTATTGTATAATGTAGAACTACATGTTTATCATTAACTTCATCTCACGTCAAAAATAACTTATTTATCTGAGGAAATAGTCGGACTCAGATGTGAATTGTATCAATTAGGTTGTCTACAATTCACCAGGTCATGATTTTAAGAATTTATTACAAATTTTATAAATTATATTTTTTTATGATTAATTATTTTTATGACCATAATTAATTATTCTTAATTTAATTATTACCCCCGACAATCCTAAGAAAAACTGACAGTGGAGGGCTGGGTCATTCCACTTAGACTCGGTAGCTCACTCCCTAAACTCAATGCAAAATTCTTCAGCTGGACACTTACCCTATCTAAAAGACATTGCTCTCTGCTACTGCAACACAGTCATGGTTATCATAAAGTAGACAAAGGGCATGAAAAGGGCATCCACAAAAGACAGTTTAGGAGAGGAGACAGGAAAAATGACCAGATCTGAGTGTCGCCCTGCAGAAGGGATATAGTTATGCCTACCTCCTGAGTCTCTGAGCCTGAAGACCTAGGCTATGCTTAAAATAAAGCTTACAGCTCTCCCTGAAAGTGGTAAATTCTTTACAGTTGCCAGAGGACCTGTGAGAAAGATTAACCTTAGGTTCTTGCATGGAGATAGGAACTGAAGCTGCCTCAGCCTTAACTTCTTGTGCCTATATTCAAATTGCAAGGTCCCGTATATGCTTTGCATTTGATCAAATACTAGTTGAATTTCATCCATGGTGATTTTACTTTGGGCCAGTTATTGTATGACTGAGCTGACCGGATACAGAAAGCCTGTCTAACAAACTGCACATCCACTGCCAGACATAGTGCTAGCTAGCTGTTTAAGCAAAAACTAGAAGCTTTCCCTGCAAAAACCCTATATTTACAGGAACTCTGCCTACAGTGGAATAGTTGTCCTGATAGGTTACTGGGTGGAATCACCCCTAACTATACTCCTACACTTTGAAATTGCAACACCAAGAACAACAAGCTGTAAGGTTATACAATTTGAGGAGGTGGCAGTTGCTGCTAAGATCTGCAGATGGTCACATTTTCAAGCACCTAGCTCCAATCTGAGGCATGTGGGAGGGACATATAAGCCATATTAAAAGAAAAGCTTTTTAGCCACATGAAACTTAAAAAATTGGATCAACTCATGGGGGATAATTAAGAGATGCCTACTGTTCGCTGATGTGCCAGTTATTGCCACTTTCACCAAGTGAAATTAGACATCACATCCCAAGCTTAGGGCAGCAAATAGTGTCTACCTAAACCATCATAAGGCATTTGCACTAGGCTATAAGCCAGACATCCAGCTATAGGTGTTGCATTGACCTCACACATCACTCTTAAAGGCTATAATGGTGCACAGCAAGACTGCAGTGGAGGCTGGAATGGAGGTCTGTCCTCTTCAAAGATGAGTCCTGATTTTGCCAGGAGTCCTGATTTTAATCAGTGAGTGTGAAACCACTGTGCCTACTAACTGGTTTTACGTGTGACTAACTCTAAGGTCGTTATCCTAGTGCTTCACCCTTTAATCTCTGTAGAGGGATCTGGACTTCCTTTCTGGTTAGCAACCAGACCATTACCTCCTGGGATAGCCTCAGTGTAGTCGGCAACTGACCAACTACAAGCACCAGAGGTTCTAAGCACAGAAAACGCACCAACTTGACTGTAGGAAACTAGGCTAGATGGCAGAGATGCAAGGAAACTGTATAACAATCATAGAAGCTGTGTGGACAGTCTCTAATACTAGAACTGGTGGGGTAGTGGTGGAAGCAGGAACAAGGCATGCAGGAACAAAGACTGTAGCACAGAGAGGAGAGACAGACTAGGAGAACTTAAACATGGACTTGAACTGAAGGCTGAACTATGAGGTCAGGACTAAACAGGCAGGATGGGTACATGGTAGCAACACAAACGGGAACACAAACGATTAATGCAATATCATTTTTTCTTACAAACACTTTAGCCAGTCACAGGGAACCTTAAAACTCAGAAATCCTCCGCATGGACCGGATGCCTTAAATACCCAGGGACTCTCAGCCTTTGGCTGGGGTAGGATTTGGGAACACACGCAAGTACATTGGATGGCGTGGTGAATGGTCTAGCATCCATGCCTACAAGGGAAAGCAGGAGTTCAGTGGGCATAAACTGGAGACCTAACAGGGTGGCATACTGTACAGTAGCCAGACCCTTCTACTCTTCATTTCAGGTACACTAACAGTTTGGCGTTACATTGATTTGGTTGTAGAACCAGTGATACGGCCATTTCCCCAAAGCGTCCCATGAGCTGTTTTTCAACAGGACAATGCCAGGCCACATGTTGCTTGTGCTACTGCGAGCAGCCTGCATGGCCTAAATGTGCTAGAATGGCCTGCAGTATCTACAAAATTGTCTCCCATCGAGCACATCTGGGATGTTAATGGTTGGCAATTGCAAAGGGGATGCCAGCAGAGGATCTTGATTGCATGCCCAAGTGTATTCAACATGGCAGAAACTCCTCATACAACCAATAATAACCTAACTGATTGGTGGGGGGAGTACTATCTCTCCTTGGGGAGAGAGTGCCTTAATTAGCATGAAGAGAAAAAGAATAAAAGAGGATTATTTACGGTAAGAGCAGTGAGGCTATGGAAATCTCTGCCTGAGGAGGTGGTGATGGTGAATTCACTAAGAGTTCAAGAGGGGCCTGGATGTATTTCTGGAGTGTAATAATACACTACGTGCAGAATTATTAGGCAAATTAGTATTTTGACCACATCATCCTCTTTATGCATGTTGTCTTACTCCAAGCTGTATAGGCTCGAAAGCCTACTACCAATTAAGCATATTAGGTGATGTGCATCTCTGTAATGAGAAGGGGTGTGGTCTAATGGCATCAACACCCTATATCAGGTGTGCATAATTATTAGGCAACTTCCTTTCCTTTGGCAAAATGGGTCAAAAGAAGGACTTGACAGGCTCAGAAAAGTCTAAAATAGTGAGATATCTTGCAGAGGGATGCAGCAAATTGCAAAGCTTCTGAAGCGTGATCATCGAACAATCAAGCGTTTCATTCAAAATAGTCAACAGGGTCGCAAGAAGCGTGTGGAAAAACCAAGGCGCAAAATAACTGCCCATGAACTGAGAAAAGTCAAGCGTGCAGCTGCCAAGATGCCACTTGCCACCAGTTTGGCCATATTTCAGAGCTGCGACATCACTGGAGTGCCCAAAAGCACAAGGTGTGCAATACTCAGAGACATGGCCAAGGTAAGAAAGGCTGAAAGACGACCACCACTGAACAAGACACACAAGCTGAAACGTCAAGACTGGGCCAAGAAATATCTCAAGACTGATTTTTCTAAGGTTTTATGGACTGATGAAATGAGAGTGAGTCTTGATGGGCCAGATGGATGGGCCCGTGGCTGGATTGGTAAAGGGCAGAGAGCTCCAGTCCGACTCAGGCGCCAGCAAGGTGGAGGTGGAGTACTGGTTTGGGCTGGTATCATCAAAGATGAGCTTGTGGGGCCTTTTCGGGTTGAGGATGGAGTCAAGTTCAACTCCCAGTCCTACTGCCAGTTTCTGGAAGACACCTTCTTCAAGCAGTGGTACAGGAAGAAGTCTGCATCCTTCAAGAAAAACATGATTTTCATGCAGGACAATGCTCCATCACACGCGTCCAAGTACTCCACAGCGTGGCTGGCAAGAAAGGGTATAAAAGAAGAAAATCTAATGACATGGCCTCCTTGTTCACCTGATCTGAACCCCATTGAGAACCTGTGGTCCATCATCAAATGTGAGATTTACAAGGAGGGAAAACAGTACACCTCTCTGAACAGTGTCTGGGAGGCTGTGGTTGCTGCTGCACGCAATGTTGATGGTGAACAGATCAAAACACTGACAGAATCCATGGATGGCAGGCTTTTGAGTGTCCTTGCAAAGAAAGGTGGCTATATTGGTCACTGATTTGTTTTTGTTTTTGAATGTCAGAAATGTATATTTGTGAATGTTGAGATGTTATATTGGTTTCACTGGTAAAAATAAATAATTGAAATGGGTATATATTTGTTTTTTGATAAGTTGCCTAATAATTATGTACAGTAATAGTCACCTGCACACACAGATATCCCCCTAAAATAGCTAAAACTAAAAACAAACTAAAAACTACTTCCAAAAATATTCAGCTTTGATATTAATGAGTTTTTGGGGTTCATTGAGAACATGGTTGTTGTTCAATAATAAAATTAATCCTCAAAAATACAACTTGCCTAATAATTCTGCACTCCCTGTATTATAGGGTATAGTTACTAGAGATGGGTTGTTGATCCAGGGATTTATTCTGATTGCCTGATTTGAGTTGGGAAGGGATTTTGTCCTCCTAAGGCTACCTCACATGTTTTTTGTTTTTTTTTGCCTTTCACTGGATCAACTTGCAAGATAACAGGTTGAACTGGATGGACAGATATATTTTTTTTAGCCTTATAAACGATGTTACTATGTAACTGATGCTGTCTGCCTGCCTACCATCATGTTTCATACCACATGGCTGCTGCAGCTGGTGTTCCCTTCTGCTAATCCTATACTGCCACATCCATTGCCACTTTCATTTCCACTACACAGTCGTCGCTGCTACTACTAGTACTACCGTTAAACAGCCACACACACATCTGTTGTCTGTTCCATGCTGTGCTGCTACTGCTGCTCCTATTTTATTGTTGCCACATGCCACTATTACCCTACCCTTTCCATGTTCACATTCTGCTCCCAATTAATAGGGTGAATCTTTCCAGGCTCATAAGAACAAACCACTCTATTTTCTGACAACACTTATGTGTTTATAAATACAGGCAGACATTATGGCCCCTTTAAGTCATAATTTTTGGAAGCTTCTGCAGAACTAGCCACTCTTTCATCTGACATTAACATGAGTATGTATTGGTTATATAGGTCATCATTTTTGGATGCTTAGTCCCAACAAGCCACTATTTTTTCACCATATAAAACCAAGTTTTTACACTATCTGCACCAAATAAAGGACACTTTTTGGAAGCTTTCTAATAAAAAAGCATAAACACATATGACAGTGCAGTGTGTTTTTAAACACGTTATTTAACACCGTCAACCACGGCTATTTATGTCAGTGTCACTCTGACATTATTTACTATTGCTTTTATTGTGCAAGAGCTTAAAAGATTGGGGGGGAAGGGGAATCAAAAATTAATTTGAAAAAATCCTAGGAGACTAGAGGGTGTTATATACAAATTTTCAGCCCAATTGGAGCAACTTTGATTTGTGTAAGATCAATTTCGATACAAACCTATATTTTTTCCTCAAAAAATCAATGAATTGGACACAAACCGAATTTTAAGAATTTTGCTCATCTCAAATGTATATGTAAACAGTTAATTATAGAAAAATTTGCTGTGTAGAAAAACTATATTATTCAAATAATATAGTACATAAGGTAACTAGCATGCTGTACAATTAAATTCAATCTATTATTTAACAGTACCTCTTTAGGTTTTACTACTTTTAAAGAAAGAAGAGACTTTCTAAATGGAACAGCTTTTTCTGTCAATAAAGATTTTACAGCCTCTTATTTTTCATTTAGTCTGATTTGAAGTCAAAATTTATAGTTCAGGAACTGGGATGACTTCCATGGGAATTAAATAAATGTCTTAAATCTTTTTTTTTTATAAATTGGAGAAAGGTTTTATCAATTCACTTCATGGGTATGAGTTTTATTCATTGCCTTGGGAACTAAAATACAGTTAGCATTTCTCTATCCATTTAAGCATTTCTAAAAGCTACACCCACTCTCTTTTATCTTGCCCTAACATATGGTTTCAAATATCCCATTGATAGGGTGTGAAGTCATATAAAAAGGGAAATGAGTAGGTAGAACAGCACATTTGAAATTTCCTATGGGATATGTTCTTCTTTGACACATAAAATAAAGTTGTTTCATATTCTTAAACAAGGTCAACAGCTGACACTCAAATTTAAGATTAATGTTTTGTGTATATTGCAGAACTCTAATCCTGTACTATAATATCCCTGTGCAGAATACTGTATATTACAATCTCCGTGTAATATAAGGTGTAACACATACATTATTGAGTTTGACATTGAATAACTTGCTACAGCATGTGGCTAAAAGCACAGGAATTGTGGATGAACAGTCAATACACCAATAAAATAGTTTTTATTTTCCAAGTGAATCTTTTTATCATTCTATGGTCTCCTGCATAAATGAGGCAGCATAGTATGGGGACGCACTCTCTTTTTAAGCCAAACTGCACAAAAAATATTGTTGAACCCCTTAAATGTCACAGTCAATGCTGACCTTAGCATCTAATTGACAGTGTGACTGCAGGGTGGTGATGACAGGACTTAATAGGCTGCCTGCTACTGTTACACTGACATGCATAGGACATGGCAATACAGAAGTTTTGTGATATATTATAGAACCAATTAAATGTTGAAGTCCCCTCATGGAACTAAAAAAAAGTTTAAAAAGTCTTAGAGAAAAAAAAAATATAATATATATATATATATATAAAAAACTTGTCTCTGTCCTTAAGGCTAGTTTCACACTAACACTGAAATGTTCCTCAGGCTATTCCAGCAAAGGAACAGCCTACCAGAGTTCCGGATACTACCTTTCTATTGGCTATAAAGCAACCCGGTGGGATCTGGCCTGTTTCTGGCATTAGTGCTGAGATTTAGCCAGACAAAAACTGAAGCAATCTTCCCCAACAGTCTGCTGGAAGATTTTAGCGCAAATTCAACAACCACCTCTCCTTATCGAGATGGTGGAGCAGCTCAGCTCAACTCTTTCTAATGGGCTGGTGTTAACCTCATCTGCAAACCCCCAAAGTGAACCATACACATAGTATAGTACAAAAAGGACGTTGTAACCCTTTTATGCAGTCAGCCACTGGCTAAGTACTCTTAGAATTTGATGATTACTAGTAAAATTAATTGTAAAGTGTTTATTCAGAGATTCCCACATGCCATCTATGTTGCCTGTACTACTGAATGTAAATAGAAAATGTTACTCTGTATTAAATTACCAATATGACATGAACAAGTTATCATCATACAGTATGAATTACAATATATTAGAGACTACAATCACATGTGTGTGTGTGTATATATATGTATGTTCGCTAAAGGAATCCGCACCGGCGCATTTACAATCACGAAATTTGGCACACAGGTACATCAGGTGTCCGGGATGGTTTTAGAGCAGGTCTCGCAATCTAGCACATACCGTTCCTGAGATATTCCCCAAAAATTCATTAGCCAATAAAAGCCTAGTCCCATGACCCTTATCGGCCAATAGAAGCTTGCAGGCCCTTATTCTCCACATACACACAGCTTTACACCAGGTTTCCATAACAACCACGCCATTTTTCTTTACTGCTGTAGGTCGGCTTTAAAGGGGCAGGGTGCTGTGGATGACACTGTTAAGGGAGTGGAGTGCTGTGGAGGTCACAGTTCAGGGGCAGGTAGGGTGGCCATTCAGGCCACCCTCAAAAGACAGACTTAAAAAACCCACCCCTGGGTCCCGCTAAGCCACGCCTCGACCCAGTTAGGCCATGCCCCCTCCCACTCCGCAGTCGAGGGGGATTGAAAAAATGAAGGTAAAAATCAACTTCTGTCAGCTGCAGGAGTGGGAGGGAGGCTGACTTTCTTCCTGCAGCTCACGCTCAGTACTGCTGTCTGAGAGTGAGCTGTTCAAAAGACATCCCTGTGGATAGAGGACAGGGAGTCTGAAAGCCAGACTGTCTGGCCTAAAATCGGACCTCTGGCCACCCTAGGGGCAGGGTCCTGTGGAGGTCTCAGTTAAGGGGACAGTCCACTATGGAGATCAGTCTTAAGGGGAAGATTGCAGTAGAGGCCACTTTTAAGGGGACTGGGTGTTGTGGAAATCACTGTTAAGGAGATGGGGTACTGTGGAGGCCACAACTAAAGGGGCGGGCACTGTGGAGGTCACTGTTAAAGGGTCGGGCTGCTGTGGAGGTTACTGTTAAGGGGGCGGGATTCTGTGGAGGTCACTGTTAAAGGGGCAGGTGCTGTGGAAGTCTCTGTTAAGGGGGCGTGGAACGGTGGAGGTCACAGTTAAGGGAACGATCCGCTATGGAGGTCAGTGTTAAGGGGAGGGGTGCTGTAGAGGTCACTGTTAAGGGGGTGGGGTGTTGTGGAGGTCACATTTTAATGGAGAGGAGCTCTGTGGAGGTCACTGTTAAGGGGGCAGGTTATTGTGAAAATCGCTGTTAATGAGAGGTCACTAATAAAGGGACAGCTGCTGTGGAGGTCACAGTTAAAAGGGATGGCGCTGTGGATGTTACTGTTAAGGGGGCAGACTGCTGTGGAGGTCACTATTTGGGGGGCAGGGTGCTGTAGATGTCACTGTTATAGTGGATACTGTCAATATCTTTTAACGACACACACAAACATTAAATGAAATAGATGAAATGTACCCATGCAAAGCCGGGTTCTTCTGCTAATATAGTATAAATCAGAGTTAGATTCTCCACCAGTGATGGCCAGTTCGAAGTGTTCGCCAGCGAACACATGCGGGCTGCCATCTTTACTAAGGTTAGACTCACCTAACCAGCGATGGACAGGTAAACCCTTACCTGTGCCTGTGCCGCGAGCCGGTCTGAAACCAAATGCGCTCACCGGGAGCAGGCAGTTCCGAGAACAACCGCCAGGGGCCTTCATCGGCTGTTCTCGAAACTGCCTGCTCCGGATGACCGCATTTGATTTCAGACCGGCTCGCGGCACAGGCACAGGTAAGGGCTTACCTGTGCATCGCCGGCTGGGTGAGTCTAACCTTACTAAAAATGGTAGCCCGCATGTGTTTGCTGGCGAACACTGTGAAATGGCCATCACTGTTCTCCACTGCCTTGTATTGCTGTGAATTTCAGTCCTTTGATCAGCTATCCTCATACTGTAAATTATGAAATACTTTGACCTTGAAGGGATTACAAAGGTTATGTTTTAGATTTTAGAGAAATGTAAATGTAGAACTTTCTGTGCTCACAATGAGTCATTTATTATCAAATATACATACATTTTTGGAATATATCTGGTGCAGATTCAGGCATTAAGGTTAATTGTGCCGCAATCTGCGACTTTTTCCCACTTACGCCAGGTCTAAAAAAGAAGGCGTGACTTGAGCTGGGAAGTAGGGGGCATTTTCTATGCCTGTTTTAGGTCTAAATCTATGCCAGCAAGGGAACTACATTTAGACAGGCTACATTTAGACTTTTTTTTTT
Source organism: Bufo gargarizans (assembly GCF_014858855.1). NCBI lineage: Eukaryota > Metazoa > Chordata > Amphibia > Anura > Bufonidae > Bufo > Bufo gargarizans. Next base: position 358,081,290 of record NC_058080.1, on the reverse strand, counting down.
TGCATGCGGCCTATGACATTAAGGTTTATAATGAAATATAAAATGCACTACATGTAGAGGATGAAATATATTAAGCCTTGCAATCTAGAATTCTGGTATCTAAATGTTTAGAAGTAGGGTTTCATGACTTTTTAGGTTTATGAGCTAAATTTTTTTTGCAACATTTTGCATTTTTACACCTCTCATCCTGTTTTTTAGAAAAGTCGACAGGGCTGTGGGCAATTTAAACCTACCAAGTCAGATTGATCAACTGAGACTTTTGAAAAGGTTGCAAAAAACTTAAGTGCATATATATATATATATATATATATATACACACATATATATATATATTGTAAGAAGGCACAAGGAATCATCGTGGATCCTGGCCTCGGTGGAGTAAGAGCCGTTTTTTATGTGTCAGCAGCAGTTGCTGTTTGACACCTTAATACTTTGTATGGCTGTATAGCTGATCTGGGTCGGCCTTTACTGGGAGTAGTCAAAGTGCTGGGTGAGTGACAACTCCCCATGTTCCAGGACGGGTTTTGCCAGGCCTAAAAAAAACGCCAACACTGCCAGGTGAGGAGGATTACCTCAGTCTGACAGTGGAGTTAAGGAGGTGTGTGTGCTGGGATCTGAGGCTTGTGCCGTGCTGCAGGGCTGAGACCCATCTGCAAGGGAAACGGGCCCCCTAAAAGCCCGCTATGGACTGCTGGAGGCAGAACTGCCAACAAGGTGATTTTTGCTATGTGGACTTTCCATTGTGTGTGAACTAACACCAAGAGTGCAGAGTGACGTTTTGTTTTTGTTTTATGTGTGAATAAACACGGAAGTTTGATTTAAGAACTGGTAATTTGCCTCTGTACTACGTCCGCACACCCTGTCTACCAGAGCGAATCCCCACTATATATACTGCCACAAAGGCATACAGCTGGAAACAACCATTTAATATATAAAGTGCACATTGCGGGCTAATATCATTGAACTGTATACATCATCAACTAATTAAAAACGGATTTTCTCCACGTTTACATTTAGCTTAACCCCTTAAGGACTCAGCCCTATTTCACCTTACGGACTTGGCCATTTTTTGCAAATCTGACCAGTGTCACTTTAAGTGCTCATAACTTTAAAACACTTTGACTTATCCAGGCCATTCTGAGACTGTTTTTTCCATCACATATTGTACTTCATGACACTAGTAAAATGAAGTAAAAAAAATTAATTTTTTTGCATAAAAATATCTAATTTACCAAAAATTTGGAAAAATTAGCACATTTAAAAGTTTCAGTTTCTCTACTTCTGTAATACATAGTAATACTCCCAAAAATTGTGATGACTTTACATTCTTCATATGTCTACTTCATGTTTGAATTATTTTGGGAATGATATTTTATTTTTTGGGGATGTTACAAGGCTTTGAAGTTTAGAAGCAAATCTTTAAATTTTTCAGAAATTTACAAAAACCCAATTCTTTGGGACCACTACAGGAAGTGCAGAATTATTAGGCAAGTTGTATTTTTGAGGATTAATTTTATTATTGAACAACAACCATGTTCTCAATAAACCCCAAAAACTCATTAATATCAAAGCTGAATATTTTTGGAAGTAGTTTTTAGTTTGTTTTTAGTTTTAGCTATTTTAGGGGGATATCTGTGTGTGCAGGTGACTATTACTGTGCATAATTATTAGGCAACTTAACAAAAAACAAATATATACCCATTTCAATTATTTATTTTTACCAGTGAAACCAATATAACATCTCAACATTCACAAATATACATTTCTGACATTCAAAAACAAAAACAAATCAGTGACCAATATAGCCACCTTTCTTTGCAAGGACACTCAAAAGCCTGCCATCCATGGATTCTGTCAGTGTTTTGATCTGTTCACCATCAACATTGCGTGCAGCAGCAACCACAGCCTCCCAGACACTGTTCAGAGAGGTGTACTGTTTTCCCTCCTTGTAAATCTCACATTTGATGATGGACCACAGGTTCTCAATGGGGTTCAGATCAGGTGAACAAGGAGGCCATGTCATTAGATTTTCTTCTTTTATACCCTTTCTTGCCAGCCACGCTGTGGAGTACTTGGACGCGTGTGATGGAGCATTGTCCTGCATGAAAATCATGTTTTTCTTGAAGGATGCAGACTTCTTCCTGTACCACTGCTTGAAGAAGGTGTCTTCCAGAAACTGGCAGTAGGACTGGGAGTTGAGCTTGACTCCATCCTCAACCCGAAAAGGCCCCACAAGCTCATCTTTGATGATACCAGCCCAAACCAGTACTCCACCTCCACCTTGCTGGCGTCTGAGTCGGACTGGAGCTCTCTGCCCTTTACCAATCCAGCCACGGGCCCATCCATCTGGCCCATCAAGACTCACTCTCATTTTATCAGTCCATAAAACCTTAGAAAAATCAGTCTTGAGATATTTCTTGGCCCAGTCTTGACGTTTCAGCTTGTGTGTCTTGTTCAGTGGTGGTCGTCTTTCAGCCTTTCTTACCTTGGCCATGTCTCTGAGTATTGCAAACCTTGTGCTTTTGGGCACTCCAGTGATGTTGCAGCTCTGAAATATGGCCAAACTGGTGGCAAGTGGCATCTTGGCAGCTGCACGCTTGACTTTTCTCAGTTCATGGGCAGTTATTTTGCGCCTTGGTTTTTCCACACGCTTCTTGCGACCCTGTTGACTATTTTGAATGAAACGCTTGATTGTTCGATGATCACGCTTCAGAAGCTTTGCAATTTTAAGAGTGCTGCATCCCTCTGCAAGATATCTCACTATTTTTGACTTTTCTGAGCCTGTCAAGTCCTTCTTTTGACCCATTTTGCCAAAGGAAAGGAAGTTGCCTAATAATTATGCACACCTGATATAGGGTGTTGATGTCATTAGACCACACCCCTTCTCATTACAGAGATGCACATCACCTAATATGCTTAATTGGTAGTAGGCTTTCGAGCCTATACAGCTTGGAGTAAGATAACATGCATAAAGAGGATGATGTGGTCAAAATACTCATTTGTCTAATAATTCTGCACTCCCTGTACAGGTCTGAAGTCACTTTGCGAGGCTTACATAATAGAAACCGCCCAAAAATGACCCCATTCTATAAACTAAACCCCTCAAAGTATTCAAAACTGATTTTTACAAACTTTGTTAACCCATTAGGTGTTGCACAAGAGTTATTGGCAAATGGGGATGAAATTTGAGAATTTCATTTTTTTGCCTAATTTTCTATTTTAACCCATTTTTTCCACTAACAAAGCAAGGGTTAACAGCCAAACAAGACTGTATCTTTATTGCCCTGACTCTGCCGTTTACAGAAACACCCCATATGTGGCCGTAAACTACTGTACGGCCACACAGCGGGGCGTAGAGTGAAAGGTGCGCCGTATGTTTTTTGGAAGCAAGATTTTGCTGGACTGGTTTTTTGACACCATGTCCCATTTGAAGCCCCCCTGATGCACCCCTAGAGTAGAAACTCCATAAAAGTGACCCCATCTAAGAAACTACACCCCTCAAGGTATTCAAAACTGATTTTGCAAATTTTGTTAACCCTTTAGGTGTTGCACAAGATTTAATGGAAAATAGAGATACAATTTAAAAATTTCACTTTTTTGGCAGATTTTCCATTTTAATATTTTTTTCCAGTTACAAAGCAAGGGTTAACAGCCAAACAAAACTCACTATTTATGGCCCTAATTCTGTAGTTTACAGAAACACCCCATATGTGGTCGTAAACCGCTGTGCGGGCACACGGCAGGGCGCAGAAGGAAAGGAATGCCAATTTTAGAAACTACGGGATAGGGTGGCAGTTTTGTTGGTACTAGTTTAGGGTACATATGATTTTTGGTTGCTCTATGTTACACTTTTAGTGCGGCACGGTAACAAGAAATAGCTTTTTTGGCAAGTTTTTTTTTGTTATTTACAACATTCATCTGACAGGTTAGACCATGTGGTAATTTTATAGAGCAGGTTGTCACGGACGCGGTGATACCTAATATGCATACCATTTATTTTATTTCTGTAAGTTTTATACAATTACTTCATTTTTAAAACCCCAAAAATGTTTTAGTGTCTCCATAGTCTAAGAACCATAGTTATTTCAGTTTTTGGGCGATTATCTTAAGTAGGGTCTCATTTTTTGTGGGATGAGATGACGGTTTGATTGGCACTATTTTGGGGTGCATATGACTTTTTGATCGCTTGCTATTGCACTTTTTGTGACGTAAGATGACAAAAAATTGCTTTTTTTACACCGTTTTTTTTTTTTTTTTTACGGTGGTCATCTGAGGGGTTAGGTCATGTGATATTTTTATAGAGCCGGCCGATGTTTTACACAATGATTTCATTTTTGAAACAAAAAAAAATAATGTTTTAGTGTTTCCATAGTCTAAGACCCATAGTTTTTTCAGTTTTTCGGCGATTATCTTGGGTAGGGTATGATTTTTGCGGGATGAGATGACGGTTTGATTGGTACTATATTGGCATACATGCAACTTTTTTGATCACTTTTATTGCTTTTTTGGGAAGTAAGGTGGGCAAAATTTCAATTTTCTCATAGTTTTTATTTTTTTATTTTTATGGCATTGACCGTGCGGGGAAAGTAACATGACCGTTTTATAGATCAGGTCGTTACGGACGCGGCCATACCCAATATGTGTAGTGTATTTTATTTTTTTTAATTCAGTGATAAATGTTTTTTTTTCTTAACTTTTTTCACTTTTTTTTACATTTATTTGACCCAGACCCACTTGGTTCTTGAAGATCCAGTGGGTCTGATGTCTGTATAATACAGTAAAGTACCCTATATAGGGTTCTGTACTGTATTTTACTTACACTGAACAGATCTATGCTTTTAGCATAGATCTGTTCAGCACCATGGACAGCAGGACGCCTGAGAAGGCGTCCAGTTGCCATGGGAACCTTCCCCGTCTGCCACAACTTCGCAGACGGGGAAGGGTGAGGACGGGGCTAGCGGGGGGCTGTCGGGGGGCTCTCTCCCTCTCCATCGTGGGGCTGCAAAGGCACAGCAGCCCCCCGATGGGATAGGGAGGGAGCTCCCTGACCGATGGCAGTTAACCTTTTCCATACAGCGGTCCGTACGGACCGCGGTATGGAAAGGGTTAAACGGCTGACATCTGCACAGATGTCAGCCGTTTATACCAGGGTGTCAGCATTGTGCTGACACCCTGGTATAACCAACACATTTTCAAGGGGAGGCGGGCGGGGATCACGATCCCGCCTGCCGCACCGCCCGCTTCCCGCAACGCCTGCACTGCCTGCGACACCCCACCCTGCACCACCCGCCCACATCAATCATGCAGGGGGCATTTTGGGCATTTTAAAGTTTCTGATCCCCGCGGATCAGAAACTGCAGAAATCACAGCAAACCGCAGGTCTGAATTGACCTGCGGTCTGCGGCGATCGCCGATACGGGGGGTCACATGACCCCCCCTGGCGTTGTGACAGGATGCTGGCTGAATGATTTCAGCCAGCATGCCGTTGCGATTAACCCCCGCAGCGCCGGAATATCTATTTAAAGTTAGGATGTACCGGTACGCCCTGAGTCCTTAAGGACTCGGGAAATAGGGAGTATCGGTACGCCCTACGTCCTTAAGGGGTTAAAGGGCAAACACATAGTTTGCTTTTCTATATATCTCATAATATTTTATATTGTTTTTATTCTTTAAATTGTGGTTATTTTGTTCATATAAAATTATTATTTTTTAATTATTATTAAATAAATAATTATTAAATAAATAATAATTATTTATTAAATATTATATTTTTAACTGTCAATTATTCTAGCTCTCTGAGCACTGAGAGAACATTTTCACGTCTAATAGGTTATCCATTGTTCCAGGAGTGAGCCTTTTGTACATTTTATTTTTAGGTTGCAAAAAAGATTTTTGGGGTTTTGAAAATATGGCATTCACTATGCTTTAAAAATGTCCTTATTCTGCAGGTCAATACGACTACTAGGATAACATATTTATAAAACATTTTTACATATTTTTTTTTATATTTCAGTCTACATAGCTGTGTTAAGGATTGTTTTTGTGGGACACGCTATAGTTTTATTGATACATTTTTATTGATTGATTTTTGGAGTACATACTACTTTTTGATCACTTTTATTCCTTTTTTTGAAGGGGACAAGACAGAAGTGTTTATAGTTAAATGTGACTATAACCTGGATCATTCTTAAGAATGCAACTATGTACCGCAGGGCTTGTTGCAATACATGGGTGCATTTTTAAGGTTTAGGAATGGTTATAGTCAAATTAAATATAATGTCTGGGAACTATAAATTGCCCATAAGCACCTGCTCATCATTCAAATTTCCTTTTGCTTTGTGTTAATGAATACATTTTCCCTGAAATGGCAGTAAAAATAAAATAAATCATACTCACCTCATCCATTTGAGTGTGGAGAGGCCACCGCTGCCATATTGGTTGAAGATCCCACGCAAAATGTCATTTCGCAGTGACGTATGCAGTCACCACTCACCAGCGTCATGATGTCATCATGCACCACGTGAGATTTCGCTCTGTATCTTCAAGCACTCAAATGCTTGAAGATCAAATGGATAAGGTAAGTACAATTACATTTTTTTTACTGCTCCTTAAAAGCCTTAATATTCATATCAGATGCCATGATCAGCTATTCCCAGTCATTGCACCCGCTACTTACAAAGAAATGAGCTTTGCGATGAAGTAATTCATAATGAAGCGATTTTATTTTTAAGATTCGGCAAAGCAGCCAAATAGAATTTTTAAGAACTTCGCTCATCTCTAATAAAAATCCCTGTGTGAGTGCGCTGTGTCCGTGTATGTGTCACCAGTTTTGCACTGGGCATGCGCGGCGCAGCATCCAATAAGGACACAGCGATCCACACGGACACAGCACTACACACAAGTTTCCCTGTAGCAGGACTGCGCAGCACCCCCGCCTTCCCCCTTTCAGGATGGCAGAGTGGCAGCGGGCAGGATGTTAGCTGTAATGTCCAGCTAACACTCTGCTGGCACCAATGTTGGTCGTTTAACCCCTTCCATGCCGTGGTCCTTAGGGGCCGCTGTATAGAGGGGCTAAGCATTGGGCCGCTGCTCTGCTGTGGCAGTGGCCCGATGCTTGAAGGGTAAACTGAGGGAAGGAGCTCCCTTCCTCCCTCATCAGGACGCTGAGCAAAGAAGATGCAGAGAGCGCAGCAACCCCCCCAACCCCCTTTAAGGATGACAGAGCGGCAGCGGGCAGAGTCCAGCTAACACTCTGCTTGTAACGGCCGAAAATCGGTGCTGGCACCGATGTCGGCCGTTTAACCCCTTCCATGCTGCGCTCCTTAGGGACCGCTGTCTAGAAGAATTTAACCATTGGGCCTCTGCTCTGCCCCCCGCACACAACACCCCACACCCCCTTTCAAGATGCAGAGCGTGCAGCACCCCCGTCCCCAATTTCAAGATGGCAGGATGGAAGAGGGGCAGTGGGCAGATTGTTAGCTGTAATGTCCAGCTAACACTCTGCTTGAAATGGCCGACATCGGTGCTGGCACCGATATCGGTCGTTTAACCCCTTCCATGCCGTGGTATGGAGGGGCTAAGCATCGGGCCTCTGCTCTGCTGTGGCAGCGGCCCGATGCTTGAAGGGTAAACTGAGGGAGGGATCTCCCTCCCTCTTCCATCTGGCTGCGGCACTGTGGCAGCATCTTGATGGTTACCATGGCAACAGGACGCCTTCACAGACATCCGGCTTGTTGTGGTATATCTAAGCCTGATCAGGCTCATACTAAAGGCAGGAGCCTGATTAGGCTTAGTGTGAGTTCAATACACTGCAGTACACTATATAGTGTACTGCAGTGTATTGTAAGCCTTCAGACCCACTGGATCTTCAAGATCCAAGTGGGCCTGGGTCTACAAAATTAAAAAAATAAATCCTATATCCACACATAATTGGTTAAAAACGTAAAAAAAATAAAAAACACTAAACATATTTTGTATCACCGCGTCCGTAAGGACCTGATCTATAAAAGGATCATGTTACGTTTACTGCATGGTGAACACCATAACTTTTTGGGGAAAAACTATGATGGAATTGCAATTTTGCCAACTGCACTTCCCAAGAAATGGTATAAAAGGTGATCAATCCAAAAATGTATCAAAGCCAATCAACAAGCATTTAACTCTGTGCCCTTAGAAGCCATCACAGCCATGCCTACTAATGGCATGGCTATGATTGGCCAGTGCAGCATGTGACCCAGCCTCTATATAAGCTGGAGCAGTGCAGTTTCTATGTAAAATTTCTCTCAGGGCGAGTGTCCAAAAAACACCCCCCCCCCCCCCCTCACAACTGCTCGATGAAATAAGTGTCTCCCCATTGTAAAAAATGTGGAACCACATTGCACGGACGGTCACAGTGACGCACCCAGTGTCCCATAGACTCAGGCTCTCACTCACGGCAGGCTTCTTTCTCAGCACTGCTCCGGGCGGGCGGTAACAGGCAGGCAGTGCGGGCAGCGCGTGATGTACAGTGAGTGAGCGCCGCCGCCCGCACTGCCTGCCTGTGGGGGGACATTATTTTTAATAAGGATCACTATGGACATTATTTAGAATGGAGGCTGCTGTGGATGTCATTATAACTGTATAATGTCTGATAGGCCTAGTCCTGAGTTATATTACCCTGCCCTGTCTAATAATGTATCCTGATACCCCTTAGTTATATTACTCCAGCGGGGTAATATAACTAAGGGGTATCAGGGATGGGTACATTATTATACAGGGCATGGGCAGGGTAATATAACTCAGCTCAGGACTAGGCCTATCAGACATTATACAGTTATAATGAGTAATGACACCAACAGCAGCCTCCATTCTAAATAATGTCCATAGTGATCCTTATTAAACTTAATGTCCCCCACAGTGACAGTGGCACCCCCCCCCCCCCCCCCCCCTTATCAGATCCGGAATTGCGGACCCGGATCCGCAATTCCGATCCTGAAAAAAAATAGTACATGTCCTATTCTTGTCCCCAATAACGGACAAGAATAGGCATATTCTCTTAGTGCCGGCAATGTGCGGTCCGCAAAATGTAGTATTAATAACTAAACAATTAAATAATACACATATTGCATTGTCTACTTACCACCAGGACAATACGATGATCTGGTCTCTGGCTGCAGTCTGGCTCTTGGTCTGGCTCTGCGGACTCCCTTGTCACTCTCTTCTCCCCCCCCTCCCTTGTCACTCTCTTCTCTCCCCCCCTCCCTTGTCACTCTCTTCTCCCCCCCTCCCTTGTCACTCTCTTCTCCCCCCCCCTCCCTGTCACTCTCTTCTCCCCCCCTCCCTTGTCACTCTACTTCTCCCCCCCCCCTCCCTTGTCACCTCTTCCCCCCCCCCCTCCCTTGTCACTCTCTTCTCCCCCCCCCCCCTTGTCACTCTCTTCTCCCCCCCTCCCTTGTCCTCTCTCTCCCCCCTCCCTTGTCACTCTCTTCTCCCCCCTCCCTTGTCACTCTCTTCTCCCCCCTCCCTTGTCACTCTCTCCCCCCCCTCCCTTGTCACTCCTCTTCTCCCCCCTCCCTTGTCACTCTCTTCTCCCCCCTCCTTGTCACTCTCCTTCCCCCCCTCCCTTGTCACTCTCTTCTCCCCCCTCCCTTGTCACTCTCTTCTCCCCCCCCTTGTCACTCTCTTCTCCCCCTCCCTTGTCACTCTCTTCTCCCCCCTCCCTTGTCACTCTCTTCTCCCCCCTCCCTTGTCACTCTCTTCTCCCCCCTCCCTTGTCACTCTCATTCTACACCCCCCACCCCCCTTGTCACTCTCATTCTACACCCCCCTTGTCACTCTCATTCTACACCCCCACCCCCCTTGTCACTCTCATTCTACACCCCCACCCCCCTTGTCACTCTCATTCTACTACCCCCACCCCCCTTGTCACTCTCATTCTACTCCCCCCACCCCCTTGTCACTCTCATTCTACTCCCCCCCACCCCCCTTGTCACTCTCATTCTACTCCCCCCCACCCCCCTTGTCACTCTCATTCTACTCCCCCCCACCCCCCTTGTCACTCTCATTCTACTCCCCCCACCCCCCTTGTCACTCTCATTCTACTCCCCCCACCCCCCTTGTCACTCTCATTCTACTCCCCCCACCCCCCTTGTCACTCTCATTCTACTCCCCCCATCCCCCTTGTCACTCTCATTCTACTCCCCCCATCCCCCTTGTCACTCTCATTCTACTCCCCCCACCCCCCTTGTCACTGTCATTCTACTCCCCCCACCCCCCTTGTCACTGTCATTCTACTCCCCCCACCCCCCTTGTCACTGTCATTCTACTCCCCCCACCCCCCTTGTCACTGTCATTCTACTCCCCCCACCCCCCTTGTCACTGTCATTCTACTCCCCTCTCCTCCTCATTTCCTCCCCCTTGTCAATGTTGTCACCTCTAATGTAGCGTGGCCGAGCTCTGTTCGCTCCGCGGTACAGGAGCTTTTGTTTCCTGTACCCGGCTGACAGGAAGTGCTCACTTAGTGTGCACTTCCTTTCAGTCCGGCCGGGTACAGGAAACAAATGCTCCTGTACCGCGGAACGAACAGAGCTCGGCCACGCTACATTAACAACTCAGCAGTCTGCAGCGCAGGCAGGCTGCGCAGCACTGAGCCAGGACGCTCAGCATGAGGGGCGCCGCCGGCCGGCCGCCCGATCCTTTGCCTACATAACCAATTTTTTTTTTTTGTTTTATTACCTCAACGGGCGCCCCCTGCTTCTGATAGCGCCCCAGGCCGCCGCCCGTCCCGCCCGCCCCTAGAAACGGCCCTGAGCTGGAGTCACGCATTGCTGCACGTCACTCTGTTGTTACTAGTGTAGGGAGAGGATGCTGCTGCTGTGAGGCAGAGAATAGGAAAGAATCTTTAATCAGAAGTGCTTGTTAACTCAGCGATCTACCTAGATTTAGTTTTGTGGGTGCAGTACACAAACTTTTTACACTGCCCTGAGCACAGTGACACAGAAAATAACTTTATCCATCTGTCAGTTAGGTGGGTGGCGGCAGCCATTTTATGCAAGCTCAGTGCACCAGCACATCATATGTGCTTTTGTGACATTCAAATCCAAGCTTAAAATACTGCAATAATAATCTGGGTTTAAAAAAACACATTTTTGACAATATCCTACATCTGGTGCCTTTGCAGCATTTGTCAGTGTGCAATTTAAGCTAGAAATGCAACAATAATTTTCTGGGTTTGAAAAAATACCCTTTTTGGGCAAAATACTAAATTTTACGGCCCTTGCTGCATCTGTACGTGTGAAATTCAAGCGTTATATACTGCTGTCATATTCTGTTATTAAAAAAAGACCCATTTTGGGGCACTTAATATTGCAGCCTTTTCTGCATCTGTGATTGTTAAAAACAAGCTTAAAATACTTCTATAGTTTTCAGGGTTTTAAAAAACACCCATTTTTGGCAATACCCTACATCTTGGGCCTCTGCTGCATTAGTCAGTGTGCAATTTAAGCTTAATATTGCAGCCTTTTCTGCATCTGTGATTGTTAAAAACAAGCTTAAAATACTTCTATAGTTTTCAGGGTTTTAAAAAACACCCATTTTTGGCAATACCCTACATCTTGGGCCTCTGCTGCATTAGTCAGTGTGCAATTTAAGCTTAATATTGCAGCCTTTTCTGCATCTGTGATTGTTAAAAACAAGCTTAAAATACTTCTATAGTTTTCAGGGTTTTAAAAAACACACATTTTTGGCAATATCCTCCATCTGGGGCCTCTGCTGCATTAGTCAGTGTGCAATTTAACCACTTCAGCCCCCCTAGCTGAAACACCCTTAATGACCAGGCCACTTTTTACACTTCTGCACTACACTACTTTCATCGTTTATTGCTCGGTCATGCAACTTACCACCCAAATTAATTTTACCTCCTTTTCTTCTCACTAATAGAGCTTTCATTTGGTGGTATTTCATTGCTGCTGACATTTTAACTTTTTTTGTTATTAATCGAAATGTAACAAAATTTTTGCCAAAAAATGAAATTTTTCACTTTCAGTTGTAAATTTAAAAAAAAATAAAACTACATCCATATATACATATTTTTTTGCTAAATTTATTGTTCTACATGTCTTTGATAAAAAAAAATGTTTGGGTAAAAAAAATGGTTTGGGTAAAAGTTATAGCATTTACAAACTATGGTGCAAAAATTTGAATTTCCGCTTTTTGAAGCAGCTCTGACTTTCTGAGCACCTGTCATGTTTCCTGAGGTTCTACAATGCCCAGACAGTTGAAAAACCCCACAAATGACCCGATTTTGGAAAGTAGACACCCTAAGCTATTCGCTGATGGGCATAGTGAGTTCATAGAACTTTTTATTTTATGTCACAAGTTTTTTTTTTTTTCTTATAAAGTCTCATATTCCACTAACTTGTGACAAAAAATAAAAACTTCCATGAACTCACTATGCCCATCATGAAATACCTTGGGGTGTCTTCTTTCCAAAATGGGGTCATTTGTGGGGTAGTTATACTGCCCTGGCATTTTAGGCAATCCATAAACCAGAGTCCAGGTCCACGCTTCAAAGGAGATATAGTTTAGAAAACGCCTTATTAAAGGAAAGCGCAGTTTAAATCGTATGCCACGCTGAAACTTCCCCACAGGCACACGCCACACTGCCGACTGAAATTTCACAGGACAGCGATGACCCTTCAAAAGATCAGCAACATAGTGCAGTACCCGTGAATATGTCAAAGATTAAAGGTTTTATTATACTCACAACAGCACCGCTAGAAATCTGCATATAAAATCATCTGAAATATCAATGCCCGACCCGGGTTTCGCCCAGAGGCTTCGTCAGGGAACTCAATATGCCCCTCAGCGAATACCTTGGGGTGTCTTCTTTCCAAAATGGGGTAATTTGTGGGGTGTTTGTACTGCCCTCGCATTTGAGGGTCTCCACAATCATTACATGTATGGCCAGCATTAGGAGTTTCTGCTATTCTCCTTATATTGAGCATACAGGTAATGAGATTTTTTTTCCGTTCAGCCTCTGGGCTGAAAGAAAAAAATGAACGGCACAGATTTCTTCATTCACATCGATCAATGTGGATGAAACAATCTCTGCCAAAAAAAAGAAAAAGGAGGGGAAAGGCGTCTGCCAGGACATAGGAGCTCCGCCCAACATCCATACCCACTTAGCTCATATGCCCTGGCAAACCCGATTTCTCCATTCACATCAATCGATGTGGATGAATAAATCATTGCCAGGATATTTTTTTTTATATACAAAGTGTTTGCCAAAGCATATGAACACCGCCGCCTCCTCAGCTCATATGCCTCGGCAAACTTATCTTTTACTGCAGAGGAGAAATCTCGTCTTGCAGCGCCGTATACACCGACTTTTGTGTAATTTGACAGCAGCGCAATGCTTCTGTCAGAATGCACATCAGTGCTGCAGCTAGTCGATCGGTTGGTAGACCTGGAAGGTAAAAAAAACAAAACAAAAAAGAAAAAACCAGGCCGCAACGTAATACATTTTATTAACTTTATAATAACCTTTGAACAGAACATATAAACGTTATTTAACTTTTGGAACTTAATGTTAACTTTTTTGCTTACTGTTTTTTTTTTTATTTTTTTATACCTTTATAGGACAAACCTCTCCTTCCCCATGGGACAATGTGCAAAGCGCAAATCGCAAAAAGATGTGGCGAAGAGCATTATGCACTTTGTCCAAGGTGAAAGGAGAGGTTTGCAGCAGCTGTGTGTGAATTGGCCCTCATAGCCCTGTGTGCCTGTCCTGGTGAGATGTGATCCCTATGCTAGGTGTACCTGTGTGTGGTACTTCCGGAAACACTCCCCTAAGCATAGGGCAGGGTGGTCAGGGCAGTCAGGACAGAAATAGCGGATGTCACGCCTTATTCCACTCCTTCTACAGACACAACATCTTTTTCGGGGTGACGGTTGGGTTGATGTACCAGCAACGACATTGGGGAAATGTCGCTCGTGTAGACTGCTAACTACACTGGTGGATGGGGCCACGGAACCTCCTGGATACAGGAGGTTCTCGATGATCTCTTCCTGAAATTTGAGGAAGGATCGTGTTCTCCCAGCCTTACTGGAGAGAACAAAACTATTATACAGAGCCAATTGAATTAAATATACAGACACCTTCTTATACCAGCATCTGGTGCATCGGGAAACTAAATACGGAGCCAACATCTGGTAATTGACGTCCACCCCTCCCATGTGAAGGTTATAGTCGTGGACTGAGAGGGGCTTTTCAATGACACTGGTTGCTCGCTCAATTTGGATTATCGTGTCTGCGTGAATGGAGGAGAGCATGTAAACGTCACGCTTGTCTCTCCATTTCACCGCAAGCAGTTCTTGGTTACACAAGACAGCCCTCTCCCCCCTTGCAAGACGGGTGGTAACGAGCCGTTGGGGGAAGCCCGTGCGACTAGTTCGTGCGGTGCCACAGCAGCCAATCTGTTCTAGAAACAAATGCCTGAAGAGGGCCACACTTGTGTAGAAATTGTCCACATAAAGATGGTACCCCTTGCCAAATAAGGGTGACACCAAGTCCCAGACTGTCTTCCCACTGCTCCCCAGGTAGTCAAGGCAACCGACCGGCTCCAGGGTCTGATCTTTTCCCTCATAGATCCGAAATTTGTGGGTATAGCCTGTGGCCCTTTCACAGAGCTTATACAATTTTACCCCATACTGGCCGCGCTTGCAAGGGATGTATTGTTTGAAGCCAAGGCGCCCGGTAAAATGTATTAGGGACTCGTCTACGCAGATGTTTTGCTCAGGGGTATACAAATCTGCAAATTTCTGGTTGAAGTGGTCTATGAGGGGCCGAATTTTGTGGAGCCGGTCAAAAGCTGGGTGGCCTCTGGGACGGGAGGTGGTGTTGTCGCTAAAGTGCAGGAAACGCAGGATGGTCTCAAATCGTGTCCTGGACATAGCAGCAGAGAACATGGGCATGTGATGAATTGGGTTCGTGGACCAATATGACCGCAATTCATGCTTTTGGGTTAGACCCATGTTGAGGAGAAGGCCCAGAAAAATTTTAATTTCGGAAACTTGGACTGGTTTCCACCGGAAAGGCTGGGCATAAAAGCTTCCCGGGTTGGCGGATATAAATTGAGTGGCATACCGATATGTTTCTGCCACAACTAAGTCCAAGAGCTCCGCAGTCAAGAACAGCTAAAAAAATCCCAGGGTCGAACCGATCTGAGCTGTCTCAACCCAAACTCCAGACTGGGCGGTGAAAGGGGGAACTACAGGTGCGGCTGAAGTTGGGGACTGCCAATCAGGGTTTGCCAGCACCTCATGGATTCTAGGGGCTCTACGGGCCTGTCTGTGCGGTGGCTGCGACGGGGTAACTACTGCACGTGCCACCGTACCAGCTTCAACTGCCCTTCTGGTGCTCGCCACTTCACCATGTTGTACGGCAGTGCTGGTACTAGGTCCAGGATGGGCTGCGCTGCTGGTGTATGCCTCACCACGTAATCCGACAGCGCCAGCCCCACTCTGCTGCCCTTGAAGCGGATCCTGCGCAACCTGTGGTCTAGCGACACAGGGCCGGGTACGCCTGGTGCTATCAGGGACCTTAACCTCCTCGTCTGAACTTTGAGTCAGACTGCCACTGCTTTCTACAGGTTCATATTCTGACCCGCTAGATTCATCAGATGAGGGTTCCCATTCCACATCCGACTGGGTCAGAAGCCTGTAGGCCTCTTCAGAAGAATACCCCCTGTTTGACATTTGGGCTACTAAATTTAGGGGTATTCCCTGAGACAACCCAAGAAAAAAAAGCAAGCCTGTCTTACAAATGGGAGGCTAGCGAAGTACCGGATGTCGCTGCGGTTGATAAAAAATATCAAAACTGATTTTTTTTATCGCTGCAGCGCTTGTGAAGTGATTGTGCAGTGATCAAAAAAATAAAAATATGTTGTCACTGCGGCGGGGCGGGCGTGGGTGAACGCACAAGTGGGCGACCGATCAGGCCTGATCGGGCAAACACTGCGTTTTGGGTAGAGGGCGAGTTAAGGTGACACTAATACAATTATAGATCTGACTGTGATCAGTTTTGATCACTTACAGATACTATAAAAGTACAAATGCTGATTAGCGATATGCTAATCAGCAAATAAGTGACTGCGGTGCGGTGGGCTGGGCGCTAAACGATCGCTAAACTACCTAACCAAGGGGCCTAAACTATCCCTAAAACAGTCAATACTAGTGAAAAAAAAAGTGACAGTTTACACTGATCACTTTTTTCCCTTTCACTAGTGATTGACAGGGGCAAGAAGGGGTGATCAAGGGGTTAATTGGGGTGCAGCGGGGTGATCTGGGGCTATGTGTGGTGTTTGGTGCTACTCACTGTGAAGCCTGCTCCTCTGCTGAACCAATCGACGAAAAGGACCAGCAGAGGAGCAGGGAAGCCATTTAACACATCATATTTACTAATATAATGTGTTAACATGGCTTCTGATTTTTCATTTTAAAAATCACCAGCCTGCCAGCCACGATCATTGGCTGGCAGGCTGGTGACGAAATTGTGCTTGTACTTTTGCCGGCCCGCGATGCGCATGCGCGGGCCGGCTCTGACTGAAATCTCGCGAGATGACGCACGGATGCGTCCAGGAGGAATCAATCGACTGCCTCCCGGACGCATCCGTGCGTTATGCAGTCCGGAGGCGGTTAAGTAAGAAGCAGCCTCTTAATAAATTAGTTGCATCTCTGGCAGTCCATGTGCCAGAGACTGAACTCTATATTAGCTAGAGGTTATAACTTAAGGTGAATTATGGCAAAAATATGGCACGGGCCATAATTTGCGACTTTTTTATGCCACAATAGTGGCCTAAACATTTTTGTAAATGCCTCTCACTGTGGACTGTTGGCAGCTTTGCTTGACTCACACATAAAAGTGAAATGCAGTTCTCATTGAAATCAACCATATTTTTTATTTATTCTAATTGAATCATGGTTATCAACTATTCCCAAATGACTAAAAATATCTCTTTAATATAAAAATGTAGTGAAAAAGGAAAGGCTAACTATAGCAAGATTTATCCAGAGCTTGAGTAGAGATCTTTTGCTGTGTTCATTCCTTGTGAACCTGTAACAGAAAGCATATGCTCTTGCTCTGATCAGACAGTGGTATGTACAGGCAGCAGCCAGCTATTCCCAAGGCAAAATCTGATTAACAAAGCAGAGTGAGCTTAGATAAGGGGAAATGTCTCATTCGTGATTTGTTTATTAGTATCTCCTTACTGAAAGGCAATTGCCAATGTATTTAATTAACTGAAAGCTCTGATTATCCTTATACACGTAGAACAAAGTTAGAATCCAGATAGAATCCAGACTCCCAGAGTTCAAACATGTTTTATGTTAGATGTATCTACAGCACACATATGTGTACATATATCTATGTACTCTCTCTATGCTTTTCCAAAACTGAAAAGTAGCACCAGCTCCATATGCTTATGTATGAAATCTGAGACATACAGAGGTACATCAGGGCCCAAGCAACTTCTACAGGGGCATATTCACTCAGAGGGTATGGTGCATTAGCCTTATTGGGATTGTCCTAGTTTTTTTGTAAAAGGTATTATAAAAATATACAAAATATTATACACACCGACCTGAACTCCCTCCCATTCCAACGTGCCAAACTGCAAATGACAACTGCAGCCAGTCACTGGTTTCAGCAGTATATAGCACAAGACTGTTGAGGTGAATGATTGGCTGCAGTGTTCCTGTGCGGTATATGGGAATGTTACTGCTGTAGTCATGAAAACAAAGCCTAGCAAGGGGGACAAAGCAGTGGCACTGGAACAGAGGTGGTACGGACTAGAGAGTGAAAAAAGTTTTTTTATGAATAACTCGGACAAGTGGAAAGGACACTGGTATGAATACAAATTCACAGGGCCAGATATAGTTTGCTGGAAACCCTTGTGCAGAAATTATTATTTTTTAAGCCTCCATCGCACCACTGTAAACCATCATCTGACCCCCTATAGCAGGCACATATAGGACAGGTTAGTATGCTGAGTCTATAACGCCAAAAAAGAGCCACATACATATCTCTCCACCTTATAACATATATATATATAGTGGAAGAGCAGGGGCACGTGACCCTTGTGCCCTCGCTATAACCCATCCTTGATGTTGTGACAGAGCCAATACCATTCCCACTTAGTGGTACAAGTGCATGTAGTTTTTGTCCTGGTTTTACCTTGATTGCTGAAATGCCCACATTACAGCCCCTTACATACATAAAAAAAGTACTAGAGAAGTGATGGCGTTAGTTGGTTTTCTACATACCTGCCTAATAAAACCTGTTGTTTCATGCTTCGGCACAGCCACATCAGTGACGGCTATATGCAGGTCATCACCTTTATCATTAAGCAAATATTGTAGTTCCGCATAATTCACTGTTCATACTAATATTAGCCATGTGGTTTTGCTTTTGTCTATGACATGGTCTCTAATTGAGTCCATGATTTATACATTATAGGCATGCTGTGTTTGACTTTTTCCTGGTTGCGACCCAGTGGAATAATTTTGCGGCTTGGCCGCGTTTAACCTTTATCTGTACATAAATAACCTTTTGTGTCTAGCAGATTCTAATAACAGAACATCCATTACAAAGTGAAGCATTCTGTCTGCTTCAAGTAAGGTAGATGGAGGTCACTGATTTCCATGCATTTGTTACCAGAGCTCAGGTTTGCTACCAACTCTATTTCTATTAACCCTGTCAAGACACTGGAGCCTGGATTGGTATTTAAAGGGGTTGTCCCAGTAATTTTTTTGCTCTTTGTATGTTTCTAACTAATCAAATGTAACAGCTTCGCCATTAACTTACTGCATCTATAGTTGCTCCTTTCTCAGATTTCATTGAGGATCACATGACCTGAGATTTCAGCTTCTCTCCCTGCTCTGATGATGATTCGTGCACAAGCCTGAAAGAGCAGATATGAGTCTGTACACTAGACAAGATGTCACTGTGCTGGTCACTCCCCCTTTTACTGCCGTTTGCTGCTGTGTGCTCTCTCCCTGGATTCTTAACCCCTTCAGCTGCACAGACTCAGGGCAGAAGGCTTTACTGAGTAGCTGCAGGCAGTTAGGAGACAAATGCTTGGCACAGGAGCTCACAGACTAGAGGAGTTATGCACACGAACAGGTAGGGGGGAGATCCTGTGTGTATCAGCAGTGTCATTGTACAGCTGGGACTTGTAGTCCTACACATACAACATGCTGCTGAGTATCACTCTCTTTGCAGAGCAAGGGGAGGGGCAGAAATTGTTGTTATTGCAGGTAAACAAAGGGCCAGAAGAGAAACAGGGAAATTAGGAAATATAATTTGTTTTACCTAAAACTTGTTTAGCTCAGTTGGATATTGCTGCCCAACAGATTTACAGTGTGTGGGGATTTGCTCTGGTAGACAGGCTTGTGGACGTAGTATAGAGGCAACGACAACGTCTTTAACTTAAACAGTTCATTGTTTATTCACACATAAGGATAAGCAAAACCAAAAGTTTCAAGGAAAACAGTCACCTTGAGTCTGTTGTTTGTTCATACCATGCAGCAATGCAGAAGTCCTCGGACATAGCAGAAACCATCTGCTCTCACGCCAACAAGGCCTTTACCCGGGCCCAAACTCCCAGGTCCCAACACAGAGACTGACAGGGCTTTACTGTCAGAGAGGAGTATATTCCTACCACCTGACAGTGCTGCCTGTGTTTTATAGCCCAGGAATCTCGGTGACACATACCTTCCATCAATGACGGACCCTTGCTGTCACGACCGCTATCCCAGCAGCAGTCGTGTCGCACCAGACGGAGGGGAAGGGGGACCCTTATCTACGGATGGGAAATAGAATGGTCACCCCTGACTAACCCTAAGCTGGCACCTGTCTGCCCTGATACCCTAGACGGGATGTGAACCCGTGCGGCGAGCAGGATGCCTAAACCCTTAGTCACCCTAACAAGACTAGCCTGGGGAAAGGCAGATGGGAGCACTAGTCACCATCACTCACGTCTAGGAGAACAACAGGGGAAGACAGCAACAAACAAACAAACAAACAAACTATAACATAGACTTATCCAGTCACGAGCAGAGAAGGTGATCCCAACAACGACAGTCCACGCCAGACCGGAGCTCCACAGCAATACCGTCAAACGATCTCCTCCAAAGGTCAGAATAGCACTGGAAGTAAGGACTATATCTGGCAATGACTGCAAGTGAAACTGAAACTAATATAGTAGCTGGGAGTGGCAGACAGGACTCACCTGAGAAGGATGCCTACAAACTCCCAGTCAGGACAAAAAGGTTCACAAGGCAAAACCCGGATGACATACCCTGAACCACGGAGCAAACTCACAAGCTATCGCGAGTAGCAAGTCGCTGCGACCTTCTCCTCCCAGACCTGTCTGGATCAGTCACAGTCGTGACAGTACCCCCCTTACTACGAGGGGCCACCGGACCCTCAAGACCCGGCCTCTCCGGATGGGACCTATGAAAAACCCGAATAAGTCTGTCCGCCTTTATCTCTGATGCTGGCACCCACATTCTCTCTTCGGGACCATAACCTCTCCAGTGCACCAGGTACTGAAGAGAGCGGCGAACATATCGTGAATCAACAATCTTTTCTACCTGAAACTCAAGACTGCCATCAACAACCACCGGTGGAGGCGGTAGTGGCAATGGTTCAGGAGGTTCTACATATCTCTTAAGCAGAGATCTGTGGAAGACATTATGGATCCTTAGAGTCTGAGGTAGCTCCAGGCGAAAAGCCACCGGGTTAATGACCTTAATTACCCTATAAGGACCAATAAATCTCGGACCTAATTTCCACGAGGGAACCTTCAACTTGATATTTCTGGTAGACAACCACACCAAGTCATTCACCCCAAGGTCCGGACCTTCAGAGCGCTTCTTATCAGCCGCACGTTTGTATCTACCACCAATTCTCTTCAAACTTTCTTGCACACTCTGCCACACTGATGAAAGTGAAGACGCAAATCGTTCCTCCTCGGGAATCCCAGACGGCCCCCCCTCACTAAACGTACAAAACTGAGGATGGAAACCATACGCACCAAAAAATGGTGACTTATCTGTGGATTCTTGACGACGATTATTAATGGCAAACTCGGCTAACGGTAAATAAGATGACCATTCCTCCTGATTTTCGGAAACAAAGCATCTCAAATATGTCTCTAGGTTTTGATTGGTACGTTCAGTCTGACCGTTGGACTGTGGATGGAAAGATGAAGAAAACGACAGATTAACCCCTAAACGAGAACAAAAAGCTTTCCAAAATTTAGAAACAAATTGGGTACCACGATCCGAAACAATATCGGAAGGGACCCCGTGAAGCTTCACGATGTGGTCAATAAAAACCTGAGCCAGTGTATTAGCATTAGGCAATGCGGTAAGAGCAATAAAGTGCACCATTTTACTGAATCTGTCAACAACTACAAGAATAACAGTCTTCCCAGCTGATACTGGTAGATCCGTAATGAAATCCATTGATAGGTGCGTCCAAGGCCTGTTGGGGATGGCCAGAGGTAAAAGACGCCCTGCTGGACGAGTATGATCTACCTTAGAACGAGCACAGGTAGCACATGCAGACACAAAATTAAACACCTCCTGGCGCCACTTAGGCCACCAGAACCGACGAGACACTAATTCAGAGGTTGCCTTACTACCTGGGTGTCCTGCCAGTGTGGAGTTATGGTGTTCTTTTAGTATCTCCAGGCGTAAATTTTCTGGCACAAACAGTTTACCCGAGGGGCAGGAGGCCGGGGCGTCCCTCTGAGCTTCCAACACCCTCCCCTCTAAACCTGAGTGTAATGCAGAGACCACCACCCCCTTTTGCAAAATAGGCTCTGGTACCTCAACATCACCCCCTCCAGGAAAACTTCGAGACAATGCATCCGCCTTAGTATTTTTTGCCCCCGGGCGATAGGTTATTACAAAATTAAACCTAGTAAAAAATAACGACCACCGAGCCTGTCTAGGGTTGAGACGTTTAGCAGACTCCAGATATAATAAGTTTTTGTGATCAGTAATCACTGACGGGATGAACCGCCCCCTCCAAAAAATGACGCCACTCCTCAAAGGCCAACTTAATAGCCAAAAGTTCCCTGTTGCCAATATCATAGTTCCTTTCTGCAGTAGACAATTTCTTCGAAAAGAAAGCACACGGACGCCATTCACCAGGGGACGGGCCCTGAGAAAGTACCGCTCCCACCCCCACCTCTGATGCATCAACCTCTACAATAAAAGGAAGCGAGACATCTGGCTGTACGAGAATAGGGGCCGAGGTGAATCTCTCCTTCAGAGATGTAAAGGCAGTTTTGGCTGCATGTGACCATTTGGAAAAATCGGATCCCTTTCGGGTCATGTCAGTCAGTGGTTTGACCACCAAGGAATAGTTCTTTATAAACTTTCTATAAAAATTGGCAAACCCCAGGAAACGTTGCAATGCCTTCAGGTTCTCAGGCAGATCCCAGTCCATAATCGCCCGGACTTTCTCTGGATCCATGCGGAAACCTGAATCTGACAACACATACCCCAGAAATTGCAGTTCTTTTACGGCGAACACACATTTCTCTAATTTAGCAAACAATTTGTTGGCCCTTAATATCTGCAGCACTTGTCTCACATGGATCTTATGTGTCTCCAAATCCGGAGAATAGACCAGGATGTCATCAAGATATATCACAACAAATCTCCCGATAAGGTGACTAAAAATATCGTTGACAAAATGTTGGAACACCGCAGGCGCATTAGTAAGACCAAATGGCATGACCAGATTTTCATAATGCCCTTCTGGAGTATTAAAAGCCGTCTTCCACTCATCCCCCTCTTTGATGCGAACCAGGTTATAGGCTCCTCTGAGATCCATTTTAGAGAACCATTTAGCACCAGCAACCTGATTAAAGAGGTCGGGAATGAGAGGAAGAGGATAGGGATCTCGGATAGTTATCCGGTTTAATTCCCGGAAATCCAGGCAAGGACGCAGGCCCCCATCTTTCTTTTTAACAAAAAAGAAACCTGCAGCCACGGGTGAAGAAGAGGGTCTGATGTGTCCCTTAGCCAAACTGTCCGAAATATAATCTTTCATAGCCTTCCTCTCCGGGCCGGAAAGATTGTATAACCGGGTTTTAGGTAGTTTTGCCCCAGGTACAAGATTAATCGGGCAATCATATGGACGATGAGGTGGTAACCCCTGACAACCCTTCTCAAAAAACACATCCATAAAATCTGACAGAAAGGCAGGTAGAGATGTTACAGAGAGTGTGGAGAACCTACTACTCAAGCAGTTGTCCTTACAATGTTCACTCCACAGTCTCCCCGGCCTGCCAATCCACCACTGGATTGTGGGTCACCAGCCAGGGAAGCCCCAATACCATAGGAGCCGGGAGACCGTCCAGGACATAACAAGAGATAATTTCTTTATGGAGGTCCCCTACCTGCAGATGGATATTATGGATGATCTGAGTTAACTCTCTGAGTAAGAGGGGAGGAGTCAATGGCAAAAACAGGAATAGTTCTGCGTACCGGTTCCGGAGTAAAACCCAGAGCCTGAGCAAACCGTGAATCCACCAAGTTGACCCCTGCCCCACTGTCCAAAAAGACGGAACAGATCTCAGTCTTATTGCCCGCCTCAACGGTAGCGGACAACAAAAACTGAGACATGCGTATGGAGGAAACAAATACGCCCAGACTGTTATCCTCCACACAATCTGGGGACTCTAGTTTTTCCGGCGGCTCCTTTGTTTGTGGTCTCTTGGGTTCTGAGGGACATACCTTTACAAAATGACCCCTCCCCCCACAACGAAAACAAACCTCTGAGCTACGGCGGACCTTAGGAGGATTCACCCGTCTAGTGGCGCCCCTTATTTGCATTGGTTTGACTGGATCATAACAAACTGATCCCTGCCCTATAGAGGCCTCTGTAGAATTTAATAGTCTCTCCCTGAGTCGTCTGTCGATTCTTATGGACAGAGACATAGCAGCCTCAAGAGACCCAGGGACCTCGTATACCGCCAGCGCGTCTTTTAATTTTTCAGACAACCCCTGGCAGAACTGACTCCTAAGGGCCGAGTCGTTCCATAATGTATCAGTAGCCCACCTACGGAATTCGGAACAATATAGTTCAGCAGACCGGTTCTCTTGCCGAAGTCTACGTAGCTTAGACTCAGCCACTGAGACCCTGTCCGGGTCATCATATACGAGACCCAGGGCTTCAAAAAACTCCTCCACTGATCGTAAGGCCGGAGAGTCTGATGGTAGGGAGAAAGCCCAAGCCTGCGGATCTCCTTGCAAGAGCGAAATTACAATGCCCACCCGTTGTTCCTCACCGCCGGAGGACCTAGGGCGTAACCTGAAGAACAATTTACAAGCTTCTCTGAAGGTTACAAATTGGTCTCTTCCTCCTGAGAACCTATCAGGTAAAGCCACTTTTGGCTCAGGAGTACCCTGGTTTCCCGTAGCAACGGTGGAACCCAAGGATTGCTGCTGCTGCTGCTGCAGCACAGTTGCTTTTAATCCTGCCACTTCAAGGGATAACCCCTGGAATTGTTTCGCCAAAACCGTAACCGGATCCATAGTGGAACAGAAAAATACAAAGCAAAACAGCAAGCAGAAAAAAAAAAAAAAAGTCACTTTTTTTTTTTTTTTTTAAATGGCCAGATATACTGTCACGACCGCTATCCCAGCAGCAGTCGTGTCGCACCAGACGGAGGGGAAGGGGGACCCTTATCTACGGATGGGAAATAGAATGGTCACCCCTGACTAACCCTAAGCTGGCACCTGTCTGCCCTGATACCCTAGACGGGATGTGAACCCGTGCGGCGAGCAGGATGCCTAAACCCTTAGTCACCCTAACAAGACTAGCCTGGGGAAAGGCAGATGGGAGCACTAGTCACCATCACTCACGTCTAGGAGAACAACAGGGGAAGACAGCAACAAACAAACAAACAATCTATAACATAGACTTATCCAGTCACGAGCAGAGAAGGTGATTCCAACAACGACAGTCCACGCCAGACCGGAGCTCCACAGCAATACCATCAAACGATCTCCTCCAAAGGTCAGAATAGCACTGGAAGTAAGGACTATATCTGGCAATGACTGCAAGTGAAACTGAAACTAATATAGTAGCTGGGAGTGGCAGACAGGACTCACCTGAGAAGGATGCCTACAAACTCCCAGTCAGGACAAAAAGGTTCACAAGGCAAAACCCGGATGACATACCCTGAACCACGGAGCAAACTCACAAGCTATCGCGAGTAGCAAGTCGCTGCGACCTTCTCCTCCCAGACCTGTCTGGATCAGTCACAGTCGTGACACTTGCGCCTTACTACAAGTGCTATTTTTTTTTTTCATAACTCAGACAACCCCTTTAAGGCCGCAGCTATTTTTTTTATTTTTTTCATTTTTATATCTCTGTATTTCAAAACTATGCCTTTTCTATTTTTCCCATCAACACAGCTGTATGTGAGCTATGCTTTTTATAGTTAAATTTCTAGTTTCAAAAGCCAATTATTGTTTGATAAGCATATAAAGGTGTAAGGTGTAATGTGTAAGAAGGTGTATAAACAAAGATAGCCAATAGAAACGGACCACAAAAATAACTATAAAAGCAAAGGAACAAAGGTTCCATTGAAATAATGGGGGTCATTCTCAGCTACATCGGAGATATGCCAATACCCCTCACCACTGGTGAAAGTAAGGGACTTGCTAGGATTGGAGGGACCCTTGACAGGGAACTGTTTTGCACTTAAAATCTCGCTATCTGTTTCATATGTTAGTCATATTTCACCTCAATTTTCTAATATACTGGCAAATAAAAGCAAACTTCTTGGAACTCTTGAAATGTGGCAACCTGCTTAGGGAACTGACCTGGTATGAAACATTTCTTTCCTCTACAGCCCCTTTAAGAAAAGGTATTTTGCTGGTGTAAAGACAACAAATTTCCTGTAATGCTTGATGTTCTTCCATATGATAAAGCCAAGGAAGGGGAACTGGGGGTCTCTTTTACAACAAAAGAACGTAAGCTGATTTTTAGGAATTGTTGTGGGCCTTCTAGATGTATCCACTTTACAGGAAACAAGCTTTAAACTTGTTAGCAGACGGTATAGGATGCTGGCATTCCTACACTTGTTCAATCACACCATACCTGATGTTTGCTGGTGATGACTGCGTGATAGAGGTTCCTATCTTTACATATGGTGGAACTGTGACAAAATTGAACCTTTCTGGTGAGTGGGAGAAGATATCTTCTTAAATGTTTAAGGCCTCATGTGTGCGCTTGTACTCGCGCATCTTATGATCACGATCAAATGACGTAATTAAGGACAGTACATTGTCCTTGTAACTTGGATCCAGCAGCATGATCACTCAGTAATCAGCACAAGTTAGAATGTGGGCAACTCGGCAGTCGTTGCGGAGACACTGCAGCATGTAATCACTCATGTGTGCCAGGCTGCCCAGAGGCAACGAAAATCTGTCCTCTGTGGGAGGTGTAGCGTCTGTGTCCTCTGTATCCCCCCAGCCACGTACCAGTGATGGCCATAAGCTGGTTTGGGTGCCACCCTGCTGTGAACACGGTTCCTCCTTCTCCTCCTGGCGTTTGTGTACCTGGCGTTTGTGGGTGCAGGATCCCACCCTCGGACCACTTGTGAATAACTGGCCAGAAACCCTATGAAATGAACTCTCTTCCTCCTTCTCCTCCTCCTGTGCCACATCCTCTTCCATCATCGCCAGAAGCGTTTTTTCAAGGAGGCATAGAAGTGGGATAGTAAAGATGAGAACGGCATTATCGGCACTGGCCATGTTGGTGGAGTACTCGAAACAGCACAACAAGGAACACATGGAGGCCCAACCATGGTGGTGAAGTGGTGCTGTTCCACAGAGCGACTCACCCATGCGTGCTGCAGCTGAAACTCCACTATTGCCTGCTGCTGCTCGCACAGTCTTGCCAGCATGTGTTCCACCTTGTGGGCACGTCGCATATGAGGCGGTGAGTGCGAAGGCCGAAGGCCGAAAGCGCGCACAGACGGCCCGCACTGCAGCAGCTCTGACATATCTGGGTAATTTTTAAGGAACTTCTGCACCACCAAATTCAGCACATGAGATTTTGCCCATTATTGCACACCACCAGGCCTGGCTTGAGGCTCACTGGCACCAACCACTCATCGGTCTGTTGTTCAAGGCCCATCCACAGCTCCTGCACGGTGTGCAGTTTGTCCCCTAAACAAATAAGTTTTAAAACTGCCTGCTGTCGTTTACCCTTAGCTGTGCTGAAGTTGGTGGCGAATGTGTAATGCTGACTGGATGAGGAGTAAGTAGAGCATGAGGAAGTGGAGTAGGAGGAGGAAGCAACAGGAGGCAAAGAAAAGCGCCCTGCAGTCCTCGTGGTGGAAGGACATGAGCCAAACTGCTATCCGCCTCAGGCCCAGCCACCACTGCATTTACCCAGTGTGCTGTTATGGAGATATAACGTCCCTGGCCATGCTTACTGGTCCACGTATCCGTAGTTAGGTGGACTTTGCCACAAATGGCGTTGCACAGTGTACACCTGATTTTGTCCCCCATTTGGTTGTGCAGGGAAAAGATGGCACAATGAACTGTGGGACAGCCACCGCCATAAGGCTTTTAAAACTCTCCGTCTTCACCAGAAGGAATGACAGCATTTCAAAGGCCAGTAATTTTCAAATGCTGGCATTCAGGGCCATGGATCATGGGTGGGTCCTGGCAGGGCCAGCGCTACCATAAGGCAGACCAAGCGGCTGCCTTAGGGCGTGCCCTGCGCAGGGCGGAAGAATGAATCACCTTTTTTTTTTTTTTTAATCACTTACTACGATTGAATTTGTGCCGCAGCGCTGCCGTCCGCCTGCCCCCAGCCTGCGTGTGCCGGCCGCTCCCAGCCCTCACTCATGGCATCACGGTCACATGGGCTCAGGCCATGGGGGCGTGACTGGTGACAGTGAGCAGCGCCGCGGGAACAGGGACTAGAGATGAGGCGAGCTGACTGTGTCTGTGTTATGTTTGCGCTGACCTGGGTACATTAAATTAAGAAAACAGCTGAGCTGAGTACTGCAGTAAGTCATCACCTGCAGGGGAGAATCCCAGTAATGCATTTGAGGTCCCGTCAGATAATTAGTGACTGTGAGGGGTCCGCATGTGAGAACGCGATACAGTAAGCCACGTGTTACGTCCCTTGTGGCCCCTTATTTTATACACTGAAGGAGTCAAGAGTAAAGATATAACGGTTGCAATGTTGCTTTCTGAGTTCATTGCTGTAAATTAATATGTAATATTTCATCTTCCTGTAACAGGGATGAGAATATTCATGATTTGTTGCATCAGCCCCATGGTGTGGTTAGTACTTTATTAATGGAATTAAAGTAAGGGGAAAGGTTCGACCGTCTGAGTCACACTCCGTGTGGAGAGGCAGATATGGAAGTATTCAGAGGTGTGGGATGAATGATAATACTTACGGGGGAGGAAGGTGAGATCACTAATGTCCATTTATAAGTGTCATCAGTAAACATCATCATACTGAGCGTCTATGATGGCAGCTAGAGGTCTATACAACCCAGGAGAAACTCATCTCGGCCATGTTCTCAAGATTCAGAATAGACAGTAAGATGACAATGATTCCTTGATTTGTTTTATTCTGCTTCTATTCTCATTCTATTGGGCCATCACCTAGGCATATCTGTTCCTGGGGAAGCTGAGTGGCAATCGATATGGCAAGAGTGAACGTACCATAACTTGTGTCTCGTCTGACTAACAGACACAGCCGTCAGCCAGACTGAAGACACAGCCAGAAGCAGGAGTCAGACAATCACAGCCCCACTCAGGTGTTAACATGGAGGCCTTGAGGGGGAGAAATGTGACATGGAGGCCTTGAGGGGGAGAAATGTGACATGGGGGGCTGATGGCTGACATGGGGGCATGATGGCTGACATGGGGGGGCTGATCTGAGGCATTGGGGCTCTGCTCTGAGGTCTGATTAACATTGGGGGTCTGATTGCTGGTCTGACCTGAGGTGTAATGGAATATATTTTTTTCTTATTATCCTCCTCTAAAACCTAGGTGCGTCTTATGGGCTGGTGCGTTTTATAGGGCGAAAAATACAGTCCTCAAACCAGCGATTGTCTGAAGCAGAGAGAAGATACCAGGACCACACAGAGGAGAAGCCATGCAGACGGGACCAGGGCCAGGTGAGCCAAAATGTAGCTTCGCTTGTGTTTGGTGTATTTCCTCTTCCGCTCCAGTGTTTGGGAGATGGAGAGCTGAACGCATCCGTGGGACATTGTGGAGATGCTTGGTGACCCAGGTGGTGGTGTTGCAGAAAAAAAGGCACTCTAGCCGACACACGCGTCAGGTACATGGCTCTCCTGAGATGGACACTATTGTTTTATGGGTATGTTACTTTATGGTGTGAGGTAGTTTTTTGTATAAGTGGTTGGTGCCTGCATATGCTATTTTTGGTACACTTGGCCATTTGCTATATGTTATAGGAAGATCGATCTTTGTATTTACTTGTTAAAGGGTAAAAAGATTGTGCACTGCACCCAAAAAACTAAATCTAGGTGGATCGCTGAGTTAACAAGCACTTCTGATTAAAGATTCTTTCCTATTCTCTCCCTCACAGCAGCAGCATCCTCTCCCTACACTAGTAACAGCAGAGTGACATGCAGTGCTACGTGACTTCAGCTTATATAGAGGCTGGGTCACATGCTGCACTGGCCAATCACAGCCATGCCATTAGTAGGCATGGCTGTGATGGCTTCTAAGGGCACAGAGTTAAATGCTTGTTAATTGGCTGCTTTGCAGCCTTTCAAAAAGCACCATAAAATCCGAACCCAAACTTTTACTGAAAAGTCCAAAAATCCCCAAATGCCTTTACAGTTCGGGTTCGCTCAGCCCTACTTATGAGGTTTTTGGGGTTTACCAATTACTACAGAAAATGTATCTTGAATTATTCCACTGTTGTGAAACCTCTGGCTGACATGACTAAGAAAGAGGTGGATTTCTCTGTCTGGTGGGAAGAGGCGTTACATGCTTTTTCCACTATAAAGAAATGTTTTTCTTCTGCTCCAATTTTGGTGCAGCCTGATGTGTCTCAGCTATTTATTGTTGAGATGGACGCATCAGAATTGGGAGTTGCTGCAGTTCTGTCCTTCTCCCGGTAAATGGCGCCCTTGTGTTTTTTTTTCGAAAAAACTCACTTCTGCCGAGAAAAATTATGATGTTGGCAATAGAGTTGCTGGCCATTAAGTTGGCCTTTGAGGTTAGAAGGAGCGATTCATCCCACTACTGGATTTAGCGATCATAAAAATCTGGCCTACCTGGAGTCGGCTAAACGTTTGAACCCAAGGCAGGCCAGATGGTCTTTGTTTTTTACCAGATTAAATTTAATTGTCACTTTTCACCCTGAGGTCAAGAATGTCAAGGCGGATGCCTTGTCGCGTAGCTTCCCTGGGTGGGGGTGGGGGGTGTGATACTGAGGATCCTGGTCCGATTTTGGCTGATGGGGTGGTTGTATCCGCCCTCTATCCTGAACTGGAGGCAGAGGTGTTGGAAGTTCAGGGAGATGCACCTGATTCCTGTCCCCCAGGGAGTTTGTTTGTTCCTTCTGAGCATCGTCACAAGGTGTTTAAGGAACATCATGATACTGTCCTTGCTGGACACCCTGGGAGCTTTGTTTGTCCTTCTCTTCGGCTTTTCACCCTCAGTCGAACAGACAAACTGAACGCACTAACCAGAATCTGGATATATATTTGAGGTGTTTTGTTGCTGAGAATCAGGAGGAGTGGTACTCATTTTTGAATAACCGTTGTTTTCGCCTTGAAACCTCTGCTTGGAAGATTCATGATGATGTCTTCCATAAATCTTTGTTGAAGAGTTATGTGGAACCTGCTGTACCATCTTCCTTGCCACCTCCACCTGTCTTGGTTGACGGGAATCTGGAGTTTCAAATTTCCAGCGTTGTTGACTCTCGTGTCATTCGGGGTTCCCTTCAATACCTTGTTCATTGGAAGGGTTACGGTCTGGAGGAGAGAATGTGGGTCCCGGCGACTGATGTGAATGCCAGTCGGCTTCTGAAGGCCTTTCACAGAGCCCACCCTGATAACGTTGGTCCTGGGTGCCCGGAGGTCACCCATAGAAGGGGGGGGGGGCACTGTCACTGCCTGCCCTAGGAGAGATATTAGAAGTTCAAATAGACGGAGGACTTAGGAGTCTATTTGACAGATCTCTTGTTTTCATTGTTGCTGACATGTTTCCACCCCTTCATAGATGCTGCTCATTATCAGTCAGGTGGCTCTTTATATGTTCCGACTCTCATTTGTTTCATTGCGGCTGATTGCTCTTCTGTGCGGCTGAGTGCTCTGCTTGTGTGGTGGTTCTCCTGTTCCAGTTCATCTCAAGCTAAGTCCTTTCCCTTTCCTGTTGTGTCTGTCCTGACTAGGCCTCAGGGAGACACTGGCTCCTTCAATTTTTTTTGTTCCCTAAGCTGAGGGTTTGGTGCAGTGTTTCAGCAGTCTCAGGTTCCGGTGCATGTGCATTTCTACCATTGAGACTTGCACATGTTGTTAGCAGCTTAGGGAGAGTATCAGGGAATGCTAGGAGGTGACCTCTTTATTCCCTAGGTTTGGGGCCTAGTCTATTGTTGTTTAGTTGTGGTTCCCTTTGGTTTTCTTTCCTTCCCCATACTTCCCGTGATATTATGCATGTCTGTTTGTATCACAGTGCAGTTCTGTTACTCATTGTTGTGTAGGCTGGCTGCCTGTAACCTCGTACTGGCTACAGTTATTCTGTGTATGCTGGTTGTCATTTGGACGTGCTGGCTGCAACATTCTGTGTCTGGTGTGTACTGACACTTGTAATTGTATGTTCAATGCTTCTTGTTACTCCTGGTTCTGATGGGGTTAACATTCCCTGGTCTGCTCCTGGGTGTGGCTTATCAGGTGCCCTCAATATGCAGCTATTTATACCTGTGAGCTGCTGGGCTTGTGGTCAGTCTGTCTTGGGCCTTGCTGGGTGTAGCACCTTGCTGCTGACCCAGGACGTCAGTCTGTCCTGTGCCTTACTGGATGTAGCCCCTTGCTGCTCACCCAGTGGGTTTTGCCATGTGCCCTTTTGTGTGGTGTTACCTGGTATGTTGTTGTTGTTACAGCTTTTTCTGATCTTCTATACCTGTCCTGTGATGATGTTGATGTTGTTATCCTTGTCCATGCCTCGCCTGTTCTTCTGTACCTGTTCTGTCTGGATCCACTATTTTCCATGTCTAGCCTGGCAGTACTCTAACTGCATCTGATAGCTTGGCAGTGCTAAACTGGTTCTGATCCTGCCTGTTCCATGTCCAGCCTGGCAGTGCCTACTGCTTATGATCTAGTCTGTTCCTTGTCTGTCCTGCAGTGCCTTACTGCTTCTGTTCCTGTGTTTGTCCTGCTTTTGAAGAGGGGGCCCTGGGTTCTCCGGAGGGAGGATCTCTAGTCTTTGTGCAGCTCTGCCTGAGACTGCCATGCTTCCATTCCACTTGGGGTCCAGGCACCTGCTTTTGTGCTGGTTCCCGTTTGTCTTGTTGTCTGATCCATGCCCTGTGTTTGCTTGGGTTCCGGTTCTGTTGTCTGTTCTGCTGGTGCTTGCACCAGCGTGGTTCCTTGCAGGTAGGGCCAATTGTACTGGGACCTTCCTGGAGGCGCGACCAGTGAGCCCTCGGCCCAGTTCATCCCCACCACCAGGGGCTCTTTGAATAACGGGGCTTACTGGCTTGCCTAACCTGCTTTACTGTCATGTTCTTTTATTACATGTATAATAAAGTATTCTGTTGGTCCCTGGTCTGAACCTTGCCTGTGTCCTGGTTTTCAAGATAAATATTACAATACTGTATACCCAGCACTGGTTTTCAAGATGTCCCGGAGGTCTGCCTTGGGCCTCTGGCATGTGACATGGTGAGTGTTCATACCTTGCTCTTTCTCAAAGGCGATCCTTTTACCTTGGTCTCTGGCTTATGAACAGAAATGCAAACAATTTCTTGTACCTTTCAGGAACTATACTACACTGAACAAAAATATAAACGCAACACTTTCGGTTTTGCTCCCATTTTGTATGAGCTGAACTGAAAGATCTGAAACATTTTCTACATAAACAAAAGACCCATTACTCTCAAATATTGCTTGCAAATAAATCTGTCTAAATCTGTGTTAGTGAACACTTCTCCTTTGCCGAGATAATCCATCCCACCTGGTGTGGCATATCAAGGTGCTGAATAGAGCATAAATATTGCACAGGTGTGCCTTAGACTGCCCACAATAAAAGTCCACTCTAAAATGTGCACAGTTTTGCCTTACCGGGGGGGGGGTATCTGGTGTGGCCACCATTTGCCTAAAGCAGTACAACACATCTCCGTCGCATAGAGTTGATCAGGTTGTTGATTGTGGCCTGTGGAATGTTGGTCCACTCCTCTTCAATAGCTCTGCGAAGTTGCAGAATATTGGCAGGAACTGGAACACTCTGTCGTATACGCCGATCCAGAGCATCCCAAACATGCTCAATGGGTGAACAATATTTGAGAGTAAGGGGGCTTTTGTGTACGTAGAAAATGATTCAGATCTTTGAGTTTAGCTCATGCAAAATGGTAGCAAAACTGAAAGTGTTCGTTTATATTTTTGTACAGTGTATGTTTCTCTGTTTTTATGCCACTCTATTACCATTTCTTTTCTTACTTCAGTTATACAACTGCCACAAATCACTGAAAAAAGGTGCACCACAATAATATGCAATTGACCATACTTACTAGACCCTCACGCTGATGTTAAAAGCTGAGACTTTAGCCAATATCTTCCAGTCAGGAACATATCAGAGCCCTGCGCACCCCATCAAGGTATCTCAGTGTGGCGTGGGTCCTATCACTAAACTACCTATCGTGTGTGAACACAGTCTGATAGGTGTTAAGGACCAACTCACAGCCAAGCTCCTACATATCTCCATAGTAAGATCCCTAATACAATGGGAGGGAGGAGGAGGCTGTGAGCCCCACCTATAACAGGGCATGTGACATAGGCTACCAGGTGCACCAAAATGTTACCAATGACAAGCATTAGCACATTCAATACATGTAAAGAAAAATCACTGAATAAAGTGGCCTAAATGGGAGGAAATGCTCAACCCCAAACAATGTAGCAGTGTTATAATGGCCAGTTTTCTACTTTCAGATAAGTCTTGTCTTTTCTTATTGTTTGGTGTTTGTTATATTCCCTGTTGTTTGTATCTGGGCCTGAGACAGAGACTTCCATTCATCCATCTGTGAAGGAATGGGTTGTCTCTGGTCCTTCCTTCATTCCAGGGACTCATAGGGATATTAGGGCCTAGGTATCCAGCATATAAATATTCCTACTAGGGATGAGCGAACTCGAACTGTATAGTTCGGGTTCGTACCGAATTTTGGGGTGTCCGTGACACGGACCCGAACCCGGACATTTTCGTAAAAGTCCGGGTTCGGGTTCGGTGTTCGTCGCTTTCTTGGCGCTTTTGTGACGCTTTCTTGGCGCTTTTTGAAAGGCTGCAAAGCAGCCAATCAACAAGCGTCATACTACTTGCCCCAAGAGGCCATCACAGCCATGCCTACTATTGGCATGGCTGTGATTGGCCAGAGCACCATGTGACCCAGCCTCTATTTAAGCTGGAGTCACATAGCGCCGCCCGTCACTCTGCTCTGATTAGCGTAGGGAGAGGTTGCGGCTGCGACAGTAGGGCGAGATTAGGCAGATTAACTCCTCCAAAGGACTTGATTAACTGATCGATCTGCAGCTGTGGATCATTGAGCTGCTGATCCTCAATTGCTCACTGTTTTTAGGCTGCCCAGACCGTTTGTCAGTCACATTTTTCTGGGGTGATCGGCGGCCATTTTGTGTCTTGTGGTGCGCCAGCACAAGCTGCGACCAAGTGCATTTAACCCTCAATGGTGTGGTTGTTTTTTGGCTAAAGCCTACATCAGGGTGAAGCTGTCACACCAAGTGCATTTAACCAGCAATAGTCTGTTCATTTTCTGGCCATATACAAAATCAGGGGCAAGCTGCGCCTGTCACCAAGTGCATTTAACCCTCAATGGTGTGGTTGTTTTTTGGCTAAAGCCTACATCAGGGTGAAGCTGTCACACCAAGTGCATTTAACCAGCAATAGTCTGTTCATTTTTTGGCCATATACAAAATCAGGGGCAAGCTGCGCCTGTCACCAAGTGCATTTAACCCTCAATGGTGTGGTTGTTTTTTGGCTAAAGCCTACATCAGGGTGAAGCTGTCACACCAAGTGCATTTAACCAGCAATAGTCTGTTCATTTTTTGGCCATATACAAAATCAGGGGCAAGCTGCGCCTGTCACCAAGTGCATTTAACCCTCAATGGTGTGGTTGTTTTTTGGCTAAAGCCTACATCAGGGTGAAGCTGTCACACCAAGTGCATTTAACCAGCAATAGTCTGTTCATTTTTTGGCCATATACAAAATCAGGGGCAAGCTGCGCCTGTCACCAAGTGCATTTAACCCTCAATGGTGTGGTTGTTTTCTGGCTAAAGCCTACATCAGGGTGAAGCTGTCACACCAAGTGCATTTAACCAGCAATAGTCTGTTTATTTTTTGGCCATATACTACATCAGGGGCAAGCTGCGCCCGTCACCAAGTGCATTTAACCCTCAGTAGTGTGGTTGGTCAAGCTGTGACACCAAGTGCATTTAACCAGCAATAGTCTGTTCATTTTTTGGCCATATACTACATCAGGGGCAAGCTGCGCCCGTCACCAAGTGCATTTAACCAGCAATAGTGTGGTCATTTTTTGGCCATATCCCAGTCTAATTCTGTCACTAAATCCATACCGGTCACCCAGCGCCTAAATACTAGGCCTCAAATTTATATCCCGCTAAATCTCTCGTTACCGCTGTCCTGTTGTAGCTGGGAAAGTTATTTAGTGTCCGTCAAAGCACATTTTTTGTTCTGGGTTGAAGTACAATTCCCAATTTAGCAATTTCATAATTTAGTGGTTTCTGCTATATCAGAGCTATTTGAAATCTATCCCTAAAAGGGTATATAATATTCAAGGTGCACATTGGGTCATTCAGAATAACTTCACACACACCCGCTACTGTGTATTTTCAAGTCTAATTCTGTCACTAAACCCATACCTGTCACCCAGCGCCTAAATACTAGGCCTCAAATTTATATCCTGCTAAATCTCTCGTTACCGCTGTCCTGTTGTAGCTGGGAAAGTTATTTAGTGTCCGTCAAAGCACATTTTTTGTTCTGGGTTGAAGTACAATTCCCAATTTAGCAATTTCATAATTTAGTGGTTTCTGCTATATCAGAGCTATTTGAAATCTATCCCTAAAAGGGTATATAATATTCAAGGTGCACATTGGGTCATTCAGAATAACTTCACACACACCCGCTACTGTGTATTTCCAAGTCTAATTCTGTCACTAAACCCATACCTGTCACCCAGCGCCTAAATACTAGGCCTCAAATTTATATCCTGCTAAATCTCTCGTTACCGCTGTCCTGTTGTAGCTGGGAAAGTTATTTAGTGTCCGTCAAAGCACATTTTTTGTTCTGGGTTGAAGTACAATTCCCAATTTAGCAATTTCATAATTTAGTGGTTTCTGCTATATCAGAGCTATTTGAAATCTATCCCTAAAAGGGTAGATCATATTGAAGGTGCACATAGGGTCATTCAGAATAACTTCACACACACCCGCTACTGTGTATTTCCAAGTCTAATTCTGTCACTAAACCCATACCTGTCACCCAGCGCCTAAATACTAGGCCTCAAATTTATATCCCGCTAAATCTCTCGTTACCGCTGTCCTGTTGTAGCTGGGAAAGTTATTTAGTGTCCGTCAAAGCACATTTTTTGTTCTGGGTTGAAGTACAATTCCCAATTTAGCAATTTCATAATTTAGTGGTTTCTGCTATATCAGAGCTATTTGAAATCTATCCCTAAAAGGGTATATAATATTCAAGGTGCACATTGGGTCATTCAGAATAACTTCACACACACCCGCTACTGTGTATTTCCAAGTCTAATTCTGTCACTAAACCCATACCTGTCACCCAGCGCCTAAATACTAGGCCTCAAATTTATATCCTGCTAAATCTCTCGTTACCGCTGTCCTGTTGTAGCTGGGAAAGTTATTTAGTGTCCGTCAAAGCACATTTTTTGTTCTGGGTTGAAGTACAATTCCCAATTTAGCAATTTCATAATTTAGTGGTTTCTGCTATATCAGAGCTATTTGAAATCTATCCCTAAAAGGGTATATAATATTCAAGGTGCACATTGGGTCATTCAGAATAACTTCACACACACCCGCTACTGTGTATTTCCAAGTCTAATTCTGTCACTAAACCCATACCTGTCACCCAGCGCCTAAATACTAGGCCTCAAATTTATATCCTGCTAAATCTCTCGTTACCGCTGTACTGTTGTTGCTTGGAAAGATATTTAGTGTCCGTCAAAGCACATTTTTTGTTCTGGGTTGAAATACAATTCCCAATTTAGCAATTTCATAATTTAGTGGTTCCTGCTATATCAGAGCTATTTGAAATCTATCCCAAAAAGGGTATATAATATTCAAGGTGCACATAGGGTCATTCAGAATAACTTCACACACACCCTCTACTGTGTATTTCCAAGTCTAATTCTGTCACTAAACCCATACCTGTCACCCAGCGCCTAAATACTAGGCCTCAAATTTATATCCTGCTAAATCTCTCGTTACCGCTGTACTGTTGTTGCTGGGCAAGATATTTAGTGTCCGTCAAAGCACATTTTTTGTTCTGGGTTGAAATACAATTCCCAATTTAGCAATTTCATAATTTAGTGGTTCCTGCTATATCAGAGCTATTTGAAATCTATCCCAAAAAGGGTATATAATATTCAAGGTGCACATAGGGTCATTCAGAATAACTTCACACACACGCTTCTGTGCATTTCCAAGTCTAATTCTGTCACTAAATCCATACCGGTCACCCAGCGCCTAAATACTAGGCCTCAAATTTATATCCCGCTGAATTTGAATACAATACATTGGGCCAAATAATATATTTGTTGTTGTGGTGAACCATAACAATGAGAAAAACATCTAGTAAGGGACGCGGACGTGGACATGGTCGTGGTGGTGTTAGTGGACCCTCTGGTGCTGGGAGAGGACGTGGCCGTTCTGCCACATCCACACGTCCTAGTGTACCAACTACCTCAGGTCCCAGTAGCCGCCAGAATTTACAGCGATATATGGTGGGGCCCAATGCCGTTCTAAGGATGGTAAGGCCTGAGCAGGTACAGGCATTAGTCAATTGGGTGGCCGACAGTGGATCCAGCACGTTCACATTATCTCCCACCCAGTCTTCTGCAGAAAGCGCACAGATGGCGCCTGAAAACCAACCCCATCAGTCTGTCACATCACCCCCATGCATACCAGGGAAACTGTCTCAGCCTCAAGTTATGCAGCAGTCTCTTATGCTGTTTGAAGACTCCGCTGGCAGGGTTTCCCAAGGGCATCCACCTAGCCCTTCCCCAGCGGTGAAAGACATAGAATGCACTGACGCACAACCACTTATGTTTCCTGATGATGAGGACATGGGAATACCACCTCAGCATGTCTCTGATGATGACGAAACACAGGTGCCAACTGCTGCGTCTTTCTGCAGTGTGCAGACTGAACAGGAGGTCAGGGATCAAGACTGGGTGGAAGACGATGCAGGGGACGATGAGGTCCTAGACCCCACATGGAATGAAGGTCGTGCCACTGACTTTCACAGTTCGGAGGAAGAGGCAGTGGTGAGACCGAGCCAACAGCGTAGCAAAAGAGGGAGCAGTGGGCAAAAGCAGAACACCCGCCGCCAAGAGACTCCGCCTGCTACTGACCGCCGCCATCTGGGACCGAGCACCCCAAAGGCAGCTTCAAGGAGTTCCCTGGCATGGCACTTCTTCAAACAATGTGCTGACGACAAGACCCGAGTGGTTTGCACGCTGTGCCATCAGAGCCTGAAGCGAGGCATTAACGTTCTGAACCTGAGCACAACCTGCATGACCAGGCACCTGCATGCAAAGCATGAACTGCAGTGGAGTAAACACCTTAAAACCAAGGAAGTCACTCAGGCTCCCCCTGCTACCTCTTCTGCTGCTGCCGCCTCGGCCTATTCTGCTGCTGCCGCCTCGGCCTCTTCCTCCGCCTCTGGAGGAACGTTGGCACCTGCCGCCCAGCAAACAGGGGATGTACCACCAACACCACCACCACCACCTCCGTCACCAAGCGTCTCAACCATGTCACACGCCAGCGTTCAGCTCTCCATCTCACAAACATTTGATAGAAAGCGTAAATTCCCACCTAGCCACCCTCGATCCCTGGCCCTGAATGCCAGCATTTCTAAACTACTGGCCTATGAAATGCTGTCATTTAGGCTGGTGGACACAGACAGCTTCAAACAGCTCATGTCGCTTGCTGTCCCACAGTATGTTGTTCCCAGCCGGCACTACTTCTCCAAGAGAGCCGTGCCTTCCCTGCACAACCAAGTATCCGATAAAATCAAGTGTGCACTGCGCAACGCCATCTGTAGCAAGGTCCACCTAACCACAGATACGTGGACCAGTAAGCACGGCCAGGGACGCTATATCTCCCTAACTGCACACTGGGTAAATGTAGTGGCAGCTGGGCCCCAGGCGGAGAGCTGTTTGGCGCACGTCCTTCCGCCGCCAAGGATCGCAGGGCAACATTCTTTGCCTCCTGTTGCCACCTCCTCCTTCTCGGCTTCCTCCTCCTCTTCTTCCACCTGCTCATCCAGTCAGCCACACACCTTCACCACCAACTTCAGCACAGCCCGGGGTAAACGTCAGCAGGCCATTCTGAAACTCATATGTTTGGGGGACAGGCCCCACACCGCACAGGAGTTGTGGCGGGGTATTGAACAACAGACCGACGAGTGGTTGCTGCCGGTGAGCCTCAAGCCCGGCCTGGTGGTGTGTGATAATGGGCGAAATCTCGTTGCAGCTCTGGGACTAGCCAATTTGACGCACATCCCTTGCTTGGCGCATGTGCTGAATTTGGTGGTGCAGAAGTTCATTCACAACTACCCCGACATGTCAGAGCTGCTGCATAAAGTGCGGGCCGTCTGTTCGCGCTTCCGGCGTTCACATCCTGCCGCTGCTCGCCTGTCTGCGCTACAGCGTAACTTCGGCCTTCCCGCTCACCGCCTCATATGCGACGTGCCCACCAGGTGGAACTCCACCTTGCACATGCTGGACAGACTGTGCGAGCAGCAGCAGGCCATAGTGGAGTTTCAGCTGCAGCACGCACGGGTCAGTCGCACTACAGAACAGCACCACTTCACCACCAATGACTGGGCCTCCATGCGAGACCTGTGTGCCCTGTTGCGCTGTTTCGAGTACTCCACCAACATGGCCAGTGGCGATGACACCGTTATCAGCGTTACAATACCACTTCTATGTCTCCTTGAGAAAACACTTAGGGCGATGATGGAAGAGGAGGTGGCCCAGGAGGAGGAGGAGGAGGAGGAGGAAGAGGGGTCATTTTTAGCACTTTCAGGCCAGTCTCTTCGAAGTGACTCAGAGGGAGGTTTTTGGCAACAGCAGAGGCCAGGTACAAATGTGGCCAGCCAGGGCCCACTACTGGAGGACGAGGAGGACGAGGATGAGGAGGAGGTGGAGGAGGATGAGGATGAAGCATGGTCACAGCGGGGTGGCACCCAACGCAGCTCGGGTCCATCACTGGTGCGTGGCTGGGGGGAAAGGCAGGACGATGACGATACGCCTCCCACAGAGGACAGCTTGTCCTTACCCCTGGGCAGCCTGGCACACATGAGCGACTACATGCTGCAGTGCCTGCGCAACGACAGCAGAGTTGCCCACATTTTAACCTGTGCGGACTACTGGGTTGCCACCCTGCTGGATCCACGCTACAAAGACAATGTGCCCACCTTACTTCCTGCACTGGAGCGTGATAGGAAGATGCGCGAGTACAAGCGCACGTTGGTAGACGCGCTACTGAGAGCATTCCCAAATGTCACAGGGGAACAAGTGGAAGCCCAAGGCCAAGGCAGAGGAGGAGCAAGAGGTCGCCAAGGCAGCTGTGTCACGGCCAGCTCCTCTGAGGGCAGGGTTAGCATGGCAGAGATGTGGAAAACTTTTGTCAACACGCCACAGCTAACTGCACCACCACCTGATACGCAACGTGTTAGCAGGAGGCAACATTTCACTAACATGGTGGAACAGTACGTGTGCACACCCCTCCACGTACTGACTGATGGTTCGGCCCCATTCAACTTCTGGGTCTCTAAATTGTCCACGTGGCCAGAGCTAGCCTTTTATGCCTTGGAGGTGCTGGCCTGCCCGGCAGCCAGCGTTTTGTCTGAACGTGTATTCAGCACGGCAGGGGGCGTCATTACAGACAAACGCAGCCGCCTGTCTACAGCCAATGTGGACAAGCTGACGTTCATAAAAATGAACCAGGCATGGATCCCACAGGACCTGTCCGTCCCTTGTCCAGATTAGACATTAACTACCTCCCCATAACCATATATTATTGGACTCCAGGGCACTTCCTCATTCAATCCTATTTTTATTTTCATTTTACCATTATATTGCAAGGCTACCCAAAGTTGAATGAACCTCTCCTCTGCCTGTGTGCTAGGCCTAAATATATGCCAATGGATTGTTGCAGTGGTGGCTGACGTGAAGCCTCATTCTCTGCTATGACATGCAGACTGATTCTCTGGTGACATGAAGCCAGATTGTCTGTTACGGGACCTCTCTCCTCTGCCTGGGTGCTGGGCCTGAATTTATGACAATGGACTGTTGCAGTGGTGGCTGACGTGAAGCCTGATTCTCTGCTATGACATGCAGACTGATTCTCTGCTGACATGAAGCCAGATCCTCTGTTACGGGACCTCTCTCCTCTGCCTGGGTGCTGGGCCTAAATTTATGAAAATGGACTGTTGCAGTGGTGGGTGACGTGAAGCCTCATTCTCTGCTATGACATGCAGACTGATTCTCTGCTGACATGAAGCCAGATTGTCTGTTACGGGACCTCTCTCCTCTGCCTGGGTGCTGGGCCTAAATATCTGACAATGGACTGTTGCATTGGTGGCTGACGTGAAGCCTGATTCTCTGCTATGATATGAAGACTGATTCTCTGCTGACATGAAGCCAGATTGTCTGTTACGGGACCTCTCTCCTCTGCCTGTGTGCTAGGCCTAAATATATGCCAATGGATTGTTGCAGTGGTGGCTGACGTGAAGCCTGATTCTCTGCTATGACATGCAGACTGATTCTCTGGTGACATGAAGCCAGATCCTCTGTTACGGGACCTCTCTCCTCTGCCTGGGTGCTGGGCCTAAATTTATGAAAATGGACTGTTGCAGTGGTGGGTGACGTGAAGCCTGATTCTCTGCTATGACATGCAGACTGATTCTCTGGTGACATGAAGCCAGATCCTCTGTTACGGGACCTCTCTCCTCTGCCTGGGTGCTGGGCCTAAATTTATGAAAATGGACTGTTGCAGTGGTGGGTGACGTGAAGCCTCATTCTCTGCTATGACATGCAGACTGATTCTCTGCTGACATGAAGCCAGATCGTCTGTTACGGGACCTCTCTCCTCTGCCTGGGTGCTGGGCCTAAATTTATGAAAATGGACTCTTACAGTGGTGGGTGACGTGAAGCCTGATTCTCTGCTATGACATGAAGACTGATTCTCTGCTGACATGAAGCCAGATCCTCTGTTACGGGACCTCTCTCCTCTGCCTGGGTGCTGGGCCTAAATATCTGACAATGGACTGTTGCATTGGTGGCTGACGTGAAGCCTGATTCTCTGCTATGATATGAAGACTGATTCTCTGCTGACATGAAGCCAGATTGTCTGTTACGGGACCTCTCTCCTCTGCCTGTGTGCTAGGCCTAAATATATGCCAATGGATTGTTGCAGTGGTGGCTGACGTGAAGCCTGATTCTCTGCTATGACATGCAGACTGATTCTCTGGTGACATGAAGCCAGATCCTCTGTTACGGGACCTCTCTCCTCTGCCTGGGTGCTGGGCCTAAATTTATGAAAATGGACTGTTGCAGTGGTGGGTGACGTGAAGCCTGATTCTCTGCTATGACATGCAGACTGATTCTCTGGTGACATGAAGCCAGATCCTCTGTTACGGGACCTCTCTCCTCTGCCTGGGTGCTGGGCCTAAATTTATGAAAATGGACTGTTGCAGTGGTGGGTGACGTGAAGCCTCATTCTCTGCTATGACATGCAGACTGATTCTCTGCTGACATGAAGCCAGATTGTCTGTTACGGGACCTCTCTCCTCTGCCTGGGTGCTGGGCCTGAATTTATGACAATGGACTGTTGCAGTGGTGGCTGACGTGAAGCCTGATTCTCTGCTATGATATGAAGACTGATTCTCTGCTGACATGAAGCCAGATTGTCTGTTACGGGACCTCTCTCCTCTGCCTGGGTGCCGGGGCCTAAATATCTGAGAATGGACTGTTCCAGTGGTGGGTAACGGGAAGCCAGATTCTCTGCTATGATATGAAGACTGATTCTCTGCTGACATGAAGCCAGATTGTCTGTTACGGGACCTCTCTCCTCTGCCTGGGTGCTGGGCCTAAATTTATGAAAATGGACTCTTACAGTGGTGGGTGAC
Source organism: Bufo gargarizans (assembly GCF_014858855.1). Lineage (NCBI taxonomy): Eukaryota > Metazoa > Chordata > Amphibia > Anura > Bufonidae > Bufo > Bufo gargarizans. Next base: position 358,037,592 of record NC_058080.1, on the reverse strand, counting down.
GTGAAGCCTGATTCTCTGCTATGACATGAAGACTGATTCTCTGCTGACATGAAGCCAGATTGTCTGTTACGGGACCTCTCTCCTCTGCCTGGGTGCCGGGGCCTAAATATCTGAGAATGGACTGTTCCAGTGGTGGGTGACGGGAAGCCAGATTCTCTGCTATGGAACCTCTCTCCAATTGATTTTGGTTAATTTTTATTTATTTAATTTTTATTTTAATTAATTTCCCTATCCACATTTGTTTGCAGGGGATTTACCTACATGTTGCTGCCTTTTGCAGCCCTCTAGCCCTTTCCTGGGCTGTTTTACAGCCGTTTTAGTGCCGAAAAGTTCGGGTCCCCATTGACTTCAATGGGGTTCGGGTTCGGGACGAAGTTCGGATCGGGTTCGGATCCCGAACCCGAACATTTCCGGGATGTTCGGCCGAACTTCTCGAACCCGAACATCCAGGTGTTCGCTCAACTCTAATTCCTACCTTCAAGGTCTATTCATATTGATAGATAGTTAAGGCCCGGATTAAGATTGTTTAGGAGGTGACATGTTCCTTCCCTAGTTTCCAGCCCCAGTTGCTGTTCCTCTTCCCTCCTGTGTTCAGTGTGGCGTTTTCCCGCCACACTGATCGTGACACCCACTTTCTGCTCAACGTACATGTGTAGGGCTGGTACAGCTTTTTTGAAAAAGTATTGTTGGCTTGAGACTCTCCACCTTGGATGGGCAAAACCCATCAGTTCTCTGAAATGTGCAGTCAACTACATGGAAAGGGTAGGACCTTTATACCAGCAACTTGCCCAGGTGCACATTTAGCTTCTGTGCTGTTGGATGAGTGCACTTATACTGTTGTCTTTTTGCAATTGCCCTTTAATACTGAGTCTGATACACAGTAAGTATAAAATAACAGTTTAACTAAGAATGTGGCAGCAGTTGAAAAAGATGCATGTAGCAATATATTAGACGGCCCTTTAATACTGAGTCTGACAAACTGTAAGTCTGTGTATAAAATAACAGATTAAGAATGTGGCAGCAGTTGAACAAAATGCACACAACGATTACGCTCAACCTGCAGTGTCTCTACTGTCTCCCTACAGTCTCAAGAAACTCTCCCTACGATCTCCCTGCACTGTTCCAGCACTCTCCCTAGCCAATATTCTAATATTAATAGTTTTCTGCAACACTAACCCTAGTGCATAAGTGCTTTTTACGTCTCTCCCTATGCTTAGCTGACAGTGAAATGGTGCTGAAAGAGGCTTTTATCGGGCCATAACATCACAGGGGATTGCTGTCTGCAGATTGGCTGGTTTCACAGAATAATTATTGATCTGATCTCGCATTGCCAGGCTTCTTATCTTTCACTTTGTAACATTTGTAGCCACCAGTTTAGAAAAAAATAGATTTGGATTCATGGTGAATAAAATTTTCCTAAACTCCAGTCCTATGCATAATGGTTATAGAGGTGTTCTTTTCATGGAATTCTGCGCCTTTTTTTCTTCAATCATACCATACCTCATCGGTCCACAGGACTTGCTTAGATGTTCTTTGACAAACTTCTGATACAGAATTTTATAGTGAGGACGCAAGAGAGGTTTTCTGGTGATTTACTTTTCCATGAAGGCCAAAATTGTTTAGGTGACACAGAACAGTAGAACAAAGTACAACAACTTCAAAGTCTGCTAACTCATCCTGAAGGTCTTTTGCAATCAGGCGGGGGATGATTTGCCTTTCTAGAAATGCTATGAGCAGCGGTCCCTGAAATTTTTCTCGGTCTTCCAGACTTTCTGTTGACCTCCACTGTTCCTGTTACTATGATTTCTTAATTACATTTTGAATTAAGGAAATGGCAAGCTGAAAACACTTTGCTATCTTTTTATAGCCTTCTACTGCTTTGTGGGCCTCAACCATTTTCAGAGCGTTAGATAGCTGCTTAGAAGAACCTATGGCTGCCGTTTCTTTGGGTAAGGATAGAAAAGTCTGAGGATTTTTTAAAGCTTTCCTAACGATGATTGTGAACAGACCTTAACCGTAACAGGCTATTTAAAGTCTGAGTCCTCGGTCAAAATTACCTGAGCACTCAAATCTACCTGTGTTCCCATACTTTTTGCAAGGTACTTCTTTTCTTTTTTCACTCTAAAGTTGTACAAAACCAAAATAATACACGGATATTGCTTAAAATGTTGAAAAGTGTGTTTCATCTTTAACGTTATGCCGTTTGGAGATGATTTAACCCTTCACAGTTGCAGTAATTTTGACCAGGGGTGCCCAAACATTTGAATGCCATTGTAAATTGGCAACTAGAGGATTTCTCTGCATTTCACACAGCAGACCATTCCATAATCCACACACTGACACCAAAGCAGAAAAGCTCCTCAGTATAACTAAAAACAAACTAGCGGCCACAGAGTACACACAGTAAGTTACAGCTCATTCATATAGATGTTAAACTCGTTTGTGTACCGGCCTATGAATGGTGTATGGTGCATGCTATGATTTTTTTTTATCATAGCATGCACCATCTATTGTTGGAGATGCCTTTGGACTAGGTTTATATTTTACTGGCAGCTGTGAAGGGCTACATTTAGATGATATGTTTTAACCACACAGTCAAAATTGCATTAAAAAGGCATTTAAAAAAAATCGCACTCAGTTTTACCCTGTTTGCTGCAGTTTTGTGATGTGACTATTTGCTATGCATTTTTTCCCCGGTTAAAAATGTAACATCATTGCATTTCACTAGTGTCAACTGCATGACCAATAATCATGGTCAAATCAAGTACATTTTCGACATCCTATGTAGCTATTGTATACCATCAAGTCAATAGTTTGCTTTAGCTTAACTAATAGGGTTTGTGAGCACTAAACATGCATTGAGCAGCATTGACTCCAAATACAGCCCAGACAGTTGTCTTGCATAAACACATAGTGAACTATGGTTTTGGTGTTCATATTTGTCATATTTACCTTTTCACAGCGATCATACCACTTTAGCAAAGAAAGCTGGCAGTGGATGTCCTTCAAAATGTCTTTTTAATGCCACCATTTTGAGCTACCTCTAATGCATTACTTAAAAAAAAATGGTGGCAACAGTGTAAAAATTAGCATTTCTGCCATTGTTTTTAGGATTTAATCTGTACGGTGTTTATTGCACAGTAAAAATTACCAGTTAAATGGTTTTCTGTATGTTTAATGTTGATGGATAGGCCATTAATAGCTGATTGGTGGGAGGTATGACTCCTGCCACCCAGCTGTCTGACGAGGCTGTGGCAACCCGGAGAGAGCTGCAGTCTGTTTGTAGGCCAGTGATGTCATATTCATTGGTCTTATGGAGTTCTTATCTCCACTGTCAACTGCTATCAAGGAGAGTCAGGAAGCTCCCATGAAAATTAGATGGTCGGCTGGTCCTGGAAAATCTGTAGGTTCAGACAAACAAGTTCAGAACAGCTCATGAATGGTCTATGTAAAGAACATGGGATAATGCACACAGTGATGTCACAGTACAGGGAAAATGCTTACATTGTTGTTCCAATACTGGCAAAATGTGTTCAGTGACGACACACTACAAGATATTCTACTCAATGATGATACAATACATATTTTAGACATACAGTGATGTCATACAGGCACAAAATGAATAACACAGCAATAACCATTTACCTGGTTCCTAATCGCACATACCGGAATAATATAGCAATGTCACAACACAGCATATCTAACTACGGGGATGCATTCAATGTTTCATGCCATATTACATGTAGTATATTTATAACTGCATAAAAAGTTGTTGAACCTATAGCAGTTGCTATGTCTACTACCCTAGTAGTTACACCAATGCTACCCATCGAGTCCCACTGCTCTTAAATGTGGTTATTGGGAAAAAAAATATATTACTACTAATGAGATCCACATCTAGTCAACTATTCTGTACAATCTCTAGATTCTGGTCATTAGTTATAAAATATGTGATGACTCTGAATGGACACTTTATAATACAAATGCAAATCTACTTAAGCAAGGTTTCTTATATAAACACAGGGCCATCTGGCTCAACCTGCCCAAGATTTTATTGGAAAAGAGTCTCCCATATGCCCTTTTAAAGGTGCATCTGTTATTCATCAGTTGTTTTACCCTACATTTCCTGTAAGTGGTTGGTTTGGGTAATAAGCAGTTACTCACATCATTAAATGAACAAAGTCTTTCAGCTCACCTGCAGTTCTATTACAAAGACAGTTCCTGAAGGGAATTTAAAGAGTGATGATTTTGAAGTAACACATACAGGACCCAAGGGAGCTGGACATTCGAATGCTTAGAAACCTGTTGCATAACCTGAATTAAAACATAAACAAATAAAATGTGACAGCGAATAAAATATATTTTAAGTGCTGAATGAATAATGAATCTGAGCTGATTTAATTCAATACTATAAATGAGAAGATAAACAGAAGTGCTGTAGGCGAAGATCTGAAAAGTATGATTTGTAATAGGAAGAGATGTGGGAGTTAAAAATGATGAAGAAGAATCAGTAAGCACAGAGAGGTAATAGTAAAAATAAATATATATAGTACAAATGAAAAAAAGAGACCCTTTTAGGGTTCAATCTTATTTATCAGATAAACGTGAAATATTTGTTTATGTGCTCAAGTATCACAGCACATTGGGGGAGATTTATCAAGACTGGGGTACCCATACGCCAATTTTGAGCTCCCAGCACTGGCGTCATGCGCCTAATGTCACCATAGAGCTTTGAAAATAAAGTACAATTCAAGACAAATATAAGCGTTGTAAAGAGTTTAATATTTTACAATTTTAGGATAAAATTATATTTAGGCATACAGCCTGTGAATGAATAATATCAGCACGGATCTTATGTATGCAATGTGAAGGATGAGAGGAGAAATTGGGCAAAAGTTAGCTGGAAAAGCTGAAACAAACTAGAACAGCCTGAATTAATATTTTAGCGCTAGTTTGAAACTAGCCTTAGATAGAGGAAACATATCTTAGAACACAGAATACAGCTTGTTTAGGGTCAGAGATTAAAATTGAAATGCCTCCCCATCCCCATTAGTGCCCTAAAAAATAACTGCGCCTAGTGCCCTGGACACTAATGGTGTAAGCATAATATTCTGCCAAAATAACTGTGATAAGCTGATACTGTGCCAGGGTGCCCCCACAGTAATAGTGCTCCCAAAAGTCCCACTAATAGTAATAATTCTCTGCTAGAGTCCAATTAGTAGTAATAGTGCCCCTACAGTGCCCCCAATAGTACTAACACCACCACTGTGCCCCAGAAGTAATAATGCCCCCATAGTGCTCATACTATAGTAATCATGTTCCCCATAGTCCGCCAGTAGTAATACAGTTCATCATAATGCCCCCCAGTAGTATTAATTATCTCTATAATGTGGGACAGTAGAAAATTGCCCCCAATTTGAGACTTATAATGTGTGCTAGTACAAGAAATGCCCCCTTATGATGTGCACCAGTACAAAAAATGCCCCCATAATGTGAGCCAGTAAAAAAAAATCCATTGTTTGGCCCCATGCACACGGCCGTTGTTCACAGCCGTGTGCGGGCCGTGGAACCGCGGCCTGGATCCCTCCTGAGAGCAGGAGCGCACGGCGTCACTGGTTGCTATGACGCCGTGCGCTCCCTGCTGCCGCCGCAATACAGTAATACACTGGTATGATCTATACCAGTGTATTACTGTACTGTGCCGGCAGCAGGGAGCGCACGGCGTCATAGCAACCAGTGACGCCGTGCGCTCCTGCTCTCAGGAGGGATCCAGGCCGCGGTTCCACGGCCCGCACACGGCTGTGAACAACGGCCGTGTGCATGGGGCCTTTGCCAGTACAAAAAGTGCCCTGTTGTGTGCCAGCACAAAAAAATGCCACCTTTGTGTACCAGCACAAAAAATACCTCTGCTATAATCTTATAGTATATAGTAGTCAACTCTGTCCAATTGTCCTTTTGTTTGCATGGCAATATCGAACTGGCCAGCAATGTGAGTAAGACCAGCCCCCTCCTCTACTTTGTCATTCTAACAGCCAGGCATAATCCAGAGTAGTACATTGCTTCCATTAATACCATCAACATCATCAGCTGCTGCTTCTCCTGCTCTGATTAGAGCTGTTTCACACGAGCGAGTCCATTGCGGGAATCACGCTCCGTGTGTGAGTGTGATCCTCCGCTCTGGACTTGCAGGAGCGCACGGCATTATCATGATTTATAATGCTATGTGTCTCTGCATGGCCTTTTTTCCACAGAATCATAGTGACATAAAGCTGTCAGTATGATTCTGTAGAAATAAGGTCAAGCAGAGGCACATAGCATTATAAATCATGATAATGCCGTGCGCTCCTGCAAGTCCAGAGCGGAGGATCACACTCACACACGGAGCGTGATTCCCGCAATGGACTCGCTCGTGTGAAACAGCCCTTACTCATCCTCTGCTGCCACTACCACTAGCCCTAAACAGCCACATATCTCCTTCATGATACATTTTCCAGATTGAGGCTATTTAAAGGGGTTGTCTCATTTCATCAAATATAATTTATTATGTAGAGAAAGTTAATACAAGGCATTTACTAATGTATAATCCATATTGCTTTCTTTTCTGGCTTGATTCATTTTTCCATCACATTATACACTGCTCGTTTCCATGGTTATGACTAGGTGTTCTGTCTTCATACACGTTCACACAGTGTACAGTCTGACATTCAGCATAAGGCCTCTTTCACATGACCGTTTTTTTTCCCGTTTACGGGCCATTTTTTGCGTTCCGTATATGGAACCATTCATTTCAATGGTTCCGCAAAAAAAAAGTGAATGTACTCTGTATGCATTCTGTTTCCATATTTCTGTTTTTCCGTTCCGTTGAAAGATAGAACATGTCATAATATTGCCGGCAACTCACATTCCGTGGCTCCATTCAAGTCAATGGGTCCGCAAACAAAAAGAGAACACATACGAAAATGTATCCGTATGTCTTCCGTATCTGTTCCGTTTTTGCAAAACCATCTATTTTAAATTTTATGCCCAGCCTAATTTTTTTCTATGTAATTACTGTATACTGTATATGCCATACAGAAAAACGGAACAGAAACGGAAACACAACGGAAACAAAAGTCGGAACAACGGATCTGTGAAAAACGGACCGCAAAACACTGAAAAAGTCATACGGTCGTGTGAAAGACACCTAAACCATTCCTGTCTTCCAAATAAGAGGACTGTTCTTTATAGTCTAACTTGTTTATTGGCAAAACAGGATTGTTTGGTAAAACTACTAGAATACAAATAACATGTATAAGTATAAAGTATAGATAATTGCCTATAACATTAACAGTCATCAGTGAAAGCACATGGTAAAATGGCTGCCTATACATAGGATTGCATGGCTAGCTAACAGTAGTAACTCCCTGAGTAACAATTATAACTAACTACACAGCTCTGCATAATATATGCTTTTACAAGGATGGTGGAGTTTGAGAAGGAGATATGCAAAAGGGCAGCTCTGCTGATGTGTCCTGGATACTTCTCTTTCCCAGAATGCTTTGTACTCACACAATTCTTTGCACCACCCACAATTGTCTTTGTAACAAGAAAAACAAAGTGTAATACAATTTAAGACCGCTAGATGGTGCTATAACCACATTAATTCCTACAGAAATACCAAAATCATTGCAGAATGAAATAGAATCATGTTCTCCAACCCTAATGGGCAGAACACTAGGGATGAGCGAATCGATTTCGGCTGAAACATCTGAAGTCGATTTCAATAAAACTTTGTTCTAATACTGTACGGAGCAGGAGCTCTGTACAGTATTAGAATGTATTGGCTCCCATGAGCCGAAGTTATTGATTCGCGAAGTCTCGCGAGACTTCGTGTATAGGGATGAGCGAACTCGAACTGTATAGTTCGGGTTCGTACCGAATTTTGGGGTGTCCGTGACACGGACCCGAACCCGGACATTTTCGTAAAAGTCCGGGTTCGGGTTCGGTGTTCGTCGCTTTCTTCGCGCTTTTGTGACGCTTTCTTGGCGCTTTTTGAAAGGCTGCAAAGCAGCCAATCAACAAGCGTCATACTACTTGCCCCAAGAGGCCATCACAGCCATGCCTACTATTGGCATGGCTGTGATTGGCCAGAGCACCATGTGACCCAGCCTCTATTTAAGCTGGAGTCACATAGCGCCGCCCGTCACTCTGCTCTGATTAGCGTAGGGAGAGGTTGCGGCTGCGACAGTAGGGCGAGATTAGGCAGATTAACTCCTCCAAAGGACTTGATTAACTGATCGATCTGCAGCTGTGGATCATTGAGCTGCTGATCCTCAATTGCTCACTGTTTTTAGGCTGCACAGACCGTTTGTCAGTCTCATTTTTCTGGGGTGATCGGCGGCCATTTTGTGTCTTGTGGTGCGCCAGCACAAGCTGCGACCAAGTGCATTTAACCCTCAATGGTGTGGTTGTTTTTTGGCTAAAGCCTACATCAGGGTGAAGCTGTCACACCAAGTGCATTTAACCAGCAATAGTCTGTTCATTTTTTGGCCATATACAAAATCAGGGGCAAGCTGCGCCTGTCACCAAGTGCATTTAACCCTCAATGGTGTGGTTGTTTTTTGGCTAAAGCCTACATCAGGGTGAAGCTGTCACACCAAGTGCATTTAACCAGCAATAGTCTGTTCATTTTTTGGCCATATACAAAATCAGGGGCAAGCTGCGCCTGTCACCAAGTGCATTTAACCCTCAATGGTGTGGTTGTTTTTTGGCTAAAGCCTACATCAGGGTGAAGCTGTCACACCAAGTGCATTTAACCAGCAATAGTCTGTTCATTTTTTGGCCATATACAAAATCAGGGGCAAGCTGCGCCTGTCACCAAGTGCATTTAACCCTCAATGGTGTGGTTGTTTTTTGGCTAAAGCCTACATCAGGGTGAAGCTGTCACACCAAGTGCATTTAACCAGCAATAGTCTGTTCATTTTTTGGCCATATCCCAGTCTAATTCTGTCACTAAATCCATACCGGTCACCCAGCGCCTAAATACTAGGCCTCAAATTTATATCCAGCTAAATCTGTCCCTAGTGCTGTAGCTGGGCGAGTTATTTAGTGTCCGTTCAAGCACATTTCTTGTTCTGGGTTGAAATACAATTCCCAATTTAGCAATTTCATAATTTAGTGGTTCCTGCTATATCAGAGCTATTTGAAATCTATCCCAAAAAGGGTATATAATATTGAAGGTGCACATTGGGTCATTCAGAATAACTTCACACACACCCGCTACTGTGTATTTCCAAGTCTAATTCTGTCACTAAACCCATACCTGTCACCCAGCGCCTAAATACTAGGCCTCAAATTTAAATCCCTCTAAATCTCTCGTTACCCACCGCTGTACTGTTGTTGCTGGGCAAGATATTTAGTGTCCGTCAAAGCACATTTTTTGTTCTGGGTTGAAGTACAATTCCCAATTTAGCAATTTCATAATTTAGTGGTTTCTGCTATATCAGAGCTATTTGAAATCTATCCCTAAAAGGGTATATAATATTGAAGGTGCACATAGGGTCATTCAGAATAACTTCACACACACGCTTCTGTGCATTTCCAAGTCTAATTCTGTCACTAAATCCATACCGGTGACCCAGCGCCTAAATACTAGGCCTCAAATTTAAATCCCTCTAAATCTCTCGTTACCCACCACTGTACTGTTGTTGCTGGGCAAGATATTTAGTGTCCGTCAAAGCACATTTTTTGTTCTGGGTTGAAGTACAATTCCCAATTTAGCAATTTCATAATTTAGTGGTTTCTGCTATATCAGAGCTATTTGAAATCTATCCCTAAAAGGGTATATAATATTGAAGGTGCACATAGGGTCATTCAGAATAACTTCACACACACGCTTCTGTGCATTTCCAAGTCTAATTCTGTCACTAAATCCATACCGGTGACCCAGCGCCTAAATACTAGGCCTCAAATTTAAATCCCTCTAAATCTCTCGTTACCCACCACTGTACTGTTGTTGCTGGGCAAGATATTTAGTGTCCGTCAAAGCACATTTTTTGTTCTGGGTTGAAGTACAATTCCCAATTTAGCAATTTCATAATTTAGTGGTTTCTGCTATATCAGAGCTATTTGAAATCTATCCCTAAAAGGGTATATAATATTGAAGGTGCACATAGGGTCATTCAGAATAACTTCACACACACGCTTCTGTGCATTTCCAAGTCTAATTCTGTCACTAAATCCATACCGGTGACCCAGCGCCTAAATACTAGGCCTCAAATTTAAATCCCTCTAAATCTCTCGTTACCCACCGCTGTACTGTTGTTGCTGGGCAAGATATTTAGTGTCCGTCAAAGCACATTTTTTGTTCTGGGTTGAAGTACAATTCCCAATTTAGCAATTTCATAATTTAGTGGTTTCTGCTATATCAGAGCTATTTGAAATCTATCCCTAAAAGGGTATATAATATTGAAGGTGCACATAGGGTCATTCAGAATAACTTCACACACACGCTTCTGTGCATTTCCAAGTCTAATTCTGTCACTAAATCCATACCGGTGACCCAGCGCCTAAATACTAGGCCTCAAATTTAAATCCCTCTAAATCTCTCGTTACCCACCGCTGTACTGTTGTTGCTGGGCAAGATATTTAGTGTCCGTCAAAGCACATTTTTTGTTCTGGGTTGAAGTACAATTCCCAATTTAGCAATTTCATAATTTAGTGGTTCCTGCTATATCAGAGCTATTTGAAATCTATCCCAAAAAGGGTATATAATATTGAAGGTGCACATTGGGTCATTCAGAATAACTTCACACACACCCGCTACTGTGTATTTCCAAGTCTAATTCTGTCACTAAACCCATACCTGTCACCCAGCGCCTAAATACTAGGCCTCAAATTTAAATCCCTCTAAATCTCTCGTTACCCACCGCTGTACTGTTGTTGCTGGGCAAGATATTTAGTGTCCGTCAAAGCACATTTTTTGTTCTGGGTTGAAGTACAATTCCCAATTTAGCAATTTCATAATTTAGTGGTTTCTGCTATATCAGAGCTATTTGAAATCTATCCCTAAAAGGGTATATAATATTGAAGGTGCACATAGGGTCATTCAGAATAACTTCACACACACGCTTCTGTGCATTTCCAAGTCTAATTCTGTCACTAAATCCATACCGGTGACCCAGCGCCTAAATACTAGGCCTCAAATTTAAATCCCTCTAAATCTCTCGTTACCCACCGCTGTACTGTTGTTGCTGGGCAAGATATTTAGTGTCCGTCAAAGCACATTTTTGTTCTGGGTTGAAGTACAATTCCCAATTTAGCAATTTCATAATTTAGTGGTTCCTGCTATATCAGAGCTATTTGAAATCTATCCCAAAAAGGGTATATAATATTGAAGGTGCACATTGGGTCATTCAGAATAACTTCACACACACCCGCTACTGTGTATTTCCAAGTCTAATTCTGTCACTAAACCCATACCTGTCACCCAGCGCCTAAATACTAGGCCTCAAATTTAAATCCCTCTAAATCTCTCGTTACCGCTGTACTGTTGTAGCTGGGAAAGTTATTTAGTGCCCGTCAAAGCACATTTTTTGTTCTGGGTTGAAGTACAATTCCCAATTTAGCAATTTCATAATTTAGTGGTTCCTGCTATATCAGAGCTATTTGAAATCTATCCCAAAAAGGGTATATAATATTCAAGGTGCACATTGGGTCATTCAGAATAACTTCACACACACGCTTCTGTGCATTTCCAAGTCTAATTCTGTCACTAAATCCATACCGGTCACCCAGCGCCTAAATACTAGGCCTCAAATTTATATCCCGCTGAATTTGAATACAATACATTGGGCCAAATAATATATTTGTTGTTGTGGTGAACCATAACAATGAGAAAAACATCTAGTAAGGGACGCGGACGTGGACATGGTCGTGGTGGTGTTAGTGGACCCTCTGGTGCTGGGAGAGGACGTGGCCGTTCTGCCACATCCACACGTCCTAGTGTACCAACTACCTCAGGTCCCAGTAGCCGCCAGAATTTACAGCGATATATGGTGGGGCCCAATGCCGTTCTAAGGATGGTAAGGCCTGAGCAGGTACAGGCATTAGTCAATTGGGTGGCCGACAGTGGATCCAGCACGTTCACATTATCTCCCACCCAGTCTTCTGCAGAAAGCGCACAGATGGCGCCTGAAAACCAACCCCATCAGTCTGTCACATCACCCCCATGCATACCAGGGAAACTGTCTCAGCCTCAAGTTATGCAGCAGTCTCTTATGCTGTTTGAAGACTCCGCTGGCAGGGTTTCCCAAGGGCATCCACCTAGCCCTTCCCCAGCGGTGAAAGACATAGAATGCACTGACGCACAACCACTTATGTTTCCTGATGATGAGGACATGGGAATACCACCTCAGCATGTCTCTGATGATGACGAAACACAGGTGCCAACTGCTGCGTCTTTCTGCAGTGTGCAGACTGAACAGGAGGTCAGGGATCAAGACTGGGTGGAAGACGATGCAGGGGACGATGAGGTCCTAGACCCCACATGGAATGAAGGTCGTGCCACTGACTTTCACAGTTCGGAGGAAGAGGCAGTGGTGAGACCGAGCCAACAGCGTAGCAAAAGAGGGAGCAGTGGGCAAAAGCAGAACACCCGCCGCCAAGAGACTCCGCCTGCTACTGACCGCCGCCATCTGGGACCGAGCACCCCAAAGGCAGCTTCAAGGAGTTCCCTGGCATGGCACTTCTTCAAACAATGTGCTGACGACAAGACCCGAGTGGTTTGCACGCTGTGCCATCAGAGCCTGAAGCGAGGCATTAACGTTCTGAACCTGAGCACAACCTGCATGACCAGGCACCTGCATGCAAAGCATGAACTGCAGTGGAGTAAACACCTTAAAACCAAGGAAGTCACTCAGGCTCCCCCTGCTACCTCTTCTGCTGCTGCCGCCTCGGCCTATTCTGCTGCTGCCGCCTCGGCCTCTTCCTCCGCCTCTGGAGGAACGTTGGCACCTGCCGCCCAGCAAACAGGGGATGTACCACCAACACCACCACCACCACCTCCGTCACCAAGCGTCTCAACCATGTCACACGCCAGCGTTCAGCTCTCCATCTCACAAACATTTGATAGAAAGCGTAAATTCCCACCTAGCCACCCTCGATCCCTGGCCCTGAATGCCAGCATTTCTAAACTACTGGCCTATGAAATGCTGTCATTTAGGCTGGTGGACACAGACAGCTTCAAACAGCTCATGTCGCTTGCTGTCCCACAGTATGTTGTTCCCAGCCGGCACTACTTCTCCAAGAGAGCCGTGCCTTCCCTGCACAACCAAGTATCCGATAAAATCAAGTGTGCACTGCGCAACGCCATCTGTAGCAAGGTCCACCTAACCACAGATACGTGGACCAGTAAGCACGGCCAGGGACGCTATATCTCCCTAACTGCACACTGGGTAAATGTAGTGGCAGCTGGGCCCCAGGCGGAGAGCTGTTTGGCGCACGTCCTGCCGCCGCCAAGGATCGCAGGGCAACATTCTTTGCCTCCTGTTGCCACCTCCTCCTTCTCGGCTTCCTCCTCCTCTTCTTCCACCTGCTCATCCAGTCAGCCACACACCTTCACCACCAACTTCAGCACAGCCCGGGGTAAACGTCAGCAGGCCATTCTGAAACTCATATGTTTGGGGGACAGGCCCCACACCGCACAGGAGTTGTGGCGGGGTATTGAACAACAGACCGACGAGTGGTTGCTGCCGGTGAGCCTCAAGCCCGGCCTGGTGGTGTGTGATAATGGGCGAAATCTCGTTGCAGCTCTGGGACTAGCCAATTTGACGCACATCCCTTGCTTGGCGCATGTGCTGAATTTGGTGGTGCAGAAGTTCATTCACAACTACCCCGACATGTCAGAGCTGCTGCATAAAGTGCGGGCCGTCTGTTCGCGCTTCCGGCGTTCACATCCTGCCGCTGCTCGCCTGTCTGCGCTACAGCGTAACTTCGGCCTTCCCGCTCACCGCCTCATATGCGACGTGCCCACCAGGTGGAACTCCACCTTGCACATGCTGGACAGACTGTGCGAGCAGCAGCAGGCCATAGTGGAGTTTCAGCTGCAGCACGCACGGGTCAGTCGCACTACAGAACAGCACCACTTCACCACCAATGACTGGGCCTCCATGCGAGACCTGTGTGCCCTGTTGCGCTGTTTCGAGTACTCCACCAACATGGCCAGTGGCGATGACACCGTTATCAGCGTTACAATACCACTTCTATGTCTCCTTGAGAAAACACTTAGGGCGATGATGGAACAGGAGGTGGCCCAGGAGGAGGAGGAGGAGGATGAGGAAGAGGGGTCATTTTTAGCACTTTCAGGCCAGTCTCTTCGAAGTGACTCAGAGGGAGGTTTTTTGCAACAGCAGAGGCCAGGTACAAATGTGGCCAGCCAGGGCCCACTACTGGAGGACGAGGAGGACGAGGATGAGGAGGAGGTGGAGGAGGATGAGGATGAAGCATGGTCACAGCGGGGTGGCACCCAACGCAGCTCGGGTCCATCACTGGTGCGTGGCTGGGGGGAAAGGCAGGACGATGACGATACGCCTCCCACAGAGGACAGCTTGTCCTTACCCCTGGGCAGCCTGGCACACATGAGCGACTACATGCTGCAGTGCCTGCGCAACGACAGCAGAGTTGCCCACATTTTAACCTGTGCGGACTACTGGGTTGCCACCCTGCTGGATCCACGCTACAAAGACAATGTGCCCACCTTACTTCCTGCACTGGAGCGTGATAGGAAGATGCGCGAGTACAAGCGCACGTTGGTAGACGCGCTACTGAGAGCATTCCCAAATGTCACAGGGGAACAAGTGGAAGCCCAAGGCCAAGGCAGAGGAGGAGCAAGAGGTCGCCAAGGCAGCTGTGTCACGGCCAGCTCCTCTGAGGGCAGGGTTAGCATGGCAGAGATGTGGAAAACTTTTGTCAACACGCCACAGCTAACTGCACCACCACCTGATACGCAACGTGTTAGCAGGAGGCAACATTTCACTAACATGGTGGAACAGTACGTGTGCACACCCCTCCACGTACTGACTGATGGTTCGGCCCCATTCAACTTCTGGGTCTCTAAATTGTCCACGTGGCCAGAGCTAGCCTTTTATGCCTTGGAGGTGCTGGCCTGCCCGGCAGCCAGCGTTTTGTCTGAACGTGTATTCAGCACGGCAGGGGGCGTCATTACAGACAAACGCAGCCGCCTGTCTACAGCCAATGTGGACAAGCTGACGTTCATAAAAATGAACCAGGCATGGATCCCACAGGACCTGTCCGTCCCTTGTCCAGATTAGACATTAACTACCTCCCCATAACCATATATTATTGGACTCCAGGGCACTTCCTCATTCAATCCTATTTTTATTTTCATTTTACCATTATATTGCGATGCTACCCAAAGTTGAATGAACCTCTCCTCTGCCTGTGTGCTAGGCCTAAATATATGCCAATGGACTGTTGCAGTGGTGGGTGACGTGAAGCCTCATTCTCTGCTATGACATGCAGACTAATTCTCTGCTGACATGAAGACAGATTCTCTGTTACGGGACCTCTCTCCTCTGCCTGTGTGTGTGCTGGGCCTAAATATATGCCAATGGACTGTTGCAGTGGTGGCTGACGTGAAGCCTCATTCTCTGCTATGACATGCAGACTGATTCTCTGCTGACATGAAGCCAGATTGTCTGTTACGGGACCTCTCTGCTCTGCCTGTGTGCTAGGCCTAAATATATGCCAATGGACTGTTGCAGTGGTGGGTGACGTGAAGCCTCATTCTCTGCTATGACATGCAGACTGATTCTCTGCTGACATGAAGCCAGATTGTCTGTTACGGGACCTCTCTGCTCTGCCTGTGTGCTAGGCCTAAATATATGCCAATGGACTGTTGCAGTGGTGGGTGACGTGAAGCCTCATTCTCTGCTATGACATGCAGACTGATTCTCTGCTGTCATGAAGCCAGATTGTCTGTTACGGGACCTCTCTGCTCTGCCTGTGTGCTAGGCCTAAATATATGCCAATGGACTGTTGCAGTGGTGGGTGACGTGAAGCCTCATTCTCTGCTATGACATGCAGACTAATTCTCTGCTGACATGAAGACAGATTCTCTGTTACGGGACCTCTCTCCTCTGCCTGTGTGTGTGCTGGGCCTAAATATATGCCAATGGACTGTTGCAGTGGTGGCTGACGTGAAGCCTCATTCTCTGCTATGACATGCAGACTGATTCTCTGCTGACATGAAGCCAGATTCTCTGTTACGGGACCTCTCTCCTCTGCCTGTGTGTGTGCTGGGCCTAAATATATGCCAATGGACTGTTGCAGTGGTGGCTGACGTGAAGCCTCATTCTCTGCTATGACATGCAGACTGATTCTCTGCTGACATGAAGCCAGATTCTCTGTTACGGGACCTCTCTCCTCTGCCTGTGTGTGTGCTGGGCCTAAATATATGCCAATGGACTGTTGCAGTGGTGGCTGACGTGAAGCCTCATTCTCTGCTATGACATGCAGACTAATTCTCTGCTGACATGAAGACAGATTCTCTGTTACGGGACCTCCCTCCTCTGCCTGGGTGCTGGGCCTAAATATATGCCAATGGACTGTTGCAGTGGTGGCTGACGTGAAGCCTCATTCTCTGCTATGACATGCAGACTGATTCTCTGCTGACATGAAGCCAGATTCTCTGTTACGGGACCTCTCTCCTCTGCCTGTGTGTGTGCTGGGCCTAAATATATGCCAATGGACTGTTGCAGTGGTGGCTGACGTGAAGCCTCATTCTCTGCTATGACATGCAGACTGATTCTCTGCTGACATGAAGCCAGATTCTCTGTTACGGGACCTCTCTCCTCTGCCTGTGTGTGTGCTGGGCCTAAATATATGCCAATGGACTGTTGCAGTGGTGGCTGACGTGAAGCCTCATTCTCTGCTATGACATGCAGACTAATTCTCTGCTGACATGAAGACAGATTCTCTGTTACGGGACCTCCCTCCTCTGCCTGGGTGCTGGGCCTAAATATATGCCAATGGACTGTTGCAGTGGTGGCTGACGTGAAGCCTCATTCTCTGCTATGACATGCAGACTGATTCTCTGCTGACATGAAGACAGATTCTCTGTTACGGGACCTCTCTCCTCTGCCTGTGTGCTAGGCCTAAATATATGCCAATGGACTGTTGCAGTGGTGGGTGACGTGAAGCCTCATTCTCTGCTATGACATGCAGACTGATTCTCTGCTGTCATGAAGCCAGATTGTCTGTTACGGGACCTCTCTGCTCTGCCTGTGTGCTAGGCCTAAATATATGCCAATGGACTGTTGCAGTGGTGGGTGACGTGAAGCCTCATTCTCTGCTATGACATGCAGACTAATTCTCTGCTGACATGAAGACAGATTCTCTGTTACGGGACCTCTCTCCTCTGCCTGTGTGTGTGCTGGGCCTAAATATATGCCAATGGACTGTTGCAGTGGTGGCTGACGTGAAGCCTCATTCTCTGCTATGACATGCAGACTGATTCTCTGCTGACATGAAGCCAGATTCTCTGTTACGGGACCTCTCTCCTCTGCCTGTGTGCTAGGCCTAAATATATGCCAATGGACTGTTGCAGTGGTGGCTGACGTGAAGCCTCATTCTCTGCTATGACATGCAGACTAATTCTCTGCTGACATGAAGACAGATTCTCTGTTACGGGACCTCTCTCCTCTGCCTGGGTGCCGGGGCCTAAATATCTGAGAATGGACTGTTCCAGTGGTGGGTGACGGGAAGCCAGATTCTCTGCTATGGAACCTCTCTCCAATTGATTTTGGTTAATTTTTATTTATTTAATTTTTATTTTAATTAATTTCCCTATCCACATTTGTTTG
Source organism: Bufo gargarizans (assembly GCF_014858855.1). NCBI lineage: Eukaryota > Metazoa > Chordata > Amphibia > Anura > Bufonidae > Bufo > Bufo gargarizans. The sequence goes on along the minus strand of NC_058080.1, from coordinate 358,019,731 downwards.
CAGGGGATTTACCTACATGTTGCTGCCTTTTGCAGCCCTCTAGCCCTTTCCTGGGCTGTTTTACAGCCGTTTTAGTGCCGAAAAGTTCGGGTCCCCATTGACTTCAATGGGGTTCGGGTTCGGGACGAAGTTCGGATCGGGTTCGGATCCCGAACCCGAACATTTCCGGGATGTTCGGCCGAACTTCTCGAACCCGAACATCCAGGTGTTCGCTCAACTCTATTCGTGTAATAACTTCATAAAATTTGTACTGTAAAAAAACATTTCCTGAACTCGGGTTCGGTTATAAGTGGTACCTTGGAACCGAACCCGAGTTCAGGAAATGTTTTTTACAGTACAAATTTATTTATGAAGTTATTACCCGAAGTCTTGTGATACTTTGCGAAGCAATAACTTTGGATCATCGGAGCCAATACATTCTAATACTGTACAGAACTCCTGCTCAGTACAGTTATTGGAACACAGTTTTATGCGAATCGACTTCGGATGTTTCATCCGAAGTTGATTCGCTCATCCCTAGTTATGACCATCATGCAATCTATCAGTGGTGGTTGTGCTTGCACAATATAGTAAAAGCTGTCATAGGCTGCTGCATTTTCCTATAGTGTGAAAGCACAGCCACGCTGATGCATTGCAGAGTGGTAGTAACCATGGAAACAAGCAGTGAATAATGTGATGGGAAAAAAAATTCAATGCCACCAATGGAGGCAATATGGATAATAACAATACGCAGTGTGCCTGCTTGTATTCTAACTCCACTAACTGTGGAGGAGAGGTGAACATGTTGGGCTACTGTTATGTTCTATTCACCTTGCAGTTTGCAAGGAGTCAAGTTATGGTTTCTGTACTACTAATCCCCCATAACTTATCCTTTCCCCTTCCCCTCCCTTTTCCCCTCACTCGCCTTCTAAAAACCGACTGTAGTCGAAAGGTTGACATTCGTGATGGACGAACATCGGCCGGGACGATTCGTGAACGCAATCAATTGTTCATGAACCGCAAGTTCGATCTGGGCTCCATTTACTTTAATGGCAGGTGAACCTGAAAAACTTTCCGGTCATATTTTCAGTCACCGAATACTTACTAGAAGTGCACAAATCATCCCACAATATGGACAGTGACATAACAGAGGGGGATCAATGGCAAAAATTCCCACAAAAAATATGTATTTTAAACAGGAGCTATTTTTATACGTCTTAAAGGGAAACTGTAAAAAATGTGCCCTGCTGGAACCTAGAAAATTTTTATTTTAGGCCACGGGAGTACAGGCCCCAAACATTAGGCATTCACCGGACAGAAAAGATCAAGTGATTATGTGGCTGGAGGTATATTAGACAGTCAATGGACATCAACTTTTTTTCAGGCCAGTGGAGTACAGGCCCCAAAAATCATTAATTCACCATTATTTGTTCTGGGTGGTGGAGGATATGCGTGGGCTGGCATGAAGAAATTCAATTAAACATGGTCATCACAGGTGTTGAATTCCTCCGAGATCCATGCCTCATTAATTTTTAGAAATGTGAGATAGTCCACATTGTTGTGAGCTAGGCGAGTGCGCTTATCGGTCACAATCCCCCCTGCTGCGCTGAACATCCTTTCAGAAAGGACACTCGATGGGGGGCAAGACAAGAGTTCCATGGCAAATTGTGCCAGCTCTGGCCAAAGGTCAAGCCTTCACGCCCAGTAGTCAATGGGTTCCTCGCTTCTCAGAGCATCCACATCGGCCGTTAACCCAATGTAGTCGGACACCTGTCGGTCTAGGCGTTCCCATGCACGGAACATGTGTCATTTTGCCCTGTTTCAACGCGCTCAGCAGATTGGCACCGTTGTCGCACACCACTTTACCAACTGTCAAATTGAGCGGTGTTAGCCACTGATCGGCGACTGGTGTGACTCTTGGCTTCAAGGCACAACAGCCGCAGCACAGCATGGCAACGTCTCACCTGGCACGTCAAATAGGTTCTGGGGAGCTTGGGGTGTGCATCAGAAGAGGCGGTAGCAATGGAAAAGGAGGAGTCAGCCGAGGAGGAGACAGAGGATGGAGTAGGAGGAGGAGAAGAAGAGGCAGGCCAAATCCACACGGGTGCCACAGGTTGCATGCTTGACAGCCGTCAGAAGGTTCACCCAGTGGGCAGTAAAAGTTATGTACGTTCCCTGCCCGTGTTTGCTAGACCACGTGTCTGTGGTCAGATGTATCTTGGCACCGACACTGTGTGCCAGAAATACATTCACTTGCCGCTGAACATGGCCATATAGCTTTGGGATGCCTTTCTGGGAGAAATATTTCCCTTCTGGGGACCTTTCATTGCGGTGTGCCAATGGCCACAAATTTTCGAAAGGCCTCCGAGTCCACCAGTTTTTATGGCAGTAGTTGGCGGGCTAGCAATTCCGACAAGCCGGTGGTCAGCCATTGGGTTATCCGGCATCATCAACTTTTTACGTTCAAACCTTTGGGCCACGGAATCCTGCCTTTTGCCAGATGAATGCGACAATGGCACTGTGGAATGTGGAGGGGAGGACAAATGGGAGGAGAGAGGAGAAGGAGAAGAGGCAGGATGTGGAGCACCAGGAGTGTGGCTTTGTGGGTTCTGATGGTATTGTTCCCACTGGGTTCGGTGATGGGAGGCCAGGTTCCTAGGTGAGTCTTGGGCTTGCAGCGACTTATGCATTGACAGCACAGGTTGCAGATGGAAACACTATTGTCAGCAGCTGACACGTTAAAAAAAAGCCCACACTGTGGAGCCATGTGCTGGCGTCCTGGGAGCGCCAGATGTGACTGTGCATGGTGGATGGCTCGCTCCAAATACATTTGCAGTCTGCTTTTTGCCTCCTGTGCACTGCAAGTTCTGCCTGCTTCTCCTCCTCCTTCTCCCTATCTGCTGCTCAGTATCTCCCTCTGAACTCCCCTCCTCTTCCTCTCTTGTGGGCATCCATGTGGTCCATCGGCCATGTAATCATTGTCACCTTCACCACCAATGACATTAGAGATCTCGGCGTAGGCAGCAACAGCTGGGACCATCCCCCTTGGGCTCATCTGGGTACTGTCATCAGACTGCTGGGTGGCAGCTGTTGCTACCTTCTCTTCCTCATCCGATGCCAATCGGTAAGGTCTAAGAACAGATAAAAAAAAAATCCTCTGACTCGAGTGGAGGGGCTATGGTGGTGGTGGTGTCTTTGGAGGTGCACACAGCAGAGAGTGAGGAGGGTACAGATACAGCGGATGAGGAGGGTGCAGAAGCGGAAGGCTGAGTTAGCCATTCAACCAACTCTGGTGCGTCCTTTGACGTAATCGCACACACCTTCTACAACTTAGAAACATAGAATGTGTCGGCAGATAAGAACCATTTGGCCCATCTAGTCTGCCCAATATACTAAATACTATGGATAGCCCCAGGCCCTATCTTATATGAAGGATGGCCTTATGCCTATCCCATGCATGCTTAAACTCCTCCACTGTATTTACAGCTACCACTTCTGCAGGAAGGCTATTCTATGCACCCACTACTCTCTCAGTAAAGTAATACTTCCTGATATTACTTTTAAACCTTTGCCCCTCTAATTTAAAACTATGTCCTCTTGTAGCAGTTTTTCTTCTTTTAAATATTCTCTCCTCTTTTACCTTGTTGATTCCCTTTATACATTTAAAAGTTTCTATCATATCCCCTCTGTCTCGTCTTTCTTCCAAGCTATACATGTTAAGGTCCTTTAATCTGAACCGGCAAGTTTTATCCTGAAATCGATGTACCAGTTTAGTAGCTCTCCTTTGAACTCTCTCCAAAGTATCAATATCCTTCTGGAGATATGGTCTCCAGTACTGAGCACAATACTCCAAATGAGGTCTCACTAGTGCTCTGTAGAGCGGCATGAGCACCTCCCTCTTTCTACTGGTAATTCCTCTCCCTATACACCCAAGCATTCTGCTAGCATTTCCTGCTGCTCTATGACATTGTCTGCCTACCTTTAATTCTTCTGAAATAATGATCCCTAAATCCCTTTCCTCAGATACTGAGGTTAGGACTGTATCGCTGATTTTATATTCTGCTCTTGGGTTTTTATGTCACAGGTGCATTATCTTGCACTTATCAACATTAAATTTTAGTTGCCAGATTTTTGACCATTCCTCTAGTTTTCCTAAGTCCTTTTCCATTTGGTGTATCCCTCCAGGAACATCAACCCTGTTACAAATCTTTGTGTTATCAGCAGAAAGACACACCTTACCATTGAGGCCTTCTGCAATTTCGCTGATAAAGATATTAAACGATATGGGTCCCAGAACAGATCCCTGAGGTACCCCACTGGTAACAAGACCTTGGTCTAAATATACTCCATTGACTACAACCCTCTGTTGCCTGTCCCTCAGCCACTGCCTAATCCATTCAACAATATGGCAGTCCAAGCCCAAAGACTGCACTTTATTGATAAGCCTTCTATGTGGGACAGTATCAAAAGCCTTACTAAAGTCTAGATAAGCGATGTCTACTGCACCTCCTCCATCTATTATTTTAGTCACCCAATCAAAAAAATCAATAAGATTAGTTTGACATGATCTCCCTGAAGTAAACCCATGCTGTTTTTCATCTTTTAATCTATGGGATTTTAGATGTTCCACAATCCTCTCCTTAAGTATGGTTTCCATTAATTTCCCCACTATTGATGTCAGGCTTACTGGCCTATAGTTGCCTAATTACTCCCTACTACCTTTCTTGTGAATGGGCACAACATTTGCTAATTTCCAATCTTCTGGGACGACTCCTGTTGCCAGTGATTAGTTAAATAAATCTGTTAATGGTTTTGCTAGTTCACCGCTGAGCTCTTTTAATAGCTTTGGGTGTATCCCATCAGGCCCCTGTGACTTATTTGTATTAATTTTAGACAGTTAACTTAGAACCTCTTCCTCTGTAAAGACACATACATCAAAAGATTCATTAGTCTTCTTTCCTAACTGAGGTCCTTCTCCTTCATTTTCCTTTGTAAAAACTGAACAGAAGTATTCATTGAGGCAGTCAGCTAGTTCTTTATCTTCTTCACACTTAGTCATCCGGCCTGGTGCACCTGCCCAACCCCTTTCACCCATGCAGAATGGCCTGCCTCTTCCTCTACCTGTCATTATAGAAGAGCAGTATTTGTGGAAGCAGGTGTATCACAAGCCTCAATCAATATTTGGTGGAAGCCGGTTTATCAATACCCTGTATCAGTATTTTGTGGGAACAGGTATATAGAACCCATAATGAGTATTTGCTGGAAGCCAGTAAATCAAAGCCCTTAATCAATATTTGGTGGAAGCTGGTGTATCGAAGGCCTCAATCAATATTTTGTAGAAGCCGGTATATCAGTCCCCACTATCAGTATTTTGTGGAAACAGGTATATATAACCAAATGATGAGTATTTGCTGGTAGCTGGTAAATCAAACCCCATAATCAATATTTAGTGGAAGCTGGTGTATCGCAGGATTCAATCAATATTTTGTGGAAGCCGATATATCAATCCCCTCTATCAGTATTTTGTGGAAACAGGTATATATAACCCAATAATGAGTATTTGCTAGAAGCTGGTAAATCAAACCTCTTAATCAATATTTGGTGAAAGCTGGTGTATCGCAGTACTCAATCAATATTTGGTGGAAGTCGGTATATCAATGCCCTGTATCAGTATTTTGTGGAAACAGGTATATAGAACCCAATAATGAGTATTTACTGGAAGCTGGTAAATAAAACCCCTTAATCAATATTTGGTGGAAGCCGGTATATCGCATGCTTCAATCTATATTTGGTAGAGGCTGGTGTATCACACCCCTCAATCAATATTTTGTGGAAGCAGGTATATCGCACCCCTAACTCCCCCTTATTTTTGGGCAACAGGTATATCACACCAGTTGTAATTAGGTATTCGAATAGCATTTGTCCCTCTTTTTCTAGATGCGCTATCTCAGCAGAACCGCACACAATTGCTGTACTATACAAATGCACTATAATATACTTTCTAAGGTTTATCACACCCCTTAACCGCTTAAGGACTCGGCCCTATTTTACATTCTGGACTTGGCCATTTTTTGCAAATCTGACCAGTGTCACTTTAAGTGCTGATAACTTTAAAACGCTTTGGCTTATCCAGGACATTCTGAGATTGTTTTTTCGTCACATATTGTACTTCATGACACTGGTAAAATGAAGTTAAAAAAATCATTTTTATTTATAAAAAAATACAAAATTTACAAAAAAATTGTAAAGAATTGCAAATTTCCAAGTTTCAATTTCTCTACTTCTATAATACATAGTAATACCTCCAAAAATAGTTATTAGTTTACATTCCCCATTTGTCTACTTCATGTTTGGATAATTTTGGGAATTATATTTAATTTTTTGGGGATGTTACAAGGCTTAAAGTTTAGAAGCAAATCTTGAAATGTTTCAGAAATTTTCAAAAACCCAATTTTTAGGGACCAGTTCAGGTCTGAAGTCACTTTGCGAGGCTTACATAATAGAAACCACCCAAAGTACACCCCTCAAGGTATTCAAAACTGATTTTACAAACTTTGTTAACCCTTTAGGTGTTCCACAAGAATTTAATGGAAAATAGAGATACAATTTCAAAATTTCCCTTTTTTGGCAGATTCCCATTGTAATATTTTTTTTCCAGTTACAAAGCAAGGGTTAACAGCCAAACCAAACTCAATATTTATGGCCCTGATTCTGTAGTTTACAGAAACACCCCATATGTGGTCGTAAACTACTGTACGGGCACACAGCAGGGCGCAGAGGGAAAGGAAAGCCATACGGTTTTTGAAAGGCAGATTTTGCTGGACTGTTTTTTTTGACACCATGTCCCATTTGATGCCCCCCTGATGCACCCCTAGAGTAGAAACTCCATAAAAGTGACCCCAAGAAACTACACCCCTCAAGGTATTCAACACTGATTTTACAAGTTTTATTAACCCTTTAGGTGTTCCACAAGAATTAATGGAAAATAGATACAATTTCAAAATTTCACTTTTTTGGCACCATGTCCCATTTGAAGCCCCTCTGATGCACCCCTAGAGTAGAAACTCCCAAAAAATGACCCCATTTTAGAAACTATGGGATAGGGTGGTAGTATTGTTGGTATTAGTTTAGGGTACATCTGATTTTTGGTTGCTCTATATTACACTTTTTTGTTTTGCCACTGTTTTTATTTTTCGTTATTTACAACATTTATCTGACAGGTTAGATCATGTGATATTTTTATAGACCAGGTTGTCACGGATGCGGCGATACCTAATATGTATACTTTTTTTGAATTTATGTAAGTTCTACACAATGATTTAATTTTTGAAGCAAAAGAAAATCATGTTTTAGTGTTTCCATAGTCTGAGAGCCATAATTTTTTCAGTTTTTGGGGCGATTACCTTGGGTAGGGTATGATTTTTGTGGGATGAGATGACGGTTTTATTGGCACTATTTTGGGGTGCGTGTGACTTTTTGATCACTTGCTATTACACTTTTTGTGATGTAAGGTGACAAAAAATGGTTTATTTAGCACAGTTTTGTTTTTTTTGTTTTGTTTTTTACGGTGTTCATCTGAAGGGTGAGGTTATGTGATATTTTTATCGAGCCGGTCGATATGGATGCGGTGATACCTAATATGTATACTTTTTTTTATTTATGTAAGTTTTACACAATGATTTCATTTTTGAAGCAAAAAAAAAATCATGTTTTAGTGTCTCCATATTCTGAGAGCCATAGTTTTTTCAGTTTTGGGGCGATTATCTTAGGTAGGGTCTCATTTTTTGCGGGATGAGATGACGGTTTGATTGGCACTATTTTGGAGTGCATATGACTTTTTTCGCTTGCTATTACACTTTTTGTGATGTAAGGTGACAAAAAATGGTTTATTTAGCGCAGTTTATATATTTTTATGTGTACTTTTTTTTATTTATGTAAGTTTTACACAATAACAGCTTTTTTTAAACAAAAAAATGATGTTTTAGTGTCTCCATATTCTGAGTTATAGTTTTTTTTTTTTTTTTGGGCGATTGTCTCAGGTAGGGGCTAATTTTTTGCGGGATGAGGTGACGGTTAGATTGGTACTATTTTGGTGGGCAATCGCCTTTTTGATCGCTTGCTGTTGTACTTTTCGTGATGTAAGGTGACAAAAAAATTGTTTATTTAGCACAGTTTTTATTTTTTATTTTTTCTACTTTTTTTCACTTTATTTTTTGTCCCACTTTTGGACTTGAACTTTTGGGGGTATATTCCTTTACAATGCATTCCAATACTTCTGTATTGAAATGCATTGGCTGTATGAGTAATACTGTGTGTATTACTCATACAGCTTCCGGGGCCTGTGAGATCCAGCAGGCTGGATCTCATAGGATCTTCACCGGAAGGCAGCGCAGATGGCTCAGGAAGGCATTGCGCTGCCTTCCATGCCATCGGGTCCCTCCTACAGACCCGTGGGGACCCGAGGGCACCACCGCCGCATCAGGGAAAAGCCGCAAACCGCAGGTCTGAATTGACCTGCGGTTTGCGGTGATTGCCAACACGGGGGGTCACGGTACCCCCCCCCTGTGCATTTAGCCGAGGTGCCTACTCAATGATTTGAGCAGACACTTTGTTCCGATCACCGCCCGCTAGGCAGCGGTGATCGGAACAACCCTTGATGTACCGGTACGTCATTGATCCTTAAGGACTCGGGAACCATGCCGTACCGTCATGGGTCCCTAAGGGGTTAATCAGTTTTTTTTTGGGGGGGGGGGGGGCACAACAGGTATATCACACCAGTTGCAATTACTTATTTAAATAGGGTTTGTCCCTCTATCTAGCTGCGGTATCTCAGCAGAACCGCACACAACTGCTGCTCCATATAAATGCACTATAATATACTTTCTATTTTAGAAAGTATATTATAAGTATATCACACCCCCTGTATGTCACACCTATTGATAGTACACCTATACCAGTCCTTAAAAGGACTTTTTTGGCCCTATTAGCTAGCGTTTGGTGTCCCTAACAGCCTGTCCCTGCTCCACACAGCAACCTCTCCCTACACTGGCAAAAAACGGAATGTAAAATGGCTGCCAGATTGGGTTTATTTATAGGGTAGGGGGTGTGTCCATGTGCTGAAACGTCTCAATTGGCTGTCCTGTACCACCTGATGGATGTGTCATGGGTCAAAGTTCTGCACAATGCAAAGAATATGGCGCCGGCGGACATCGCCATATGTTCGCATGATAAATGCTATTTGCTGAAGTGAGACAATGAGACAAGTAAGAAATGTAAAACTTAGTAAAGTGACTAGTAGAGTGTTGATATAGATAGCCTTCAGATATGATGCAAAGTATGCCATATATTACAATTTGTTATTTAAATAAACATCAAACTTTATTAGACTATCGTATAGCATTACAATATCCACTATAAAGTGGCACTTACAATCATATGACATATACACTGTATGCATATGATATTACACAGTATCATACAGTATAGCTGTAGTTTGCCGCACCCTTACTCTTTGGCAATCAATATGTACGTTTTGACATGGAATTTCACTATCTAATTTTGCATAAAAGTGTTGTGTGTCAATGAAATGGTTCTATCTAATGTGTTCCCTGTGTGTATAAATGTTTTAATTTATTTTGCCATAATCATTCACACTGTACACATTCTATGGCAGCCATAAGATGGCAGTGTGTAGCTTTTCAGTTTCTAGTCCACGAATTGCAAAGATGTTACTAATAATATTATTAGGAGGCAAAAACAGAACTGCAAAAACCTTCAAATCTAACCCTTTTATAATAGATTACATTGGGTAAAACATTTATGAGGCGATAGATTTGATAGATCATAGGTAGACAGATCAATAGATAGAATGGATGGCTGATGTTAATAGCATTAGTATTCCCAGTACTGCACAATTTAAATGCAACATATACTTTTGTTGTTTGTATTCATGACATTATTCAACACAAAACATAAAAAGCAAATTAGCAAATGCAATAAGTGTATAAACAATAGTTTTGTGTATTATAGAGTATAAAGTCTATTCCAAGCTGTTCCTATATTCCTTCTCCACACCTTTTATGTATCATGAATACAGACTTGGCACCTGGATGAAAAGGGGCTATTGGGGATACAGTAGACTTCTTTGTTTTAGCAGAAATAAGAAATCACCTGAAGTGAGTCTTAAAGGGTTTCTGTCACCAGAAATACCTAAAATAAACTGGCAATGTGCTAATTTCAGCTGAACCTAACATTTATAATATGCAAGTTAGCCTCTAGGAGGGGGGGGTTGCTCCTGCTCCTAGAGGCTCTATTCTCCCAGCTCTGTCACCTCCCTCCAAGTCTAGATTTACAGGGCCAGGCAGCGTTCGCATCCTCCTGCTGGCCCTGAGTGCATGGTAAATCTCGCCCCTGCGCTGTGCCATTCAGTATTCAATGCAGGCACAGTAAGGAAGTCGGCAGCCAGTGTCCTTCCTTCACTATGCCTACGCCGAATACTGAACAATCAAGACTTTAAGGGAGGTGACAGAGGTGACAATGCCCCCTGCTCCTAGAGGCTAATTAGCATATTATGGAGCTTAGGAGTCTGATTTTTGGGTACTTATCTGAGGTCTGATGAAGAATGGGGGTCTGATGGGGATTGAATGTCTGATCTGAGGTGTAATGAAAAATATTTTTTTTTCTTATTTTCCCTTAATCTTATGTGTCTTATAATCTGAAAATATGATATATAAATATAGTATTGCTATAATCGTACGGGCTCAGAGAATAAAAGAAATAGGTCAGATTTACAGCTTAGGGAACAACATAAAAATGAAACCCAAAAAACTATGGTGGAATTGCGTTTTTTTTCCAATTCCACCTCATTTGGATTTTTTCCAGCTTCTCACTACATTTTCAACACAAACATCTGAAAATTGCAATGTCCTTAAGGGTTTAAACCTTTTAACAATTTCACATTGTTTTTTACTTGTGGTGAAAGTCTTCAGAAAAATAAATTCCTATAATTGTTGGGCACATTCACTTCCCTCCCAAAAAACGTAATAAAAAATTATTACAAAGTCATATGTGCACAGGAATGGTGTTAATAAAAGCTACAGCTTGTTCCACAAAAATAAATAAAAAATACGCCTCATAAATATCTGTCAGTAGAAAAACTAAAAAAGTTATAATTGTCAGAAAATGGGATCACAAAACAACTTAAAAAAATAAATAAAGCTTTTTTCATTTTTTGTAATTAGAAAGATATAACTAGCTATGTAAATTTGAAATTTTATCACAAGACACGGAGGCTCATATTGCTTTCTCTTCCTTTACTAAATTCCATAGCAGCAAGAAGAGTAACCATGGTAACAACAAAAGAAACACCCCTAAGGGTAACTCCTCCCTCCCATCAGTCCATAAATAGCTCCTCCACAGGGACCACTTCCTCTTTCTTTGCTGCTCCATAGCAGATAAGTGGCCTATGTTCTGTCATATTGTTGGTTTCTGATTGAATTGTTTATTTCTATTATATATTTCCTTACAGCTCACCCTACCGTCTGGGGGGAAGTTCCTACCTCTCCCCTACGGTGCGGTTCTCTCCGTGGGGTGTATATATCGTTATTATTTGCTCATATATAGTTTTATATTCTGCGCCGATTAAGTTGTCCCTCTGATATATGCATATTTTCCTTATTGTGTTCGGGTGCTAACCCACCCCCTCCTGGTTACCCGCGTACCCCTTCTTATTGCTCACCAGTTGCTTGGGGCTCTGTTCTGGGTCAGCCGGGCGGTTAACGCCATATTCTTTCGGCGGCGCACGTCCGTCTTCCCACGCCCGAACTCTCGCGATTGACGAGACTTCGGGCGCCATCTTGGTTTTCTGGGGCCGGGTCTCGGGCGCCATCTTGGTATCCCCGGTCTCTCGCTCAGGGTCCTCCTTAGGGCGGTCCTTTCTCTGGGCGGCGTTTTGTCCTCCCGCTCCTATTGGCTTCTCTGAGCGGGGGGGCGTGCCCCTGTTATTCCGGCGGCCGTTCTTCTGCCGCTCCAGCGCCATTTTAGGTTCGGCTTCACAGTAGGTTAGACCAGCGGTCTCTTCCCACAAATTAGGTTATACCTGGAGTGACTAACTCCCATTAGAATGTCAGCTCAGGATTCGGCCACCCCTGTCCCCAGCTCTCTAACCCCCATACCCCAGGGTCCGTCCCCTGCACATGGGGCGTTTTCTATGTCCCCTGCTGATGCCCAAGCTCTGGCCCTGCAGCAGTCCATATCCCAGGCAGTTGCTGCCGCTATGGGATCTATGTCCTCTGTCATCAGCCAGTCCATTTCTCAGGCCCTTATCCCTAGGGCATCGCCCAGCATTCCGCCACCTGCAGCCACTGCCTCCAGAAACCCTACCACTGATAGCACTGTTCTATCACATGAGAGCGTGCCTGGCACACGCAAACGAGCCTGTCCGCGCCAGGCAGAAAAGTCGCGTCGGTGGAAATCTGCTCGCGCTCAGCACGAGCCTAGTGATCACTCTGAAATTGAGTCAGATGAGGAGGCTTTGAGTTTCCATCCGGATGGTTCGGATGATGACGTGGCGGGGGTTATGGTGGACCCTGATGTGGACGATTACGTCCCAGTCTCTCGGCCATCTACTAGTGGGGTCTCAGGGGCTAGCAATTCTGCCACCGCCCCCCTTACTGACCCATCGGGTGAACCTCTGTTTGACCCGGATAGTCTACACCACCCCAGGTCCGCCGAGTGGGTCCCCGCTCCCCATGTGGCTAGCTACCTGGAGTCCAGGATTAGAACTCCCTTGGGCAAGGAGACCCGCAACAAGCTGAGGGCTGAATGTCCGCGCCCCATTATCCCTAATAAAGTCGGGGAGACTCCTAACGTGGACCCAAAAATGGTCCAGTTCCTGGCCAAAACGGGTTTTCACCCTCGCAGGGGCCTTGACTCGGCCCTGCGAGCTTGCCAGGTTAAGCTCCTGGATATCCTAGGTCCCCTCACGAAAATCTTTGAACTGGCTGAATCAGCCAAGTCTGATGGCACTCAGATTGACCCGGAGGAGCTCAGGGGCTGGGTACAACGTGCCATATGTGTGACCGGGAATGTTAATACTTCCCTGGCGATTGAGAGGAGGAAAGCAATCCTCATGAAAATTGAGCCTAAACTCACCAATATGGCCTTATCCGAATCTGGCAAAGATGCTCAGGGGCTCCTTTTTGGCGATCCCTTTATTAAGGAGCTTGGCAAGTTTGTTGGTGCCTTCACGGCACTGGATAAAGCGCAATCTAACATGCGCAGAGTCTTTCAAAATCGGGTTTCCACCAGGGCCGGCAGCTCAAGGGGCCGCCTGTCCGGCCGTTCACATTTCCAGGCCCGTACCCCCAGTCGAGGCGCCTTTCATCAGCGCCAATCGTTCCAGGATCAGCGTCAGCAAACGCCATTCTTCCCATCCAGAGGCACCTTCGGAAGGTCCAGAGGGTTCAGAGGAGCTCCAACTTCCCGTCGTCCATTTGGTAAGTCCCCAGTTGTGTCCTCTGTCTTCTTCCCTATGCATAGGGGGCAGGCTCCGACATTTTTTGCATGCCTGGGATCGCATCACCTCCGATCCGTGGGTCCTTTCCACGGTCAGGGGTTTTCAGATAGAACTTATAGACACCCCGACACGTCTGCCCCCCTCCAGACCGCGGGTCTTCTCCCCAGAGTCTCGCAGGCTCATGGACACGGAACTCTGGTCCCTGGTAGCAAAGGGCGCCATAGAAAGAGCCCCGGACCCTTACGGGGGCGTGGTCAGCGATATTTTCCTTGTGGAAAAGAAAGGAGGGCAGTTCCGCCCGGTGATCAATCTGAAGAGTCTGAACGTATATGTGAGATACCGCCATTTCAAAATGGAGGGCATTCATCTGCTCAGGGATCTTCTCCTCCCGGACGAGTGGATGGTCAAACTCGATTTGAAGGACGCCTATCTCACGGTTCCTATCGCGCAACACTCCAGGGATCTGTTGCGTTTCCGATGGGGGGATCAGATTTGGCGGTTCACATGCCTCCCGTTTGGCCTCTCATCGGCCCCTTGGTGTTTCACCAAACTCATGAAGCCGGTGGTTTCCTGGCTTCGGGGGCAGGGTGTCCGCCTGATAATTTATCTGGACGACATGCTGCTGATTGCTCGGGATCCCTCCACGCTCCTTACTCATCTGCGGCTGTCCGTTTCTCTACTCACCGGACTGGGATTCGTTATCAATCACGAGAAGTCCTGTCTCCACCCTTCCAGGTCCATGGAATTCCTGGGTTTCAGAGTGGATTCTTCCACCCGCACTCTCTGCCTTCCAATGTCCAAGGTTCGAGCCATCCGGAGGGAATTACGGCACACCCTCCGGTTGCCTCACGTGTCCCTCCGTCACTTAGCCCGTGTCTTGGGTCTCCTTTCTTCCTCGATTCAGGCGGTCTTCCCGGCTCCCCTCCATTACCGGGCGCTTCAACGGCTCAAGATTGCCCACCTTCGGGCGGGCGCATCCTACGGGGAATTGGTGGTCCTGGATCGGGACACCAGGGACGAGTTAACGTGGTGGATTCACAATCTCGACGCGTGGAATGGCAAGGCTATCGTGGGTCCTCAGCCGGACGTGGTGATAGAATCGGATGCCAGTCTGCAGGGATTGGGGGGCCCGCTGCGAGGGCGTTTCCACCGGAGGTCCTTGGTCCACGTCGGAGTCGTCTCTGCACATCAACGCGTTGGAGCTGCTGGCGGGGTCCTTCGCGATCCGGAGCTTCGTCGACGGCAAGGTCAACGCTTGCATACGTCTCAGGATGGACAATGTGTCAGCGGTCCGGTATGTGAACTCCATGGGCGGCACTCGGTCGGCAATGTTGACTCATCTGGCGAAGGAGTTCTGGTCCTATTGTCTGGACAGGGGTATATCAGTCGTGGCGGAGTACATTCCTGGTCTCCTCAACGTTCATGCGGATTGGAGTTCACGCTACATCTCGGACTTCAGCGACTGGATGTTGGATTCGGCGGTGTTCTCCTCCATCGAATCTCTCTGGGGCCCGTTTTCCGTGGACCTTTTTGCTTCTCGTTGGAACGCCCAGCTTCCCAGGTACTACAGTTGGAGGCCGGATCCTCACTCGGAGGCGGTGGATGCATTGCTCCAGGATTGGTCGGGCGCTCTCTTATACGCTTTTCCACCCTTCGCCTTGATTCCCCGGGTATTGTCTCAGGTACGTCACCAGCAAGCGGAGTTGGTTCTGGTGGTTCCGTTCTGGCGGCCACAGACTTGGTTCCCTCAGCTGATGGAGCTGTTGATTGCGGACCCAATCCTTCTCCCGGCCCATCTGGATCTCCTTCTAGGCCCGCTGGGTCAACACCATCCCCTGTTATTGGACAACACTCTCCGTCTCCTGGCATGCAGGATATCAGGGGTCGCTGGGACATCGAGGGAGTATCGGAAACGACTAGATTCCTTCTGGAAAGTGCATGGGCCCCCGGTACACTTCGGGCATATCGTGCAGCCTGGGGGGTTTGGTCTCGTTGGTGCTTGGGACGGGACCTGGATCCCGTTTCGGCTCCCGTAGAGGAGGTTTTGCAGTTTTTGTCCTCCCTCTTCGAGGATGGCAAGGCCTATCGTACCATTAATTTGTACAGGTCGGCCATTTCTTCCCGTCATCAGGGTTTCTCGGGTCTTCCGGCGGGCCAACATCCTCTGGTACGCCGTTTGCTCAGGGGTTCTCGTCTCTCTAGACCTCCTAGGCCTCGGTTCTCCTCTTTGTGGGATGTTTCCCTGGTCATAAATTTTTTGTCGGGTTGGCCTTCTAATGCGGATCTTTCGCTGCGTCAGCTTTCGGCGAAGCTTGTTACTCTATTCTGCTTAGTTTCTTGTAAGCGCGTCTCGGATGTCCGTGCCCTGGACTTTAATGCGGTTTCTTTCACGCCGGAGGGGATTTCTTTCTGTATCTCTCGTCGTACCAAGACGGGCATTTCTACAGTCGCCTACCCTGCTTTTTCTGATTGCCCCGCGGTTTGTCCGGTTTCCTGTTTTAGGGAATATCTTTCGCGGACGGCGCCCCTGCGGTCTGGGGAGTCGCCGCATCTTTTTCTGTCTTTTCGAAGGCCGTTTGCCCCCGTCGCTAGTGTTACCCTTTCTCGCTGGGTCAAGTGGATTCTCTCGCTTTCGGGGGTCGATACTTCCATCTTTACGGCACATTCAGTTCGTGGGGCTTCTGCTACGTCTATGGCAGTTTCGGGAGCCCGTTTGGAGGATATTTTGCAACTAGCGGACTGGTCCAGAGCCTCTACGTTCAGGGATTTTTATTTTCGTCCTGGACCTCACGCTTTTTCATCTGTTATTTCTTCACTTTGAACTAGCAATATGAGCCTCCGTGTCTTGTGATAAAATTGTATGATTTTCCTAAGTTATGACGTAAAGTCATGATTTTATTAAAGACACGGAGGCGAGTATTGCCCTCCCTTTCCCTCCCTTTAGATGGGGTGGGTTTTATTTGCCTTAGGTATTGTCGAGTGGTTTACCATTTTGTATCTGTGATTTTACATTTTCGTTATGTTATTTATGCATTGTGACTGTCAATTCAGTTCGGCTGTGACGTCGTTGCTATTTACGGTCCTTCATTGTTCCGGTATTACCATACTGTTTTGTCTCTGTATTCTCTTAGGTTGACTCTCCTGATCCGGGTTCGGGTCGATGCTGGGCGGTTCCGGTCTGGTTTACAGTTTTGGTCGTCTCCCGTTGGAGTGTTCCGGTTTAATAGATCCCGGTCGTCTGGATGTTCGGGTCGTTGCAGTTGGTCAAAGAAAGAGGAAGTGGTCCCTGTGGAGGAGCTATTTATGGACTGATGGGAGGGAGGAGTTACCCTTAGGGGTGTTTCTTTTGTTGTTACCATGGTTACTCTTCTTGCTGCTATGGAATTTAGTAAAGGAAGAGAAAGCAATACTCGCCTCCGTGTCTTTAATAAAATCATGACTTTACGTCATAACTTAGGAAAATCATACAATTACCATATACTGACCAGCAGAATAAAGTTAAGATGTCATGTTTATTGCGCTGCCAATGACATAAAAACTAGATCCAAAAAACAAAGGCTGAATTGCATTCTTTTTCTATTTGCACATACAGTATATAATATAAACCATTAAATCGTTCCATTAAAAAGTACAACTCATCCCACAAAAAAAAAACATGATATGGTTATGTTGAGATAATAAAAAAGAGTTATTCTTTGAACAAGGGAAGGGAAAAACGAAAAAGTTCTAACTACAAGGAATGTTTCTTCAGAAAAGGGGTAGTCTCAATTCAGCAAATACTGTAGCATCAATTATTATGTAGAGGACGTTAATGCAAGCCACTTACTAATGTATTGTTATTATACATATTGCTTCCTTTGCTGGCTGGATTCATTTTTCCATCACATTAAACACTGCTCGATCCCATGGTTACGACCACCGTGCAATCCATCAGCGGTGGTTGTGCTTCCACACCATAGGAAAATGCATCTGCATCTCTAATGGTCGAGACCATGGGACTGCACATAGGCTAGTGCTTTTTAAAATAGTGTGCAAGCACTGGTTTACTCCATGGCACTGTACATCCAGCTGGGGTTACACAAATATAAAAATACAATAAACAAGAAACTATTAACAGACTGGTACAGAGGGGTAGAGGACCCTGCCAGCAAGAGCTTACAATCTATAAGGGAAAGGAAGAACACGGTAGGTGAGGGTATAGGCTGCTCATGTGGCTGTGTGGTGGCAGCATGCTTGTTGCATACGGTAGGCATTCCTGAAAAGGTGAGTTTTCAGGTTACTCTTGAAAGTTTGGATGTGTTGGGGTAGTGAGTTCCAAAGTAAGGGAGGGGCACGTGAGAAATCTTGTAGTCAATTGTGTGACAAAAAATGAGAAGAGAACAGAGGAGGAGGTCCTGTGACGATTTGAAATTAGGTATGGTGATTAGAGATGAGCGAATCGAAGCTGACGAAGTGTAATTCGTTTAGAATTTCAGGAAAAATTCGATTAGCAACAAATGCGAATTTGCTCGCGCTTCGTGGTAACGAATCGCATTTTTCCTAAAATGGCAGCTACACATGTGAGGACATGGGGCAAGGAACTCTGGGAAGGCGGGATCACCCAGATTGACATGCCTGCATGCAGCCAATCAGCAGCCAGCCAGCCCTGTGATGTCACAGCCCTATAAATACGGCGGCCATCTTAGAGTCAGATATTTTCCAGCATTCAGAGTGCAGGGACAGATGTGTGAAAGTGCTAGGGACAGCAATTGGAAAAACCTGATTGTGGGAAAAAAAGACAGAAAAAAATATTTATAAGTGCAGGGAAAGGATATGGAGGAATCATTTCACAGCATATTAGTGCAGGGACAGACGTCAGAAGGCGCTAGGGACATTGATAGGAAAGCGATTTACAAGTGCAGGGAAAGATTATTTGAGGATCCAAATAGCCATTAGACGACTCTGTCATTCCAACTATTTGTTATTGGGCTGCAAGTGCTATGTTAAAAAGCCTTTAGTTGCTTATATCTTTAGTATCTTATATCAGTACTACAAGAAAAATATATACGCATTTCACTTCTGCAGTTATTTCTATTGAAAGCGTATAGGGGCGTATTTCAGTAAAAAAAGAAAAATATATAAGTACTGCACTGTTGCAGTTGATTCTGTTGAAATCTTATAGGTGCATGTTTCAATACTACAAGAAAAATATATACGCACATCACTCTAAGTTTTTTAAGGTCAAAACATAAAGGGTGGTATTTCAGTACAACAAGAAAAATATATTCAGTACATTTCTGCAGTTAATTCTAGTGAAAGTGTATAGTGGCATATTTCAGTCCAACAAGAAATATATATTCTCAGTTCACTTCTGCGGTTATTTCTATTGAAAGAGTATAGGGGCGTATTTCATAAAAATAAATAAAATATATATATACAGAGAAAAGTAGAAAAAGGTCCAGCCGTTCTTTAGCGAATTTCCAGAGGCACTTTATTGTAGAAAAATATTAAAAAAACATCCAGGCACAAACACTGTAGATCTACGCGTTTCAGGCAACAGAAAAATTACATGACTCATGGACATTTTTCTACTTTTCTCTGCTTATGTGAATTGGCTTCTAACCAGGTGAGGAAGCGGTCCGTGCCTTCATGAATTGAATTCCAGACAGGTGAGAGCTGCTCTGAATACCTATTGACAATATATATTGAATATATATACGTACTTCATTGGTGCACTTATTTGTGGCAAAAGCGTTCAGTGGCCTATTTCATTATAGAAAGAAAAAAAATATACACACTTCACTGGTGCAATTATTTAATTATTTGTGGCAAAAGGGTTTAGTGGCCTATTTTATTATATAATGAAAAAATATACGCACTTCACTGGTGCAGTCGTTTGTGGCAAAAGGATTTAGTGGCCTATTTCATTATAGAAAGAAAAAAATATACGCACTTCACTGGTGCACTTAATTGTGACAAAAGTGTTTAGTGGCATATTTTAGTACAGAAAGAAAAATATATACGCAGTTCACTGGTGCATTTATTTCTGCTAAAAACGTTTACTGGCCTATTTCAGTACAAAAATAAAAATATATTCTCAGTTCACTTCTGCAGTTATTTATGTTGAAAGTGTATAGGGGCGTATTTTAGTAAAAAAAAAAAGAAATATATACGTACTTCACTGGTGCAGTTATTTGTGGAAAATGGGTTTAGTAGCCTATTTCAGTACAGAAGGAAAGATATATATACGCAGTTCACTGGTGCATTTATTTCTGCTAAAAACTTTTACTGGCCTATTTCAGTACAAAAAGAAAAATATATTCTCAGTTCACTTCTGCAGTTATTTCTGTTGAAAGCGTATAGGGGCGTATTTCAGTAAAAAAATAAAAATATATACGCACTTCACTGGTGCAGTTATTTGTGGCAAAGGGGTTTAGTGGCTTATTTCAGTGCAAACAGAAAAATATATTCTCAGTTTACGTCGGCGGTTATATGTGTTAAAAGCATGGCTGGGAGTCAGCAGTGTGGCAGCAGTGGGAGGTCGGGAGCCAAACGTACCCGGGGTAGAGCATCTTCTTCGCAACAGCCTACCTACCAGGGAAGTAGTGGTGCAGGGGTTCACGGAAGTAGCGGCGGTAGCAGTCAATCAGTGTGCCGGTTACACATTTCAGTGCAAAAAGAAAAATACTTTCTCAGTTCACGTCGTGGCGGTTATATGTGTTGAAAGCTTTTAGTAGCCTATTTCAGTACAAAAAGAAAAATACATTCTCAGTTCACGTCGTCGGCGGTTATATGAAAGAGTTATAAATATGCAGCGTGGGGGCCCCGTGTGGCTTCTACACACTTTCAAAATAATCCTTCAGCGGGGTGAATAGATGCCGGATGACCGGGACGCTCCATGACCTTCCCAGGAGCTGTTATCGGGAGCAGCTATTCATTTCTGAGACGTCTGTATAGTGCGGGGGGAATCTGAAGACCCTCTCCATCTCCGTGCTCCATTATATGTGACGTATTTCGGTCGAAAAACAAATTTTGTTAAGCGTTCAGCACAGCAGCTATATGCGGTAAAATCTCTATTGACGTATTTCAGTCGAAAAACTAATTTTATTCAGCGTTCAGCGCAGAAGTTATATGCGGTAAAATCTTTATTGACGTATTTCGGTCAAAAAACAAATTTTATTCAGCATTCAGCGCTGCAGTTATATGTGGTGAAATCTTTATTGACGTATTTCGGTTGAAAAACAAATCGTATTCAGCGTTCAGTGCTGCGGTTATATGCGGTAAACTCTTCAGTGACATATCTTGATAAACTTCGCGACTCTTCCGGGCTCAAAGCTATTTTGACGCTTTGTCTTCTCATTGTCTGTAGCTACTAGAGGCCTGTTCATGCCAGGCAGGTTCCCCCAGAAGTATCTGGGTCGATCAGCAGTCGATACCGCACTTGCATCAATCTTGACAGGATTCGTCTCCAGGTGGAAAAAAATTGTTTTTTGGAATGCTTTCTCCATCATAACCACGTCGTTGAATAAACAGAAGACTGGCGGATTCTCTCCTGTCTTAGGCAACACTTAATTTTGATTAAAATTATAAGAAAGTAAACTTAAATTAGCCAATATATTATCCCAATCTTCTAGGGAATTTCACGGACAATTAATTTGGCAAGTCTTTTGTGCCAGAGAACGTGTATTATTAAATCGTGTTTTAAGCAACACTTTATAAAGTTGAGAAATTTTAACCTACTGTTCTGTTCCATATTCCCTGTAAATGAATAGACGACGCGGCCACTCTTTGGCCTCCTCATGCTGCTCCCACCTCCCCAATATCTCGTCGTTGTGCCACTCTCTGGCCCCCTCATGCTGCAGCCCCCTCCAAACTATGTCACCTTTCCTCTCTGTGGCCTTCTGATGCTGCCGCCACCTCCACACTATGTCACCTTGCCACACTGTGGCCTCCTGATGCTGCCACCACCTCCACACTATGTCACCTTGCCACTCTGTGGTCTCCTGATGCTGCCGCCACCTCCAGACTCTGTCATTGTGCCACTTAATGGCTTCCTCATGCTGCTTCTACCTCCACACTCGGTCATTGTGCCACTCTGTAGCCTTCCCATGCTGCAGCCACCTCCACACTATGTCACCTTGCCACTCTGTGGCCTCCTGATGCTGCTGCCACCTCCACTCTATGTCACCTTGCCACTCAATGGCCTCCTGATTCTGCCGCTACTCCACACTATGTCACCTTGCCACTCTGTAGTCTCCTGATTCTGCCGCTACCTCCAGACTGTCATTGTGCCACTCGGTGGCTTCCTCATACTGCTGCCACCTCCACACTCGGTCATTGTGCCACTCTGTAGCCTTCTCATACTGCTTCCACCTCCACACTCTGTCATTGTGCCACTGGTTGGCCTTCATCTGATGCTGCTACTGTCACTACCTCCAGAATCTGTCATTGTGCCACTCTGTGGCCTCCTGATGCTGCTGCCACCTCCACACTGTCATTGTGCTACTCTTTGGTCTCCTCATGATGCCACCACCTCCAGACTCTGTAATTGTGCCACTATATGGTCTCCTGATGCTGATGCAACCGCCAGACCCTGTCATTGGCCCACTCTGTGGTCTCCTCATGCTGTTCCCACCCTCCCCACTTCATGACTGGGCCACTATTTTGCTTTTCGGCCTGGCTGACATCATCATTTGTTTGACCCTCCTTATGATCTGTCAGAAGGAAGGAAAAATGAAATGCACAACGGATCCTGTCTGTGTAGCAGCTGTAAGGCCTGTATAGTCCCATCAGAATTGGCTTGTGATTGGGAAGCCAAAAGCAGGAGTGAGTACAAAACACAGAAGACATGCAAATATTTAATTCACGTGTCATTTCTGTTTTAGATCCACTCCTGCTCGGCAGAAAATGCTGACCGAGTGAAGGCGTATGCTCCACAGACAGGATCCGTTTTTTGTGGGTTATTGTTCTGAATAGTGTTGGGTGAGCGTGCTCGGCCGAACACTTTTTTACTCGAGCATCGGGATGCTCGGCATATCGCGGTATTCGGCCGAACACTGCGTGTGCTCGAGCGCGATGCTCAAGTCTACTCCCCACACATTTGTTGCCTGGTACTAACACTTAATGTAATGCCGTGTTGGCTACTGGCATTACAGTGATTGGCTGGCCGGAACGCGTCATTGGGTGCTATATAGCACCCGATGACAAGTGGTTCGGCTCAGTCTTAGTCAGGGAGAGCTGCAGTAGAAGGGACAGATAGTGTAGGGATATGAATAGCGATGGACGAACATCAGCCTGGACGATTAGCAAACGCGCGTTTGCGATAAAATGTTTGCGAACCGCGCGTTTGCGGCAGGTCCCATTCACTTTAATGGCAGGCGAACCTGAAAAACCTTCAGGTCATATTTGCAGCCAGTAAACACTTACTAGAAGTACACAAATAGTCCCACAATATGTACAGTGATATACCAGAGGGGGATCATTGTCAAAAATTCCCACAAAAAAATATGTATTTTAATCAGGGGCCATTTTTATGCATCTTAAAGGGAATGTATACAATGATGTTTGATGTATACAAATGTGCAGCACTCCACGTTTTTGAGTCCATTCAAAAAATGCATACGTTAACTTAATTTTTTTTTCTACCATGGAACTGTATGGTGAGCGGACTCCACTGTACGGCATCAGTCTGAGGCATCTGTTAACAAATACATTTTTGGTATGCATTAAATGGATGGCAAAAATAGGATGTGAACGCAGCCCTAATGTCAGAATAAGAACCAGTACACAATGGAGCAGCGTGACGGAGAAGGGAGGTCGCCATTTACTGACAGAGCGCTACCTGGTTCTGGTGGTCAGGGATGAGGACTGTGTTTCCCAAGGATCATGTTCTACTGGGAAATTCAGGGCACAGTATAATACACTGGAATCTATATAATATAAATATATTAGCCCTACCCCCGAATAATAATAGAATTAGGTGATCATTTATTATATAGAAATACGTCTGTGTTAGGCGTATTTCTCACACAGATTGTGCCGCAAAGGTCCTTAACACCACAATTTGCATATTTTCCCAGGTCATGCCAGGTCTAAAGAAGGATGGCGTGGGCAGGGAAAGGGATACAGTTATGGCCATCCAGTTATTGGATACCACCGCCATACATTGACAGGGTAACACCTCTGTACAGTGACCAGATAACACTGCAAAACCATGACCCGATAAAAGGGTATAAGAGGGCACAGTACAGGGAAGGACTAGGGGCACTGCACAGGGTGTGGTAAGAGGGCACAATGCAGGGTATAAGGGGGCACAGTACGGGATGAGGGGCACAGTACGGGGTAGTGGGCACAGTCACATGATCCTGTGACATTAGAAGGTCCTTATGGTGAATGCGGTTCATACGCCACCATAATTAGAGGCAGAGGAGTGAGACAAGGGTGTGATTATGTGGTTAGAGATAAAAAATGTAACTGTCGGTCAGTACAGGCCCCATAAATTAGGCAATAGGCATTCACCTGACAGCAAAGAACTTTGGATTCTGTGGCTGAAGGTACATTAAGCAGTTACAGGATTAATATGTAACTGTCGGCCAGTACAGACCCCAAAAAGTAGGCAATAGGAATTCACCTGACAGCAAAGAACTTTGGATTCTGTGGCTGGAGGTACATTAGACGGTCACAGGATAAATATGTAACTATCGGCCAAGTACAGACCTAAAACATTAGCCAATAGGCATTTACCTGACAGCAAAGAACTTTGGATTCTCTGGCTGGAGGTGCATTAGGTGGTCACAGGATAAATATGTTACTGTCGGCGAGTACAGGCCCCAACAATTAGGCATTCACGTGACATAAAAGGCCTTTTATGCTGCTGTATATGCATAAGGCAAGGACCATTATTTGTTCTGAGTGGTGGCGGATATGTGTGAGCTAGCATGAGGAAATTCAATTGCACGTGGTCATCACAGGTGTTGAATTCCTCCGAGATCCATGCCTGTCACTGTCGTGAGCTAGGCGAGTGTGCAAATCAGTCCCGATACCCCTGCTGCGCTGAACGTCCTTTCGGACAGGACACTGGATGAGGGGCAAGCCAACAGTTCCATAGCAAATTGTGCCAGCTCTGGCCACAGGTCAAGCCTGCACATCCAGTAGTCGAGGGGTTCCTCGCTTCTCAGAGGGTCCACATCGGCCGTTAACCCGATGTAGTCAGATACCTGTAAGTCTAAGTGTTCCCTGAGGCTGGATCCGGAGGGTAGCTGTCGATGGGTTGGCTGCAAGAATGATCTCATATCCGAAGTGACCAACACATCTTCAAACCGCTTTCATTTTGCAGGAGCGGTAGGATTGGTACCCGCACCTGTTTAGCTGTAGGTGGAAATTCCTCTGCCAGTGCCCGCAACAGCAGAATGCAGCATCTCTCACAGCAAGGCCTGGAAATGCTGCATTCTGAAAGCCCTTTGTGATGCTGGTAACATGTCCGACATTTTGTGTTTGTACCGGGGGTCTAAGTATATTTCCACCCAGTACAGGTCCTTGACCTTTATGTTTTTTATATAGGGGTCCCTGGAGCATGAAGGCCCCTATTTGCAATAAATTAGAAGCAGTGGATCCGCCTGGCTCCTGCTCATCGCTCAGGAGAATGTCATCCTCCGTCTCCTCCCCCCAGCCAAGGGCAACACCAGGGATCCTCAAAAAGTTTAAAGTTCCCTGCTCTTCTTGCTCATTTTCTTCCCCCTAGCCACCATCCTCATCTGATTCCTCTTCAGTCTCCTGCTGACTTGTCTCAGATGGAGTAGCCCCCCCTTGGGAATTAATTCAGCATTGTGACTTCCTCATCTTCCAGCTCCTGCTCCTCAATGGCTTGATCAATGACACAATGCATGCTCCAGAAAAATGGCATAAGGTATGATGTCACTGATGGTGCCCTGGCTGCGACTGACCAGTTTGGTGATCTCATCAAATGGCCGCAGAAGTCTACAAAAGTCGCGCATGAGCAGCCACTGGCGCAGTGGAAAAAAAACAAGCTCCCCAGAACCTGTCCTGCCACAGAGTTCGTGCAGATAGTTGTTAACGGCACGTTTCTGCTGGAGCAGCCTATCAAGCATATACAAGGTGGAGTTCCAGTGCGTCAGGCAATCACAAATCAGACATCTGACGGGTAAGTTGTATCGCCGGTGAACATCAGCAAGGCGAGCCATGGCCGTGTAAAATCTTCTAAAATGGGCAAAGATTTTCCTGGCCTGCCGCAAGACGTCCTGAACCCCGGGGTATTTGGCGACGAAGTTCAGGACATGTGCCATGCACGGCACGTGTGTCATTTTGCCATGTTTCAGTGTGCTCAGCAGATTGGCACCATTGTCGCACACCACTTTACCAACTGTCAAATTGAACAGGGTTAGCCACTGATGGGCCTGTGACCACAGAGCTGAATGTAGTGCAGGACCGGTGTGGCTCTTGGCTTCCAGGCACAACAAACGCAGCACAGCATGGCAACGTCTCACCTGGCACATCAAATAGGTTCTGGGGAGCTTGGGGGGTGCAGCAGAAGAGGTGGTAGCAATGGAAAAGGAGAAGTCAGCCGAGGAGATGGAGGATGGAGTAGGAGGAGGAGAAGAAGAAGAAGCAGGCCTGCATGCAATCCGTGGCGGTAACACAAAATCCACACGGTTGCCAAGGATTACATGCAGGACAGTCATCAGAAGGTTCACCCAGTGGACAGTAAAAGTTATGTATCTTCCCTGCTCGTGTTTGCTAGACCACGTGTCTGTGGTCAGATGTATCTTGGCACAAACACTGTGTGCCAGAAATATATAAACTTGTCGCTGAACATGGCCATATTGTTCAGGAATGCCATTTTGGGAGAAATATTTCCTTCCGGGGACCTTCCAAATTTTCTAAAGGCCTCCGAGTCTACCAATTTATATGGCAGTAGTTGGCAGGCTAGCAGTTCCGACAAGCCAGCGTCCAGCCATTGGGCAAGAGGATTATCCAGAGTCATCATTTTTTTTGCGCTCGAACATTTGGGCCACAGAAGCCTGCTTTGTGCCAGATGAACGCGACAACAGCACAGTGGAAGGTGGAGTGGAAAACAAATGGGAGGAGAAGGAGAAGAGGCAGGACGTGGAGCGCCAGGAGTGTGGCTTTGTGGGTTCTGACGCCATTGCTCCCACTGGGCTCGGTGATTGGAGGCCAGGTGCCTTCTAAAGGCAGTTGTCCCTAGGTGAGTGTTGAGCTTACTGCGACTTATGGGTTGACAGCACAGGTTGCAGATGGCAACACTATTATCAGCAGCTGGCACATTAAAAAAAAGCTCACACAGCAGAGCCGACGTCCTGGGAGCGCAAGATGTGATCGTGCATGGTGGATGGCCTGCTCCAGATAAATTTGCAGTCTGCTTTTTGCCTCCTGTGCACCGCGAGTTCTGCCTTCTCCTCCCTATCTGCTACTCCGTCTCTTACTCTAAACTCCCCTCCTCTTCCTCTCTTGTGGGCACCCATGTGGACACATCAGCATCATCACTGACATTAGAGATCTCGGAGTAGGCAGCAACAGCGGGGACCACCCTCCTTGGGCTTATCTTGGTACTGTCGTCAGACCGCTGGGTGGGGGCCGTTGCTATCTCCTCTTCCTCATTCGATGCCAAAAATGGCTGTGCATCGGTAAAGTCTGGGAATGGATGGAAAAAAAATTCCTCTAAATCGAGTGGAGGGGCTTTACTGGTCGTGGTGGTGTCTTAGGGGGTGCACACAGCAGAGAGTGAGGAGGGTGCAGATACAGAGGTTATGGAGGGTGCAGAAGTCGAAGGATGAGTGAGCCACGTAACCAACTCTGGTGCGCCCTTTGAAGTTATTGCACACACCTTCTACAACTTTCCACTTAGGCTCCGGCCTGGTGCACCTGCCCGACCTCTACTATCCCTGCGGAAAGGTCTGCCTCTTCCTCTGTCTGTCATATTCTAAATGACCCTCTGCTTAAGACTATAGAAAAGAGCAGTATTTGTGGAAGAAGGTATATAGCACCCCTCAATCAGTATTTTGTGGAAGCAGGTGTATCGCAGCCAACAATCAATATTTGCTGGATGAAGGTATATAGCAATAGCACCCCTAAATCAGCGTCATAGTGAGTTAGCATTAGCAACCAATTATGCCGTGCGCTCGGCCACTCTGCAGGGTAACCTAACATAGTGGGTGTAATGTCACAGGAATACTTAGTGCAAAAATCTATAATATCTAGTGAGACCTAATAAAATGTGAAGTTTGGTGCACTTAAGAAAAATTGGAATCGCAGAAGGTCGCACTGGCACTCTTTTTGCATATAAAGTGATTGTTCAGACATGCAGGTGAAATGTAATCAAATACACTACTTTAATGTAAGATTACTTACAGTCAACAGGAGTTCTTACTCTTCCTCGTTGAACTTCGCTCCAACCATCGCATCCATCTAATTGCTAATCGGTGTAAACCAGTTGCTGTAGGCCACGCCTTTAGAACACGTGCTCTTGCGATTAATATTTTGCCGAAACTTCGCCAATGAAAAATTTATGCTTGTAGATCGCAGATTCGCTTAATACTTCTGGCATGTCAGTGTCCATGTTGTGGGACAATGTGTGCGCATTTAAGTATTTTGTGGCTGCAAATATGACCTGGAGGTTTCTCATGTTCGCATGCCATCAAAATGAATGGGACCCGCCGCGAACCTGTGGTTCGCAAACATTTGAGCGAGTTTGAGCATTCACGAACCGTCCCATCAGATGTTCGTCAATCACTACCCCTCAATCAGTATTTTGTGGTAACAGGTATATAGCACCTCTCAATCAGTATTTGGCCGGAAAAAGGTATATAGCAACAGCACCCCTCAATCAGTATTTTGTGGAAATAGTTATATGGCACCCCTCAAGCAGTATTTGGAGGAAAAAGTTATAGAGCACCCCTCAATCAGTATTTGGTGGAAACAGTTATATATGGCACCCCTCGATCAGTATTTTGTGGAAGCAGGTGTATTGCCGCCTTTTAATCAGTATTTTGTGAAGAAGGTATATAGCAAGAGCACTGCATAATCAGTATTTTGTGGAAGTAGGTATATGGTACCCCTCAATCAGGATTTTGTTGAAGAAGGTATATGGTACCCCTTAATCAGTGTTTGGCAGAAACAGGAATATGGCACCCCTCAATCAGAATTTTGTGGAAGCAAGTGTATCGCAGCCCTCAATCAGTGTTTGGTGGAAGAAGGTATATAGCAATAGCACCCCTCAATCAGTATTTTGTGGAAGAATGTATATAGCACCCATCAATCAGTATTTGACGGAAATTGGTATATAGCACCACTCAAACATTATTTGGCAGAAACAGGTATATGGCAACCCTGTATCAGTATTTTGTCGGAGCAGGTGTATTGCAGCCCTCAATCAGTATTTTCTGGAAGAAGCTATATAGCAATAGCACCCTTCAATCAGTATTTAGTTAAAGAAGGTATATGGCACCACTCATTTAGAATTTTGCAGAAACAGTTATATAGCACCCCTCAATCAGTATTTATCGAAAACAGGTTTATAGCACTCCCCAATCAGTATTTGGTGGAAACAAGTATACAACACCCCTCAATCAGTATTTGGCGGCAACAGATGTATTGCAGCACTCAATCAGTATTTGGTGGAAGAAGGAATATAGCAATAGCACCCCTTAATCAGTATTTTTTGGATGGAGATATATGGCACCACTAAATCAATATTGGGCAGAAACAGGGATATATCACCCCCTCAATCAGTATTTGGCGTAAACAGATATATGGCATCCCTCAATTAGTATTTTGTGGATGCAGGTGTATCACAGCCCTCAGTCAATATTTAGTGGAAAAGGGTATATAACAATAACACCCTTCAATCAGTATTTTGTGGAAGAAGGTATATTGCACCCCTCAATCAGTATTTGGAGGAAACAGGTATATGGCACCCCTCAATCAGTATTTTGTGGAAGCAGGTGTATCTCAGCCCTCAATAAGTATTTTGTGGAAGAAGGAATATAGCAATAGCACCCCTTCAATCAGTATTTTGTGGAAGAAGGTATATGGCACCCCTCAATCAGTATATGGCATAAACAGGTATATAGCACCCCTCAATCAGTATTTGGAGGAAACAGGTATATAGCACTCCTCAATCAGTATTTTGTGGAAGAAGGTATATGGCACCCCTCGATCATTATTTAGTGGAAGAAGGTATATGGCACCCCTCAATAAATATTTGGCAGAAACATTTATATAGTACCTATCAATCACTATTTGGTGGAAACATTTATATGGCACCCCTCAATCAGTATTTTGTGGAAGCAGGTGTATCGCAGCCCTCAATCAGTATTTGCTGGAATAAGGTATATAGCAATAGCATCCCTCAATCAGTATGTTGTGGAAGAAGGTATATAGCACCCCTCAATAAGTATTTGGCAGAAACAGGTATGCAGCACCCCTCAATCAGTATTTGGCGGCAACAGGTATATGGCACCCCTCAATCAGTATTTTGTGGAAGCAGGTGTATCGCATCCCTCAATCCGTATTTGGGGGAAGAAGGGATTTAGCAATAGCACCCCTCGATCAGTGTTTTGTGAAAGAAGGTATATGGCATCCCTCAATCAGTATTTGGCAGAAAACAGGTATATAGCACCCCTCAATCAATATTTGTCGGAAACTGTTATATAGCACCCCTCAATTAGTATTTTGTGGAAGAACGTATATGGGACCCTTCAAGCAATATATGGCGTAAACAGGTATATTGCACCCCTCAATCAGTATTTTTGTGGAAGCAGGTGTATATCAGCCCTAAATCAGTATTTGGTGGAAGAAGGAATATAGCAATAGCACTCCTTATTCAGTATTTTGTGTAAGGTGGTATATGGCACCACTCAATCAGTATTTGGCAGAAACAGGGATAAAGCACCCCCTCAATCAGTATTTGGTGCAAACAGGCACATGGCGTCCCTCAATTAGTATTTTGTGGAAGCAGGTGTTTTGCAGCCCTCAGTCAATATTTGGTGGACGAAGGTATTTAACAATGGCACCCTTCAATCAGTATTTTGTGGAAGAAGGTATATTGCACCCCTCAATCAGTATTTGGCAGAAACAGGTATAAAGCACCACTCAATCAATATTTTGTGGAAGAAGGTATATGGCACCCCTCAATCAGTATTTAGTGGAAGAAGGTATATGGCACCCCTCAATCAATATTTGGCTGAAACAGTTATATAGTACCCATCAATCACTATTTGGCTAAAACAGGTATATGGCACCCCTCAATCGGTATTTTGTGGAAGCAGGTGTATTGCAGCCTCTTAATCAGTATTTGGTGGAAGAAGGTATTTTGCAATTTCACCCCTCAATCAGTATTTTGTGGAAGAAGGTATCTGGCACCCCTGAATCAGTATTTGGCGGAAACAGGTTTATAGCACCCCTCAATCAATATTTGGCAGAAACAGGTACATAGCACCCCTCAATCAGCATTTTGTGGAAGCAGGTGTATCGCAGCCCTCAATCACTATTTGGTGGAAGAAGGTATATAGCACCCCTCAATCAGTATTTGGCAGAAACATTTATATAGTACCTATCAATCACTATTTGGTGGAAACATTTATATGGCACTCCTCAATCAGTATTTTGTGGAAGCAGGTATATGGCACCCCTCGATCATTATTTAGTGGAAGAAGATATATGGCACCCCTCAATAAATATTTGGCAGAAACATTTATATAGTACCTATCAATCACTATTTGGTGGAAACATTTATATGGCACCCCTCAATCAGTATTTTGTGGAAGCAGGTGTATCTCAGCCCTCAATAAGTATTTTGTGGAAGAAAGAATATAGCAATAGCACCCCTTCAATCAGTTTTTGTGGAAGAAGGTATATGGCACCCCTCAATCAGTATATGGCATAAACAGGTATATAGCACCCCTCAATCAGTATTTGGAGGAAACAGGTATATAGCACTCGTCAATCAGTATTTTGTGGAAGAAGGTATATGGCACCCCTCGATCATTATTTAGTGGAAGAAGGTATATGGCACCCCTCAATAAATATTTGGCAGAAACATTTATATAGTACCTATCAATCACTATTTGGTGGAAACATTTATATGGCACCCCTCAATCAGTATTTTGTGGAAGCAGGTGTATCGCAGCCCTCAATCAGTATTTGCTGGAATAAGGTATATAGCAATAGCATCCCTCAATCAGTATGTTGTGGAAGAAGGTATATAGCACCCCTCAATCAATATTTGGCGGAAACATTTATATAGCACCCCTCAATCAGTATTTTCCGGAAACTGTTATATAGCACCCCTCAATTATTATTTTGTGGAAGAACATATATGGCACCCTTCAAGCAATATATGGCGTAAACAGGTATATTGCACCCCTCAATCAGTATTTTTGTGGAAGCAGATGTATCTCAGCCCTAAATCAGTATTTGGTGGAAGAAGAAATATAGCAATAGCACTCCTTATTCAGCATTTTGTGTAAGGTGGTATATGGCACCACTCAATCAGTATTTGGCAGAAACAGGGATAAAGCACCCCCTCAATCAGTATTTGGCGTAAACAGGTACATGGCGTCCTTCAATTAGTATTTTGTGGAAGCAGGTGTTTTGCAGCCCTCAGTCAGTATTTGGTGGAAGAAGGTATATAACAATAGCACCCTTCAATCAGTATTTTGTGGAAGAAGGTATATGGCACCCCTCAATCAGTATATGACAGAAACAGGTATATAGCACCCCTCAATCAGTATTTGGAGGAAACAGGTAAATAGCACCCTTCAATCAGTTTTTTGTGGAAGCAGGTGTATTGCAGCCCTCAATCAGTATTTAAGGTATATAGCAACTCTTAATTAGTATTTGGCGGAAACAGGTATATAACACCCCTCAATCAGTACTTTGTAGAAGAAGGTATATAGCACCTCTCAATCAGTATTTAGTGGAAGAAGGTATATGGCACCCCTCAATCAATATTTGGCAGAAACAGTTATGTAGTATCCCCCAATCAGTATTTGGAGGAAACAGGTATATAGCACCCCTCAATCAGTATTTGGCGGAAACATTTATATAGCACCCCTCAATCAGTATTTTGCGTAAACTGATATATAGCACCCCTCAATCAGTGTTTGTCAGAAACATGCTGGTGACCCTCTAAAACATTCGGAGTGAGGGCATGCTGGTGACCCTATAAAAAATTAGGGGCTAGTGCCTGCTGCTGAGCTGACCTTCTAAAATCTTATATGTGAGGGCCTGCTGTTCAGCTGACAGTCTAAAACATTATATGTGAGGGCCTTCAGGTGAGCAGACCGCATAAAACATTACAGGTGAGGGCCTACAGGTGAGCAATCCATATAAATCATTAGAGGTGAGGGGCCTACAGGTGAGCAGACCATATAAAGCATTGGAGGTGAGGGCCTGAAGGTGAGCGGACTCTATAAAACTAGTTAAATTTGTCCCAAATAAAATGTATTCTCTGCTGGAATACTGTATATAACGTTTGTGTATTGAACGCACACACAGATGTGCCCAAAATTTGGTAAATGTGTCCCAAATACAAATAATTCTCTACTGGAATACTGTATATACGGTTGCGGCCTAAACGCACTCACAGATGTGCCTAAAACTAGTTAAATTTGTCCCAAATAAAATGTATTCTCTGCTGGAATACTGTATATGACGTTTGTGGATTGAACGCGGACACATATGTGCCCAAAAGTAGGTAAATGTGTCCCAAATACAAATAATTCTATGCTGGAATACTGTTTATATGGTTGCGGCCTAAACGCACACACAGATGTGCCTAAAACTAGTTAAATTTGTCCTAAATAAAATGTATTCTCTGCTGGAATACTGTATATAACGTTTGTGGATTGAACGCACACACAGATGTGCCCAAAAGTAGGTAAATGTGTCCCAAATACAAATAATTCTATGCTGGAATACTGTTTATATGGTTGCGGCCTAAACGCACACACAGATGTGCCTAAAACTAGTTAAATTTGTCCCAAATAAAATGTATTCTCTGCTGGAATACTGTATATGACGTTTGTGGATTGAACGCGGACACATATGTGCCCAAAAGTAGGTAAATGTGTCCCAAATACAAATAATTCTATGCTGGAATACTGTTTATATGGTTGCGGCCTAAACGCACACACAGATGTGCCTAAAACTAGTTAAATTTGTCCCAAATAAAATGTATTCTCTTCTGGAATACTGTATATAACGTTTGTGGATTGAACGCACACACAGATGTGCCCAAAAGTAGGTAAATGTGTCCCAAATACAAATAATTCTCTGCTGGAATACTGTATATGACGTTTGTGGTTTGAACGCACACACAGATGTGCCCAAAAGTAGTTAAATGTGTCCCAAATACAGATAATTCTCTGCTGGAATACTGTATATATGGTTGTGGCCTAAACGCACACACAGATGTGCCCAAGACTAGTTTAATTTGCCTAAAATAGAAATAATTCTCTGCTGGAGTACTGAATATAACGGTTGCGGATTGAACGCACACCCAGATGTGGCACAAATTAGGTTAATTTCCCCAGAATTTTTTTTCTCTGATGGCGCGGTGTATATCTCAGTAGCATGCACACTCTACTGAATAAGCCGCTTTTTTTTAATGTCTGCTAAACACACAGATCTCACTTGCGGACAAACTCTAGTGAATAAGCCCCTTTTTATAATGTCTGCTAAACACACTGCTTTCTGATGGTGTACTGTAGATCTCCCTAATATCAAATCTGTCTTTTAAAAGCTTTTGGGTACTTAA
The DNA here is from genome assembly GCF_014858855.1 of Bufo gargarizans. Classification (NCBI taxonomy): domain Eukaryota; kingdom Metazoa; phylum Chordata; class Amphibia; order Anura; family Bufonidae; genus Bufo; species Bufo gargarizans. The sequence goes on along the minus strand of NC_058080.1, from coordinate 357,985,463 downwards.
AAAAGCGATTTTCCAGCCCTGCACAATCTGTCCCTTCCTGAAGATGCCTGTCCCTGACACTGCTGATTTTAACCCTGCTGTCAAACACACACTGTAGTCCTTAAGAGGACTGTTTGGTCTTTCAATAGTTGTTTTGGAGTTAAATCTGTGAATTTCCAGCAAAACGCTATTTGTCCCTGCCTACTGTCTGCTCTCCCTGGCGCTGAATGATCCGAGCGCGGGACATTGGCTCCTATATAAACTGGTATCACGTGTTCCGGCCAGCCAATCAGTGTAAGGCTACATGCACACGACCGTTGTTTTGGTCCGCATCCGAGCCGCAGTTTCTGCGGCTTGGATGCGGACCCATTAACTTCAATGGGGCCGCAAAATATGTGGACAGCACTCCGTGTGCTGTCCGCGTCCGTTGCTCCGTTCCGTGGTCCGCATAAAAAATATAACATGTCCTATTCTTGTCCGCAAAACGGACAAGAATAGGCAGTTATATCAATGGCTGTCCGTGCCGTTCCGCAAATTGTGGAACACACACGGATGCCATCCGTGTTTTGCGGATCCGCAATTTGCGGACCGCAAAACACACAACGGTCGTGTGCATGTAGCCTAAGGCTAATAGCTAACATGGCCATGGCATTCCACTGAAGGGAATTACTTACCTGAACGTTGATTGGCTGCTTAGGAGGCGCCAAACGTGCGGGAGGAGACTCTAGCAATGCGACGAGCACATGTGTTATTCGGCTGAGTACTGCCACGTGCCGAGCATATCGATGCTCGAGCCGAACCGGTACTCGGCCAAGCATGCTCGCTCATCACTATTTATGACCTTTTAGTAATTTAGAGATACGGTTTATTAGATGACAGACACAAAGTGAAAGTAAAAAGTACAATTCACACAGCTAGAAAAACAGTTAACCCTTTGTGACAGAATGGCTGAATATAAAAAAAAAAATAATAATAATAATATTTTAGCCCAAAATGAGTAGAATGCAATCATAAAAAACATTGCCCCAAAGGTGTATATAGCCTTTAAGCTTCATTCATGTCAATGTATCATAAATATAAACTCTGTTTCCCTAGTGTGTACCTGTTTAAAATGATAAATGTGTAACAAGTTATTTAAGTCTCTTAAGATAACATTTTAAACATAACCCTCCATTTTTCCACATCACCATTAATCAAGAAATCATTGTTCCCAATGGTTTGTTTCCTAATCCCCTAATTTTCAAGGAATTTACTAAATGTCTGAAATAATCAAATTTACAAGGCACAAATATAAATTTTTCTATTTATTTATTTTTCTATATAAAGACATTGTTAATAGTATAATATGATAACAGTTACATGACAGGTGAATTAATTTTATTTCCATTTGGTATCCCCTTCACTTTAAAATTGTATATATTTTTTATTTTACCGATATATCTTTTCTTTACCAGTTGGCAAATATAATGTTATCACCACAGGGTGAGGAATTTCTGTTGTGGAATCATGGTAAAATTTACCATGGACTTGCTGTGCAGTGGAAGTGGGCAGCATAAAATCCTCACCACAGGTCAATTTACACTGCAGATTTTTTTTCTTCAAATCTATAAAACATTGTGGATCTGCTGTGTGCAAATCCTCAGCATACACACCTCATGGGTGAGGGATTAAAAATAGGTGAGATTGGCGCAAAAACTGCACCCAAGGGTCCATTCACACGTCTGTTGTTTATTTCCTGATCTGTTTCGTTTTTTGCAGAACAGATCTGGACCAGATCTGGACCCATTCATTTTCAATGGGTCCTGAAAAAAAAATCGGACAGCACAATGTCTGATTTTTTTTCAGGACCCATTGAAAATGAATGGGTCCAGATCTGTTTCGCAAAAAAACGGAACAGATCAGGAAAGAAACAACGGACGTGTGAATGGACCCTAAATCTGCATGAAAATTAAGATTTTGGAGCAGAAGCTCATAGAAAGCCACATGAAAACCTGTACTAAAAATGAGAATCTGTAAATGCCCGTTAGGTCTCTTTCACACAGACGTAGTGCTCCCGTGGCCGTATTGCGGGCTGCATACGGCGGTTCCGCAATACACGGGTCACCAGCCGTGTGCATTCCGCATCATGGTCAGCAAATCTGGAGATATGGTGCGGAACGGAAGCATGGAACACCACGGAAGCACTACGGAGTGCTTCCGTGGTGTTCCGCTCCATGCTTCCGTTACGCAAAATTATGGAACTTGTTCTATCTTTTTGTGGATCGGACTGATTGCGGACACCATTCAAGTGAATGAGTCCGCGATCCGCATGCGGTTATATAGAAACAGAAATGAATGTAAATCTTACTGCAATACATAGCTGAACATTAGTTCTGATGAAAATACATCCACGACTATAACTACTGCTTCTCTGCACGGCTATTCCCATTTGTCATGAACAAATGCCATATTTCTATATCTCGCATACCGCACCACTTTATAGTCATACAATATCCAAGTCCTGTGGCTATCGGCAGCCAATTTAAATAAACAGTCCCAGCATGTACAGCGATTATATCCATTGCACAGCTGCTTTCACGTTGTTCATGTCTAGCATGGTAAGACTGTAAAAAGGTGATTTTAACTAGAACTATTTACAGGGAAAAGCAAATTTATTTTCCCCTGGAAACCCCTCAAGATGATACCCACATGGAGCTTGCAGATTTTATTATTTACAAAGAGACTTTTATCACAGGAGGAACACTTTAAAGGCATTTCATAGTCTACAATTAGGGTAAATGAGCAGCCTAGAGAACAGGTATTCGGTAAAGCTTTCTCAACGCCCATGGGAGGTGTGAGCTTGTCAAAGGACAAGTACAGATCACTGAACTACAGGGCCCAGCCAGCACACGGCTGCGTGAAAGAGGCCTTAAAAGTTCCCAAAAACATTTCCCAGTCTGAACAGAGCAGCAGGTCAAACACGTGTGCTGCCCCTCCATTCATTCTCTGAGTTTGCTGGAGATAACTGAGTACTGCACTCAGGGCCGCCATCAAGTCCCGAGCCTTTTTTTTTTTTTTTTTGTGTCAGACAGTGAGTGATAGGCTACAGGTAATCTCTATCCTGCTGCAGTAACTTTAAATCAGCGCTCATCTCTTTGCTATCTTACACTGACTCAGCTCCGGTAACAGGCAGTGCGGGGGGTGCTCACTCACTGATGTCACGTGCCTGCTCCTCCCACTAGGCGGCGCAGGCGCGTGACGTCAGTGAGTGAGCGCTGCTGCCCGCACTGCCTGTTACTGGAGGGACCAGAATGTAAGGTAGTAAAGAGATGAGCACTGATTTAAAAGTTAAAGTTACTGTCTGCAGGATACGAATTACAGTTTATAAATGTATACTCCTGTGAGAGGCAGGGAGAGGGATCTATGGATGGCGGCACTGTTATAGGGAGGGGGATCCATGGATGACACTGTTATGGGGATCTGTGGATGGCACTGTTATAAGGGGTCTGTGGATGACACTTATGGGGGGGGATCTGTGGATGACACTGTTATGGAGGGGGATCTGTGGATGACACTGTCATGGGGTGGATCTGTGGATAACACACGTAGCATAAGATGCTCTATATGGTATGTGTCATCCACGGATCCCCCTCCATAACTGTGTCATCCACAGAACCCCCTCCATAACAGTGTTATCCACAGATCCCACTCCATAACAGTTTCATCCACAGATCCCCCCATAAGTGTCATCCACAGATCCCCCCATAACAGTGATATCCACAGATCCCCCCATAACAGTGCCATCCACAGATCCCCCATAACAGTGTCATCCACAGAACACTGTTATGGAGGGGGATCTGTGAATGACACATATAGCATAAGATGCTATATACGGTATGTGTCATCCTCAGATCCCCCCATAAGTGTCATCCACAGATTGTAATGACCGGCGTCACACACAGGGAGGAAAACAGGGAAAGCCCTGCCCAAGGGAGAGGGAAAGGTGGTGACCCCTAACTCACCTTGCAGCTGGCACCTGACTGCCCTGACGTCCCTAGACGGGTTCCTCACCCGTGCGGCGATCACGTGCCTAAACCCTGGCTTTCCCTGAAATGAGCCCTAGATAGTGAACGGGCCGGTGGGATCGCTAGTCCGCACCACTGCACTAAGAGGGAAACACCAGGGAGAGGACAGACAAATACAGACAAACACATACACCCAGGTGGGCGACCACAGCAGTCCACAAAAGGTCCAACAGGGATCCGGAGGGTAGCGTTCTGAATCAACAGTCAGAGAACGCAGCAACACAGCTCCAGTGGGTCAGGATAGATGTCCAGGCAGGAAGCTCTATCTCTGGCAACCAGAGAAGTGTGAGAGAGGAATATAAGGAGGTTTGGGAGTGCTGGACAAGGAACAGCTGAGGAGAAGGAGCTACGGATCCCTGAGTGAGCCAAAAGGGTTTGCAAAGCAAACCCAGAAAGCTACCATAAGGAAAACAGCCCTATCTTAAATAGAGCGTGCAGCCAACCGCTGCGACTTCCTGACCCCGGGTATAACGGAGTCAGGCGTGGTTCTCGATACCCTCGTGACAGTACCCCCCTCTCTACGAGGGGCCTCCGGACACTCAGGACCAGGTCTCTCAGGATGAGAGGCATGAAAAACCCGAACTAACCTGTCGGCGTTTACCTCAGACGCAGGAACCCACATTCTTTCCTCGGGACCGTAACCTCTCCAATGCACCAGATATTGAAGAGAGCGGCGGACCCGACGAGAATTAACAATTTTGGATATCTGAAATTCTAGATTACCATCCACGACAACAGGAGGGGGTGGCAGCGGTGATGGTTCTAGAGGTGGAACATATTTTTTGAGTAACGACTTATGAAAAACATTATGAATTTTAAAAGTCTGAGGTAACTCCAGGCGAAAAGCCACGGGGTTGATGATGGCTACAATTTTGTAAGGGCCAATAAACCTAGGACCCAGTTTCCAAGAGGGAACCTTCAATTTAATATTCCTAGTAGACAACCACACATAGTCATTCACTCCTAGGTCCGGACCTGGCGACCGTCTCTTATCAGCCATGCATTTGTATTTACCTCCCATATTTTTCAAGTTAGCTTGCACCTTCTGCCATACCGATGAAAGAGATGACGAAAAAGTTCCTCTTCGGGAACCCCAGAAGACCCCCCCTCTTTGAAAGTACAGAATTGGGGATGAAAACCATATGCACCAAGAAATGGTGACTTTCCAGTGGATTCCTGACAACGATTATTTATGGCAAACTCAGCTAACGGTAAATATGATGACCACAACTCTTGGTTTTCAGACACAAAACATCTTAGATATGTCTCAAGGTTTTGGTTGGTATGCTCAGTCTGTCTATTCGACTGAGGATGGAAAGCTGAGGAAAAGGACAAGTGTACCCCCAAACGGGAACAAAAAGCTTTCCAAAATTTAGAAATAAACTGGGTACCCCAATCCGAAACAACATCGGAGGGGACCCCGTGAAGCTTCACGATTTCACTGACGAATACCTGAGCAAGAGTCTTAGCATTAGGTAGTGCGGGTAACGCAATGAAGTGTACCATTTTGCTAAACCTGTCCACTACTACCAAAATAACTGTTTTACCCGCAGACAAAGGTAAGTCAGTGATAAAATCCATTGACAGATGTGTCCACGGTCTATTGGGAATGACGAGTGGTAATAGAGACCCTGCAGGACGTGTATGTGAAACTTTTGCGCGCGCACAGGTAGAACAAGAAGACACAAAATCCAATACATCCTGACGCAACCTTGGCCACCAAAAATGACGAGACAATAGCTCCAAGGTTGCTTTACTACCCGGGTGCCCAGCAAGTGCCGAATTATGATGTTCCTTTAATAATTCGAAACGTAGGTTCAACGGTACAAACAATTTCTCTGAGGGGCAAGAGACCGGGGCGTCCCCCTGGGCCTCTAACACCTTCCCCTCCAAAGCAGAGTGTACCGCAGAGACAACCACTCCTTTTTGTAGAATGGGCACCGGATCACTCACATTACCCCCTCCAGGGAAACAACGAGATAGTGCATCAGCCTTGGTGTTCTTTGCCCCAGGACGATAGGTAATAACAAAGTTAAACCTGGTAAAAAATAGCGACCACCTAGCCTGTCTAGGGGTGAGACGCTTAGCTGATTCGAGGTACAGGAGATTTTTGTGGTCCGTAATCACAGTGACGGGGTGGACTGCCCCCTCTAAGAAGTGACGCCACTCCTCAAACGCAAGTTTAATAGCTAATAGTTCCCTATTGCCAATATCGTAGTTCTTTTCTGCTGCAGATAGTTTTTTCGAAAAGAAAGCACAAGGACGCCATTTGCCAGGAGACGGACCCTGAGACAGCACCGCCCCCACTCCCACCTCTGACGCATCGACTTCAACAATAAAAGGCTGAGAGACATCAGGTTGGACTAGTACAGGTGCTGAGGTAAACCTCTCTTTTAGAGAGGAAAAAGCAACTTTAGCGGCGTCAGACCATTTAGAAAAATCAGTCCCCTTCCTAGTCATGTCAGTAAGCGGTTTTACAATAAGTGAATAATTTTTTATGAATTTCCTATAGAAATTCGCGAAGCCCAAGAACCGTTGTAGTGCTTTGAGGTTCTCAGGAAGATCCCACTCTAAAATTGCCTGGACCTTCCTAGGATCCATACGGAAACCTGAAGCAGATAAAAAATAACCCAGGAATTGTATTTCCTGAACGGCGAAGACACATTTTTCAATCTTAGCATATAATTCATTCGTCCGTAGGACCTGCAGTACTTGTCTGACATGCTCCTCATGTGTTCTCAGATCAGACGAATAAATTAAAATATCATCTAGGTATATTACCACAAACCTGCCGATTAGATGACTAAAAATGTCATTAACGAAATGTTGAAAGACGGCAGGAGCATTGGTCAGACCGAAAGGCATAACTAGATTTTCATAATGCCCCTCAGGGGTGTTAAACGCTGTCTTCCACTCATCCCCCTCCTTAATACGAATCAGATTGTAGGCCCCCCTAAGATCAAGTTTGGAGAACCACCTAGCACCCGCAATCTGATTAAACAGGTCAGGAATGAGAGGAAGAGGGTATGGGTCTCGGATGGTTATCCGATTTAATTCGCGAAAATCCAAGCAAGGACGCAGGCCCCCATCTTTCTTTTTAACGAAGAAAAACCCTGCAGCCACGGGTGAAGAAGAGGGCCTGATGTGTCCCTTAGCCAAGCTCTCGGAGATATAATCTTTCATGGCTTGTCTCTCTGGACCCGAAATATTATATTACCTGGTCTTGGGTAATTTTGCGCCGGGAATAAGGTTAACCGGGCAATCATAAGGACGATGAGGTGGTAACTTCTGACAACCCTTTTCAGAAAAAACATCCTCAAAATCCGAAATAAATGTAGGTAGGGTAGTTATGGAGGCGACTAAGCAATTGCTATTTAAGCAATTTTCTCTGCACTGCTCACTCCACTCCAATATCTCCCTGGCCTGCCAATCCACTACTGGATTGTGCGCTACCAACCAGGGAAGACCCAGCACCACTGGAGTGGGAAGCCCCTCCAGAACATAACCTGAAAGCATCTCGTTATGGTGGTCCCCTACCCGAAGGTGTAAATTATGAACAATGTGGGTGAGGTTTCTCTGAGACAGGGGAGCAGAATCAATAGCGAATATGGGAATGGGTCTCTGTAACGTACAGAGAGACAAACCCAAAGTGCGGGCAAAATGGGCATCTATCAAATTTACCCCTGCTCCACTGTCTAAAAAGAAAGAAATAGTCTCCGTCTTATCACCAAAAATAATAACCGCTGGCAACACAAATTGCGATGTACGTATGGAGGAGACGTATACCCCCCGGCTGACATCCTCCACCCAGCCTGGGGTTAGTAGTTTTTCCGACGGTCTTTTGTTTCTGAGGAAAGAAGGACAGACATTAATGAAATGACCCCTCTCCCCACAAAAAAAACAAACCCCACGCCTACCGCGAGCCTCAGGAGGACGGACCTGACGAGTAGTTCCTCCTAGCTGCATAGGCTCGTCTAAGTTCGTACAGACTAACTGCTGCTTGGGAGGAGTTACCAATTTCTCTGGTTCTTTCAACCTGTCCCTAAGGTGTCTCTCTATATGGATAGAAAGGGACATAACCGCATCAAGGGAAAAGGGGGTCTCATATAATGCAAGCACATCCTTAACCCTTTCGGATAACCCAGAGCAGATCTGACTCCTGAGAGCCGGGTCGTTCCATTGGGTATCCGTAGCCCACCTACGGAATTCAGAGCAATACTCCTCTACCGGCCGTTCTCCTTGTAAGAGTCTCCGTAATCTTGATTCAGCCAGTGCTACTCGGTCAGGGTCGTCATATATGAGACCCAAGGCCCCGAAAAACTCATCCACTGACCGAAGAGCCTGGGAATCAGTAGGTAAATAGAACGCCCAGGACTGCGGGTCCCCCTGCAGCAGGGAAATAACAACCCCCACCCGCTGATCTTCATTACCAGAGGAGTAAGGGCGTAGTTTAAAATATAACTTACAGGCCTCACGGAATGTCAAAAACTTGTCCCTTCCCCCAGAAAATCTGTCAGGGAGAGGGACCTTGGGTTCCGCAACAACCTGGTTACCAGTAGCAACCGCTGGACTTGCGGTCAGTTGTAATTGCTGCTGTTGCTGGAGGACCGACGCCTTCAATCCTACCACCTCCAAAGACAGGCCATGAAATTGTTTGGACAGAGCAGCAATTTGATCCATACTGGATTCTAAGTAGGTAAAAATTTTTTTTTTTTTTTTTTTTACCTACACAAAATAAGGGCCAGAGATAATGTAATGACCGGCGTCACACACAGGGAGGAAAACAGGGAAAGCCCTGCCCAAGGGAGAGGGAAAGGTGGTGACCCCTAACTCACCTTGCGGCTGGCACCTGACTGCCCTGACGTCCCTAGACGGGTTCCTCACCCGTGCGGCGATCACGTGCCTAAACCCTGGCTTTCCCTGAAATGAGCCCTAGATAGTGAACGGGCCGGTGGGATCGCTAGTCCGCACCACTGCACTAAGAGGGAAACACCAGGGAGAGGACAGACAAATACAGACAAACACATACACCCAGGTGGGCGACCACAGCAGTCCACAAAGGTCCAACAGGGATCCGGAGGGTAGCGTTCTGAATCAACAGTCAGAGAACGCAGCAACACAGCTCCAGTGGGTCAGGATAGATGTCCAGGCAGGAAGCTCTATCTCTGGCAACCAGAGAAGTGTGAGAGAGGAATATAAGGAGGTTTGGGAGTGCTGGACAAGGAACAGCTGAGGAGAAGGAGCTACGGATCCCTGAGTGAGCCAAAAGGGTTTGCAAAGCAAACCCAGAAAGCTACCATAAGGAAAACAGCCCTATCTTAAATAGAGCGTGTAGCCAACCGCTGCGACTTCCTGACCCCGGGTATAACGGAGTCAGGCGTGGTTCTCGATACCCTCGTGACACAGATCCCCCATAACAGTGTCATCCACGGATCCCCCATAACAGTGTCATCCACAGATCCCCCATAACAGTGTCATCCACAGATCCCCCTCCATAACAGTGCCATCCACAGATCCCCCTCCATAACAGTGCCATCCACAGATCCCCCTCCATAACAGTGCCATCCACAGATCCCCCTCCATAACAGTGCCATCCACAGATCCCCCTCCATAACAGTGTCATGCACAGATTCCCCATAACAGTGTCATGCACAGATCCCCCATAACAGTGTCATCCAAAGATCCCCCATAACAGTGTATCATCCACAGATCCCCCATAACAGTGTGTCATCCACAGACCCTCCATAACAGTGCCATCCACAGATCCCCCATAACAGTGCCATCCACAGATCCCCCCCCCATAACAATGACTGGAGCAGACTTGCTGATAAACACACCTAGGCCACCACCAGTCAAGGTAAAAACTTACAATTGTCAATAATGTAATGTAGTGTAGGGAGCCATGTAATGTTTTGAGGCCAAAATGGCACAGATGACCACCAAGAATATCTAGAATATCTAAAATTAGCTGTTCAAGTAAAATGTTGCATTAAAAAAATCATTAAAAAGGTGGCTGACAAAAAGGAGCGGGTCAAAGGGTGTGGTCAATGGTCTGAGTCAAGGGGGGCGGCAAAATTTGCTTTTGCCTAGGGGGGTTGGAGGCCCAGGCCTTGAGCTGTGTAAGGGGCCCCAAAATTTCTGATGGCAACCCTGACTGCACTCACAATCTCTGTCAGTCCTATTGAGAATGAATGGAGACAAGCGCGCCGCATGCTGAAACTGCTGCTCCATTCAGACAGGGAAACGGGAACCCAGGTCTCAGGATTACTAGAGGTCTCATCGGTTAGACCCCCACCAATTAGCTAACTATCCCTTATGCTGGATAAGGCTGCTAAGTTCTGCTTTACTACACAGCAGCAGTCACAAGGAAGACCTAGCAGGACAGCGCTGCGGTAGTAAGGCCCCTTTCACACAAGCGACTTTTCCGCCCAGGTGCAATGCGTGATGCGAATCCGGACCCACTCATTTCAAGTGTACATGTGCTGGTTGGTTTTCACGCATCACTTGTGCGTTGCGTGAAAATCACAGCATGTTCTATATTCTGTGATTTTCATGCAACTCTGGCCCCCTAGAAGTGAATGCAGCTGCATGAAAATCGGCATCCGCAAGCAAGTGCGGATGCGATGCGTTTTTCACGGATGTTTGATAAGAGATGTTGTTTGTATACCTTCAGGTTTTTTTATCATGTGTGTGCAAAACGCATTAAATCGGATTGCACCCATGCAATAAAAACTGAACTACTGAACGCGATCTCTGACAAAACTGAATGGCTTTGTTTGAGAAATCTCACATTTTTCACTGAACGCATTCGTTGCGAATGCGTTCAGTGAAAAATGTGAGATTTCTCACAATCTCGTCTGCAAGGCCTAACTCTTTAGATGCTGCAATCAATAGCAACCACAGCATTTAGATGATTCAATAGAGGTAGGGAGCTTACTCTGTCACCCAATCGGCTATTAGGCCATACCATAGGTGCCCAGTCTTATACAAACCCTGTCTTTTTGTTAGTGAAAGGCAATAATGCTTTAGTATACCAAAGCAGTATATAAGTGGTAAGGAGATCACATTGCAAAGTCTCCTAGTAGGACTAAAGTAAATACTTTTAAAACATTTAAAGGGATGGTCTCACAGAAAATATTCTACATTTTTCAAACCATTTTTGCAATTGCTTTGAGTTATTCAATAAATTTTGTCAGCATAGTGCAACCTGCAGTTTGTTTTTTTCTTATTTCTTTGCTCATTTTCATCCTAAAACTTCCTCCTGGGCTGTCATAGGGACAGAGAAAAGAAATGCCACCTGATCTACAGCATGAAGGACACTCCCCTTGAGCTGCCAGCTTGATATAAATCTAGTAGAGCAATTGGAGCAATGAATCTCTGGAGGTACAGGACTTGTTCTAGGTTTGTTAAAAAGATATTTCATATACTATATGATGTCTGATTTTAAATTTTTTACATTAATCATGGGATAACGCCTCAATCTGCAACCATATAAGGTCCAACAGTATCGTGATGCTTCTTACGTACGATAATGAACAGCAATGTGGTGGTGGTAGTGGTAATGCTAGAGGTTCTGGCCGCAACAATTTATCATAGTGGCTATCCTCTTTCCTTTGGGGTACACCCTGGTTCTGGGGGCTCCTGCCTGATGGTAGGTATGATGTTCATGATGCTAAGTGTCTGTATGGGTGCAAGGCAGGGCATGTGGAGTGCAGTGGCTAGTGTATGGTGTAGGAGTCAGAAAATCAGGCCAAATATAGCAGAATAAACATCTCTTTTTACTCACGTGCAAAATGGGAGTACATCCAATTATAACAGAACCAGTTCCAACTGTACACAGTGCAATTCTCTTTCAGATAGTGATGTATGGATTTAAGCAAGGATGGGAGTTATAGCCCTCTTTGTACACTATCCTGATAAAGTCTTATATCTGTGGAAGGCAATAGTACTCCTGTAATAATGGCTGTAGTGCAGGATAAAGGGTTTTGAAGGCATGTCTGACCAAGATTTGTCCAGGTATGAAGGGTGGCTTAACACATAACACTGTCTCCCACAGCAGCAAAGCCAGAATGGCTGTAATGGCTGGTTACCTTGCTGACTCCAAGTTCTTTATCTTCCTCTCTTTCTATAGAATGTGCAGAGATCTATTAGTCTCTGAAACTTTCTTGCTCTAAGGACACGGAACACAAGGCAACAGCTACCTCTTTCTCCGAACTCTCCCTAGAATATTCTCAAGATTGGGGGCGGCAGCCAGTCACTATCTAGATTTTAGTGTATGTTTGAGGGAATTTGCAGCCATTCAGAAGAGCATCTGTGAGGTCAGACACTGATATTGGATGAGAATGCTTGAAATGCAATCTCCATTTTAGTTTATCCTAAAGGTGTTTGATGGGGTTGAAATCATAGCTCTGTTCAGGCCAGTCAAGTTTCATAACAAAACCACCAACCATGCCTTATGGACCTTGCTTTTGTGCACAGGGGCACAGTTATGCTGGAACAGAAAAGGGCCTTCCCTCAAATACAGGTGAAAGTCGAAAAATTTGAATATCGTGCAAAAGTCCATTTATTTCAGTAATGCAAATTAAAAGGAATTGCATTAATGCAGCTTAAAATTTTGTGAAAAGGTTCAATATTCTAGGCTCAAAGTGTCACTCTCTAGTCAGCTAATTAATCCATACCCCCTGAGCAAAGGGTACCTCAAAATTGAGACTTTGGGGTTTCATAAGCTATAAGCCATAATCATCCAAGTTATAACAAATAAAGGCTTGAAATATCTCGCTTTGCATGTAATGAGTCTATCTCATATGTTAGTTTCACCATTTAAGTTGCATTACTGAAATAAATAAACTTTGCACGATATTCTAATTTTTCTAGTTTCACCTGTACAGTTGTCCAAAATGTCATGGTATGCTGAATTAAGATTTATTCAAGCCCCACTGATAATAATAATGCGATTGTTGTGTGGTGACATATGATGCTTGCTTATTGCCTCACTATTTGATGTGCAAATCTGTGCCAGTCACACATACCGAGGACATCGATTTTAAAATACAAGAATCGTGAATACTCCCTGAGTACTTCTAACAATATAGGTAGTAATACTGCTTTTTGGTTATACAGTCAATGTTACTGATACTTGTAGGCATGCACTTCAAATTTACTTGTGGTACCCACTAACTTAAGATTTACTTTTGGGGAGAGCAATTTAGTCTAGGGCAGTGGTGGGCAACCTTATTAGTAAAATGAGCCAAATATCGACAAAACAGCGATTTTTATTTTTTTGAGAGCCAAATTTTTCAAACTTCAAATATATAGGAAGGTACATTGTTATTTACTTAATAAGGGTATTCCTAACCATCTGAACATACCTTTCTCAATCCTCGACACTACATCTTCTTTCACTCCACAACATTTTACCCTATAAGACGCACATAGGTTTTAGAGGAGGACAATATGGAAAAAAATATTTTTCATTACACCTCAGGTTAGACCACTAATCAGAACCTCAATGTTTGAAATCTCTTTTTATTAGACAAGCAAAGAAATATCACCAAATCGCATGTAGCGCAGTACAGCGGGTGACACATCACAATCAAATCTAGTCATAGATCATCGAAGGCATAGCCTAACAATACAGGTTAGGATGTGACAACCACTCAGCTAGGGCAAGGGGCCCTTAAAGTGATTGATCTTACAAAACAAATGTGGGTAACATTAGATACATAACAGTAAGGGGAGGGGAGGTGGGATGGGGATAACAGCCCTTACAGCGTGTCAACCCAAGGTGCAGTTAGGGTCCCGCTCAGGAACGTCTATATAACTAAGACTAGTTATATTTATCTAAGGTTATGTATATTTATCTATAACCTGGCACAAACAAGTTTTGACTATATCAATGGAGACAACTACAGGGGAGGATAGGCGTGCCGAAAAGAAGGAATGTAATGAAATAAAAAGAAATAAAAGAAATAAAAAAATAAAATAAAAAAGGGGGTTCTGCATATTGATTGAAAGAAGTGACCGTCTTCCCATATCCTTAATCAGAGTCCCACTGTTGAGCGTTGAGAAGGTTTGTCCTATAATCTAACCACAGTTGCCAGATCTGTAAAAATCTATTTTTGCTATGGTATGTCCAGCCTATCAGTTCCTCCATCTGGCATATCTGTTGGACCCTACTCCGCCACATCTTCACTGTTGGTGGGTCAACTGATCTCCATTTTACTGGGATTAAGAGCTTTGCGGCCATAAGCAGATGCGTGGCCAAGTTATTTTTTTCCGGGGCGAAAATCTGGGGTAGGGATCCAGAGTAGTACTAGCTGGGCTGAACGTTTCAGGGTTATTGCACAGATCCTGTTAATGGCGCTTTCTACATCTGTCCAGAAGGATCTGATGGCAGGACATAACCACCAGATGTGGGATAAGGATCCGGTGGCAGCAGCACACCTCCAACAAAGATCCGTAGAGAGCAACCGGATTTTAAAAAGGAACTCGGGGGTTCTGTACCAACGCAACGCTGTCTTAACAGAGTTTTCTTGAATTTTTATGCACTTGGAAAAGCTGTGCGAAGATTTCTGAATCCATTTACTGTCAGTGTCACTAAATTCAAGGTGGAGCTCTTTTCCCCACTCAGCAACCCAGGGCGGTACGCTAGAATAGCTCTCACTTAGAATCTGCCTATAAATGAGGGTGGTGCATTTATGAGGTAAATTTGGCAGCAGAACATAATTCTCCAACCATGATGGACCAGGGAGAGGGGTAAATTTGGAAATCATAAACTGCCTACAAGCATTCTCAAAGTCATTTCTTTGAATGAAATCTTTACCAAGGGCAGGTACACCCGAGAGGGCAGTATAGAAGTCGGAAGTGATCTGTAACCCTTTCAAATCTCCTAATCTGTGATGTGACATTGATAGCCAAATGTCTTATGGAGATTTAATTTGTGGGAACAGTAGTGTGGGGATAACTGAGATAGGAGCTAAGGGAGAAATCTTGTCCTGAGCAGATGTTAAGACCAAAGACTTATGGCAAATATGCAGCATTCCTTTGGTGAGTACGCTATCTACTTTGGTCCCTTCTCCTGTCCTCTCAGGTGTCCATAACCTATGGAACAATTCCTTACCCAACAAGGCCAATTCTAAATCTACATGCATACAGAATGTCTCTTGTCTGGCCAGTTTAAGCCACCTTTCCAAACTAATAGCCTGTATATAGGTTGATAGGTCAGGGAGGGAGATACCCCTATGTTTCTTTCTTCGGGAAAGAAGGCGAAAGGACATTCTAGTGCACTTCTTATCCCACAAATAACTGCTCATGATGGATTGTAGTTTATTAATTAAACTAACAGGTACCGATATGGGTAGGGCTCTCAAGGTGTACATTATCAGCGGCAGGATGTAGGTGGTGAGGACATTTTTCCTGCCTAGCCAGGTTAGGAAAGGAGAGCTGCTCTTAGAGAGAATAGAGGTGACTTTGGAGAGTAGCGGGGGGAAATTAAGACTAAACAACAACTTGGGGTCCATCGGGATCGTCACCCCCAAATATTTTATTGCTTGTGTAGGCCACTTGAATGGTGTGAGGGCTTTGACCTTAGTACGCAGGACAGCTGGGAGGGAAACGCCAAGGGCCTCCGACTTATCGAAATTTATCTTAAAATTTGAGATAACCCCAAAAGTTTCGAAAATCTGCATAACCTCCAGCAAAGCCTCTTCAGGATTTGACAACAGGAGCAGTAAATCATCAGGAGCAGTAAATCTGCCTAGTTTCACTCCTTTGATCGTGGGGGATTGGCGGAACTTAAGAAGAAGCGTCTCTAGGGTGAGTACAAACAAGGTGGGGGATAATGGGCATCCTTGACGAGTACCGTTTCTAATTTGGAAGGCGTTCGATAGGGTGCCGTTGACTAGTACTCTCGCAGATGGTGCAGAGTATAGATAGCTCTGATGAGGCCTTCAGGGAAGCCAAAGGCTTGTAGTACTTTCTCCATATAGGCCCAGCTAACCCTATCGAACGCATTCTCCGCATCTGTGCCCAGGAGTACAAGAGGGGACTTAGATTTTATGGCGTGGG
The DNA here is from genome assembly GCF_014858855.1 of Bufo gargarizans. Classification (NCBI taxonomy): domain Eukaryota; kingdom Metazoa; phylum Chordata; class Amphibia; order Anura; family Bufonidae; genus Bufo; species Bufo gargarizans. Next base: position 357,969,354 of record NC_058080.1, on the reverse strand, counting down.
TGATCGCATGTATGACTCTACTGATATTATGCCTACCCTCTCTACCTGCAACGAAACCTACCTGTTCTTCACCCACAAGCCCAGGGAGCAACCCTGACATCCTGTTGTTAAGCAGTTTAGCCCACCACTTCAAATCGGTGTTCAGCAGTGAAATCGGCCTGTAACTTCCACATGCTGCCTTATCCTTCCCTTCTTTATGGATAATCGTTATGTGCGCTTCCTAGGCTTGTGGGGTCAGAGAGCCACCTGTAAGGAGGAGATTGCATGCCGTGACAAAATGTGGGACTAAAATATCTTTATACTTTTTGTAATATGAGCTTGGAAAACCGTCAGGTCCGGGACTCCTGCCTGAAGGGATAGACATTAGAACCTTTTCTACCTCTTCCGTTGTAAACGGTTGAAGCAGCTGATGTATATCGACCTCAGAAATTCTTGGGATGTTAATAGAGCTAAGGAACTCCGACGTGCGTGTCTCGATTTGCTGGCTGGTGAGGGGTATTGGGAGGTTATACAGATTTGAATAAAAGGAGCAAAACTCCTGAGCTATCGCTGGAGTATTAATAAGTCGGGGGCCTGAGGCTGATTTGATGGCTTGAATAAAGGATTTATTTCTTCGGTTCTTAATAAGGTTGGAGACTAACTTAGAACCCCTATTCCCATGAAGGTATTGTTTGAAGCGCAATACGAACATTCAAAAAGTCAGTGACCTTATGCCTCAAGCACTTAAGCAGAACCTCAATGTTGATAAGACCTCCCTGAGATCAGATGTCAGCTCAGACCCCAAAGTAAATGACCCCCTTAATCAGACCTCAGATAAGAGCCCCATGCCTCTCATCATCCCCATTATCAACCATGATGCCTCTCATCATCACCATTATCATCCATGATGCCTCTCATCATCCATGATGCCTCTCATATCCCCCATTATTATTCTCATCACCTCATTGCCTCAGATCAGCCCCAAGTTTCATAAAATAAAAAAGCACTTACCTCTCCGGCTCCTGGATGCCGCTGCTCCTCACCACCCGCGCTCTGTGTTCCTCCTGCTGTCGGCTGTGCTGTGAACTGGCGTGCACAGAGTGACGTCACAGAGCGCCTCACACTGTGCGCAGCCCTGCACAGCCTACAACCGAGGACCAGGAGGCGGTGAGTACAGAGCCTTCACCGCTTCCTGGTCTTCACCCTCCTACCTATTTTTGCTACGGGCAACGAAAATGCTATCGCACTGTACATGTGAGCCCGCACCTGGAAGAGCCAATATCAGGGGGCTAAAGAGCCGCATGTGGCTCTAGAGCCGCAGGTTGCTGACCACTGGTCTAGGGAAAAATAAATCATTATAAATTGGTAATTCCGTGCAGATGTCTGTAGTGTGATGAGCACTCCACCTGCAGTAAAGGGAAACGCTGACTATAGAATATTACAGCCTGCACCTTGTAACAGGTGCCTGCTTAATCCAACCTGTTGCTTTCTCCTAGGACAGGGTGAGGTGCTTAGCATGCAGCTGCAGGAGTACATTGTTGTTATGTTATGGGCAATGGAGCACAGGAGAGATAGAAGCTGCTAGTGTGCTACCTGAAGCTGGCTGATGAGAGGACAATTTATACATTGCAAAATCTCTGAGATTATACATGCCATGTCCTAAATATTAACAGCTCCATTACTCCATGGCAGGTAAAGAATGATGAAAATGTCTGCGTAGAGAGGAAGAGAAGTTGCAGGGGAGCAGCTCAAGAAGAAATAGAACCATATTAACCAAACCATATGCACACTGCTACTCAGGATTGGGAACTTAAAGCTGGGAAAAACCCTCAAAGTGGCCCCATGTTGTAGGCAAGTCCAAATTGACAGAAGACAGGGCAACAGAAGTTGGCGGAGCGAGCAATAACATAGTGCACAATAAAATACCACCCCAGCAGAACCAGATGCCACAGTGCTGCACAAAATATTACCTATATTAACCCCTTAAGGACCGGGCTCATTTTCACCTTAAGGACCAAGCCATTTTTTGCAAATCTGACCAGTGTCACTTTATGTGGTGATAACTTTAAAATGCTTTGACTTATCCAGGCCATTCTCACATATTGTACTTCATGACACTGGTAAAATGGAGTCAAAAAAATTATTTTTTATTAATAAAAAAATACCAAATTTACAAAATAAATTGAAAAATTAGCAAATTTTTAAGTTTCAATTTCTCTACTTCTATAATACATAGTAATACCTCCAAAATAGGTATTACTTTACATTCCCCATATGTCTACTTCATGTTTGGATCATTTTGGGAATGATATTTTATTTTTGGCGGATGTTACGAGGCTTAGAAGTTTAGAAGTAAATCTTGAAATTTCTCAGAAATTTTCAAAAACCAACTTTGAAGTCAAAAACCAACTCTAAAGTCACTTTGTGAAGCTTACATGATAGAAACCACCCAAAGTTACCCCATCTAAGAAACTACCCCCCTCAAGGTATTCGAAACTGATTTTACAAATGTAGTTAACCCTTTAGGTGTTCCACAAGAATTAATGGAAAATAGAGATACAATTTCAAAATTTCACTTTTTTGGCAGATTTTCCATTTTAATATTTTTTTTCAGTTAAAAAGCAAAAAGCAAGGGTTAACAGCCAAACTAAACTCATTTATGGCCCTGATTCTGTAGTTTACAGAAACACCCCATATGTGGTCGTAAACTGCTGTACTGGCACACGGAAGGCCCAGAAGGAAAGGAATGCCATATGGTTTTTGGAAGGCAGATTTTGCTAGACTGTTTTTTTTTTTTACACCATGTCCCATTTGAAGCCCCCCTGATGCACCCCTAGAGTAGAAACTCCATAAAAGTGACCCCATCTAAGAAACTACACCCCTCACCTCAAGGTATTCAAAACTGATTTTACAAACGTCGTTTGAACCCTTTAGGTGTTCCACAAGAGTTATTGGCAAATAGAGATGAAATTTCTGAATTTAAATTTTTGGGCAAATTTTCCATTTTAATCAATTTTTACCAGTAACAAAGCAAGGGTTAACAATCAAACAAAACTCAATATTTATGGCCCTGATTCTGTAGTTTATAGAAACACCCCATATGTTGTCGTAACCCCTAGAATAGAAACTCCCAAAAAGTGACCCCATTTTAGAAACTACGAGATAGGGTGGAAGTTTTGTTGGTACTAGTTTAGGGTGCATATGAGTTTTGGTTGCTCTATATTACACTTTTTGTGAGGCAAGGTAACAAGAAATAGCTTTTTTGGCACCGTTTTTTTTGTTATTTACAACATTCATCTGACAGGTTAAATCATGTGGTATTTTTATAGAGCAGGTTTTCATGGATGCGGCGATACCTAATATGTATACAACTTTTTTTATTTATGTAAGTTTTACAAAATGATTTCATTTTTGAAACAAAAAAAATCATGTTTTAGTGTCTCCATAATCTGAGAGCCATAGTTTTTTTTTGTTTTTTTTAGTTTTTTTTAGTTTTGATTAACTAAGGTAGGGTCTGATTTTTTGCGGGATGAGATGACGGTTTGATTGGCACTATTTTGGGGTGCATATGACTTTTTGACTGGGGTGCATATGGCTTTTACACTTTTTGTGACGTAAGATGACCAAAAATTGGTTTTTTTACACCGTTTTTATTTTTTATGGTGTTCATCTGAGGGGTTAGGTCATGTGATATTTTTATAGAGCCGGTCGATACGGACGCGGCGATACCGAGTATGTATACTTTTTTTTATTTATGTAAGTTTTACACAATAATATCATTTTTGAAACAAAAAAAAAATCATGTTTTAGTGTCTCCATATTCTGAGAGCCAAATTATTTTCAGTGTTTGGGCGATTATCTTAGGTACGGTCTAATTTTTTGTGGGATGAGATGACGGTTTGATTGGCACTATTTTGGGGTGCATATAAATTTTTGATCGCTTGCTATTACACTTTTTGTGATGTAAGGTGACAAAAAATGGTTTTATTTAGCACAGTTTTTATTTTTTACGGTGTTCACCTGAGGTCATGTGATATTTTTATAGACCCGGTCGATACAGGCGCGGCGATACCTAATATGTATACTTTTTTTATTTATGTAAGTTTTACACAATAACAGCTTTTTTAAAACAAAAAAATTATGTTTTAGTGTCTCCATATTCTGAGACATAGTTTTTTAATTTTTTGGGCGATTGTCTCAAGTAGGGGCTCATTTTTTGCGGGATGAGGTGATGTTAGATTGGTACTATTTTGATGGCTTGCTGTTGTACTTTTTATGATGTAAGGTGACAAAAATAAATTGTTTATTTAGCACAGTTTTTATTTTTTACGGTGTTCATCTGAGGGGTTAGTTCATGTGATATGTTTATAGAGCTGGTCGATACGTATACAACGATACCTAATATGTCTATATGCCTTTTCCCTATTTTTTTTTATTTTTTTGAGGAAAATGACACTTTTTTTTTACTTGAAACTTTAAATTTTTTTGTAAAACTTTAATTTTATGAACTTTTTTTTCACTTTATATTTTTTACCACTATAGGACTTCAACATTACAGGGTATGATCCATGTTTCAATACAGCACAATATATCTGTATTGTGCTGTATTGAACTGTTAGTGTCTTACACTGTAAGACACTAACAGTTGCCTAGGAGACCCAGCCTGGGGGCTGGGCCTCTTAGGCTTCCGTAGTTAACAGGCTGCCATGGCAACGATCGATTCCCCGCCACAGCACAGCGGGCACCTGATCCATCAGGTGAGGGAGCGCAAACCTCCCATATGCCGCGGTCAGCGCTGGCCGCGGCATATGAGGGGTTAATCCACCGGCATCGGCATTTTCGTCGATGCTGGTGGAGGCAGCAGGGTTCCAGCGGTCAGTAACCGCCGGATCTCTGCTGCTGACCGGGGGGAACCGCACGCGGGGGAAGGAACGACTCCAGGACGAGAGCGCTCGTCCTCGAGCGCTAAGTGCCGGCATTTAAAGACGAGCCATCTCGTCCTGGGGCATTAAGGTGTTAATGTTGAGAGCATCTGATCTTAATGTACCTGGTTGGCAGCCAGGAGGAGGGCTTGTACGGCCCTCTGGGCATCAGCCCACCCGGAAATTTCCCTGTAGGATCTATGGCCAGGCTGCCCATTCTGTTACTGTAGCATGTATCAAGGACCCCCAGCCCCACTACCACACACACACACACACACAAATAATGTGCATTTCCAAGTCAATAACAGTTAGGCATTGACGTCTGGCACTTATGACATGGATTTGCTGTGTTCAAGTACCATACGACCACCCTCTGTAATCATACCCCTATAGAGTTTTTCATTTAGAGCCTAGTGTATGCAGCTTCAACTTACTTTTGTGCAGACAAAGAATGTGCAATTGTTGGTTTCATTGTCATGTATTGTGTGTCTACCTTGGCCGGAATACAGATAGCATGTGTTATATGCAATGGATGTATTAATAGTTAAGAGAAAGTGTCTGTAGTATGTGCAGAGTTTGTATCTGAAGTGAATGCAGGTGTGCAGTGTGTAAACAAGTATGTATGTTTTCTTAGAAGATTTACAGAATGGGGGAGATTTATCAAAACTGGCGTAAAGGTAAACTGGTTTAGTTACCTGTAGCAACCAATCATATTCCTCCTTTCATTTTTCAGAGCTCCTTTGGAAAATGAAAGGTGGAAGCTGATTGGTTGCTAGGTGTAACTAAGCCAGTTTTCCTTTATGCCACTTTTGATAAATCTCCCCCAGTGTGTCTGGAATGTATGTAGACTGGTCCAGGTTTACTAATGTATCTGCACCAAAAATCTGTCTAAAATGAGGTGCAAATGGCAAAAATTGGTGCAATTTGGTGCATTTAGGTTTCCAAACTTTTCCCCAACTTACTCGAATAAAGCTTTGCAGTAAGGAGGCAGCTTTTCTGGAAATTGGCAAAGGCCTAATATGTGCCGTTGTGCACCAAAATCTTGGCGTAAAAATTTGTCTCTAAGTAAGCCAACCAATAGTTGGTATAGAGTTAGCGAAAAGTGTCTATCCCTGCACCACATTTATTATCCCGCCTGAGCTCCGTCTAGACAGCCTGCAGACAGCAGGGAACAGACAGCCAGATCTCTGTGCAGGTTTTTAAGACTCTGTTCAGCACTATTCACAATAATGGGGACTGGTGAAGATCTGGCTGGATTCCAGTAAATATGCTGGGAATTGGCCAGAAGAGAACCGCTGCATGCAGCAGTTTTCTTGTGTTGTCTTGTGATGACAGCCAACTGTGTAATCATAATGATCCTTTCCCCAACATGGCCACTGATGGTTTAGGAAAGTGACCCGTCCATCAGTGCCATCGATTGTGTTATACCATGGATGTCACTGCGCTAGTTATCCAAGCCGTGTGCAGTGTTACTCTATGGAGGCTGTAGAGGGAAGTGCAGCCGGAAGAAGAGGCTTCAGTGCTACTGCAAGGGACCCACAAGAAAATGGGGCTTCAGAAACATGTGGAAAAGGTAGGACATGGATGTGCTGTATGTTATATGTCTGTCTGTCTTGTACTAATTGAACAAAGTTCCCAATCCCGGACAACCCCTTTAATGCATGACAATATGCATCTCCTTTCTCTTTTTTTGTATATACAGAGCTAAAATCCCATTTAGTAACTTTGCCTTTTCCTTATCCTCAGTGACTAACCCCCCTTTAAACATTATTTAGGGGACCTACTTAAATGAATAATTTGTTTAGTGCAATTACTAAATGTGGATTTAAAGCTCTCCCATTTATCCTCAGTATTATTATGTGACAGTAGCTGCTCCCAGTCTATGCCATGACATGCTGCCCTCAACCCAGGGAAATTTGAGAAATCTTCTCCCCTTTGCGTTTGAGGCAGAACCATGAAACCAGTGAAACATCCCAGAGTTATGTTACAAAACTCTTTTACCCCGCTACAACCTGTTAAGGGCCTTGACATTGTCATCTAATGTGATTTTACATAATATCTCCACAAATGTGCATTGAAAGCCTTGTAAATGTTTATTGCTGTAATTTGTTTTTGTTCACCAGCAGGTGGCAGCAATGTGTTCAGCAAGGACTTAGTGACAGTTTAGTGTTTCTGAACTGGAATAGTACATTCCAGTTCATCTCCCCCCTCTGTGAGCAGAGTGGCTGTGCCCACATCCTGCCTCATGGGGAGAGAAGGAAGTTAAGTTAGTGTGCCATCGACCCCGGCTAGGGGAAGGCTGTGCGTGTAGGAGCTCCCAGTTATAGGGATCCAAAGCCAGGATATTGTCTCGGCTGAGACAATTGATCATCATCCCCAGCCTGAGCTTTGCAGCCTCAGCTGATAGAAGCAAGCAGCCACCTCCAGTATTCCAGGAAGAAGCATACCTTGTGAAGTTAACTGTGAGTACCGTCCAGAGACCAGGAGAAGTCAAATTGCTCCTCAGCAAGTCAGTCCCCAAGACAGCAGAAGATAGATAGTGCAGAAGATAAATTCCTGCCACATTACAGAGCTACAAAGCAGACGTCCTTTTCCTTCAAAAGCTCCAGGCACATGAACTTTATTCAAAGTCTGGATCTCAATTACTGCTGCAAGTTCCTCAATTACTCCTACTAGCACCACACTCATTTTATTGCAAGTGAGCCAGGATCCAGGAGTCCAGCCGTACCAAGGTAGGAGACACCGTTGACACTATTGCTACTACCATACAGAGACATTACACCACTCTGGCATTCCTAACCTGGTACGTGAGTCACAACACCTTAAAGGGCCCTGTGTTAGTACCCTGCACACGCTGCAATTGGCATCACAAACAAAACTATAAACTGTGACCTACACCTGACCCAGCCATTGCATATTATTGGCGTCAGAGTGCATACCCCAATCCGGCTCTATTGCACCAGTCAATGTCTGGGAAGTTAAAATCTCCCAGTAAGAACACTGTACCAGCCTGTGCAGCCCGCTCTATTTGGTTACACAGTTGCGTTTCTATCTCCTCTGTGATGTTAGGGGGTATATAGATTACACCAAGTATTATTTTTTCAGTGTTTATATCCCTTTAAACTTCCACCCATAAGGTTTCTCCATCCTCACCCACAATTGCCTCTTTCACACTTGTTTTCAGATCACTCCTCACATACAGGCACAAACCACCGCCTTTTCTATTGACCCTATCTTTCCTAAATAGTGTAAAACTCTTAATATTAACAGCCCAGTCATGCGAAGAGTTCAACCATGTCTCAGACACACCAACTACATCTATGTGTTCTTCTAGTACCATAGCCTCCAGCTCCCCCATTTTGCTAGCTAGACTTCTGGCATTTGTGAAAATGCATTTTAAATTACTATTAGCTTTAAGATGTTGCCATATGTAGCTGACTGACACTAGCGATGTGCTAGTGTCAGTAGTACATAACAGTCTTCTTTGTTCACTTTTGTCTGCGGACGTTCACCTAAAAAATTTACTTTTATCCATATGCTAATGAGCCTCTAGGTGCTATGTGGGTGTCGATTCAGCACCTAGATGCTCCGTCTACAGACCATTTTCGCCGCCCATATAGTTCTTCTAGCCCGCCCCGCTCCTCTTGATTGATGTCCCATTTGCCTGCATCTGTCTAAATCCCGCACCTGCACCGCGCACGTCTGTATTCGGTGCAGTGAGTGAATGCCGCGCTCCTGGTGCCGGCTTCCTCACTGTAACGTAGTCTGTGCAGGCGGGATTTAGACAGATGCAGGCAAATGGGACGTCAATCAAGAGGAGCGGGGCGGGCTAGAAAAACTACATGGGCGGCAAAAATGGTCAGTAGACGGAGCCTCTAGGTGCTGAATCGACACCACATAGCACCTAGAGGCTCATTAGCATATGGATAAAAGTATGTTTTTTAGGTGAACGTCTGCAGACAGACGTGAACAAAGAAGACTGTTATGTACTGCTGACACTAGCACATGGCTAGTGTCAGTCAGCTACATATGGCAAAATCTGATGGTAGAAAGTAGAAACCCTTTAAAGTGAATATTTGGGATTTTTTGGTTACCTTGGTTGATATTTGTTTGTAACAGGTTCTTGGTACCAGCAGCTCTATTTTTCATCAGTGTACAGTTCTGCCCAGTCTTCTACCTATTTTTCTCACTAACCCTAGCCCCCACTAAATCCCCACTGTCCCCTCCTATATCCCACTCTCTACCCCCTTATTAGTATGAACCCCACCCTCCCCCCAGATCCTAGTTTAAAAGCTCCTCCAGCCATCTAATTATTCTTTTCCCCAGAGCAGCTGCACCCTCCCCATAAAGGTGCAGCCCGTCGTTACTGTAGAGCCTGTAACCGAAGTCGGACAAGTTCTCCATGAACCCGAACCCTTCCTTCCTGCACCAGCTTCTGAGCCACTTATTTAACTCCCTAAGCTCCCGTTGTCTCTCTGGTGACGCCCGTGGCACTGGTAGTATTTCAGAAAACACTACCTTGGAGGTCCTGGGCTTGAGCTTCTCTCCTAGTTCCATAAAATAATTTTTACAGACGCTCCATCTCCCCCTGACTTTGACATTGGTGTCAATGTGTACCATGACCGCCGGATCTTCCCCAGCCCCACCCAGCAATCTGTCAATCCGATCCGCAATGCGCCCAACCCCAGTACCCGGAAGACAACACACTGTTTAGTATTCACGGTCTCGGTGACAGATGACCCTGTCTGTCCGCCAAATAATAGAGACCCCTACAACCAGCATTTGTCTAACCTTTGCTGCACTCTTTTTACCATCCTTCCTACAGCGTTCATCTTTCTGGTTGCTAGGAGAAACACCCTGCTGATAATACCCAAGTATAGGAATGCCAGAGTGGTGTAGGGTGTCCTAAATGTCCCTTAATGTCTGTGCACCTGTCACGGTGCTCATACCTGGATACGGTGGACTCTAGGCGTTGGCTCTGCAGCAAACGAAAAGGGGGTTGTTGATGAAGGGAATAAAGAAATAAATTGAGTCCAGACCTTGTAATGAAGTTGATAAGAGCTTAACTTAAATAAACGTTTCTCCAACAGTTCACATACTTTATCTTGGCTCCAGCAGGCGTTGGCATCAACTGTGGCAGGCAAACTCCCCTCTGCTACATGTGTTGCTCTCTGGCACTAGCTTTAGCTGTAGGATGCAACTTCTTTCTTTGTAGTCTGTCTCTAAACTGGTCCAGGGAACTTTACTCCTGGCTTCTGAGGCTCTAAGCTGTGGCTTCCACATCCAGCAGAGCTTAAGGTGCTTTAGCTGGCTTGCGCAAGGCACGTCCAACAGGGACCTGCACCTGCTCCCTTCCCCTAGCAGGGGGTAACTGCAACTGAACTAACTGGTCTCCACCCTTCCTGCAGCAAGTGGGAAAATGCCCACCACACCACAGAGGGGGTGTTAGAATGGAAGGAAAGCTCCATTCTCTGTACCTGTCTGCCATTTATTCTCCCACCTACTGGTGAACCAGGCATATTACATGATAACATAAAAAGTTACATAGAAAGAAATATGCACATTATACGGGACCTGGAATAAATGCACAGAAGATTACATGATATTAGCCCATTAGAGATAGTAGTGAGGTGCAGAAGTAGTAATGCCACTCTGGGGCGTTACATACACCCTTACTTAAAAACCAAGCCGCCCTCGGCCTGTGCTTAGGGTATGCTCTAAGGGTAACAGGAAAAAGTTTAAGTGCTTAATGAAAATACACAGTCATAGACTAACATATCAGATGGCTACCTGAGGGGTCCAGTAAACCAAATACTGCACTAAGCGCTCAATACTCCATGACATGGCCACAGTCGTACATGGACAGTCCTGCCTTTTGTAATCCAGTCTGGCTTGTGTAGTGGAGCGTCACTGCCCTCCTGTGGTGGAACTTGGTATGGACGGGTGGTCACACTTTTCATCTGGTCCGCAACTTTCTGTTGCACAGGAGCGGATGCTCCTGCCATCCGAAAAAGATCCAGCACCTCCGGCTGCATAGGCGCTGGAAGGTAATCCTCCTCACATGGTAGCGAGTCTTGGACAGCTCTCTCTTGCTGCTGCTACTTTCCAAGGCAGTTGATACACAACTTTCGGGCTGAATGAAAATGTGGAGGTGGACACACAGCCTATTTGACAAACTGGTGTTGGTGGCACAGGTAATCCTGGGATAAGCGGCTCTGGCAGAGGTCATTCTCAGAAGCATGGAACACCATCCGCCGACTCCTGCAGATAGTGCACCCTCCCGACAGCAGTTGGGTCCTCCTGCCATGTTTCCGGTGCCGTCAGGGGTACCAGGGGTTTCTCCAGGAGGATCACAGCTACGGCAAAGGGCCCCTGGAGGGACTCCATAGGGGTATACTCCACGACGTTTCCCTTGTAGAGGCTGTGCTTAGCCTGGGGCAGATAATGGCGTTTTACATCGTGCCATTCCACAAAGAGCTCCCTTCCAGTTTTCTCATCCAGGAGAAAACCACTGCCTCACTGGACTGAGAACCAGACCACTGACCCGCTTCTCTGCTCCAGAAGGGGATCTCGGCTGGTCCTACACTCAGATGGCCCAGTCCTTGATAGCTCGCTTATACTCCTACATCGCCTCCTTCGCACAATTGGGTTGAGGCATTCAAAGGTGCCTCTCCTCCTGGGCGGCAGAGTGGTAACTCCTGCCGCCTCCGTCATGCCAGCCGGCACGGGGAAAGCTCCAAACCCAGGCTTGGGTCTCCGGACGATCTGTGACACTCGTAACTCGGACGCGCCATCTTGCTTCCTCGATGAGCAATACCAATTGGTGATGAAGGAGGGGATTTTGGGGTGGAGCTTACACCTTCTCTCTCTGCACTGAGATATCGCTCCCTGTAGGCAAGGCTGGATTTTACAGCTTTAGATAGGGGCGTTCCTTTACTTTCCCGCTCTGACTGCTGATATAAATGGCAGATTTACCCTTCGGATGCTGACGCGCCTGTCGCTCCACAGCAAATTCAGTAAAGTCATTTTCAGTAAGATTTCTGTATATCTTTAGGCCTTGTAGTAATGAGAAACACAAATTTATCCTGTTTGTGAAGCCAAAATTTGCAGCGGGTTTCTCCCCCCAGGGCTCTTTAAGTGGAAAAAAGTTTACTTGTTTTCTTGACGCCAGTTGCAATGAAGCAGCAAGGCCAAAGGACCCCTTTCAGTGATGTAGTAGATGGTACCCAGGTGTAGGAATGCCAGAGTGGTGTAGGGTGGCCTAAATATCCCTTAATGTTGGTGCACCTATCATGGTGCTCCTACCTGGATACGCTGGACCCTAGGCGTTGGCTCCGCAGCAAATGAAAAGGGGGTTGTTGATGAAGGGGACAAAGAAATCCAGAGAGTCCAGACCTTGTGATGAAGTTGATAACAGATTAACTTAAATAAACGTTTCTCCAACAGTTCACAGACTTTATCTTGGTTCCAGCAGGGGTTGGCATCAACTGTGGCAGGCAAACTCCCCTCTGCTACATGTGTTGCTCTCTGGCACTAGCTTTAGCTGTAGGATGCAACTTCTTTCTTTGTAGTCTGTCTCTAAACTGGTCCAGGGAACTTTACTCCTGGCTCCTAAAGCTCTAAGCTGTGGCCTCCACATCCAGCAGAGCTTAGGGTGCTGTAGCTAGATTGCGCAAGGCACGTCCAACAGGGACGTGCACCTGCTCCCTTCCCCTAGCAGGAGGTAACTGCAACTACACTAACTGGTCTCCACCCGTCCTGCAGAAAGTGGGAAAATGCCCACCACACCACAGAGGAGGGTGTTAGAATGGAAGTAAAGCTCCATTCTCTGTACCTGTAGCTCTGACATTTATGCTGCCACTTACTGGTGAACCATGATAACAAACAGTTACATAGAAAGTGATTTGGGGCCTGGAATAAATGTACAGATGACATGATTTTAGCCCATTAGAGATAGTAGTGAGGTGCAGAAGTGGTAATGCCATTAACCTAACTGCTGATCTGATAGTCCTGATCTTGCCCTCCTCCTCCCACCTCCATCTCACTGACTCTGATGCTTGCATCTAGTACAAATGTATTCACCCTTAAATGGCTCTTCAAGGCACGCATACATTGCACAGGATACACACTTAGTACCATTGTCCATGAAGCACATGTTATGGGGATGAACAGTAAAGAAGGAAAACTGTAAATATGAGTTAAGATTTAGACCCTGTCTGCTGTAATTGGAGAACTTGCTAGAATTAAACAAAACACAAGGAAAATCTATCCAACCTTAGTTTCTTGCTCCTTGTTTTAAACCCCGGTTCTTTAAACTCTACTTATTCAGAAGCCCACTTAGAGCAGCAAGAGCATTAGAGCACCCTGGGGAACAGTATCAGCAGGCAAGAGACTTGAAGGTTGGAAGAGGCCTAGCACATTGACCAGGAAGAAGTCTGAACTCTCTGGTGGTTGTGCCCATCACGGGGAGAGAGAATCTGCTGGGCAGAGAACACTAAGATGCCCAAACTGCAGGAGTGGTGAGTGTTCTAATCGGCCTGTCCACTGGGGAAGGAGAGACATCCAAAAGCACAAACCACCGGCATAACATCTTGTTTGTTATATAAATAAAATAAAAAAGTTATTGCAGTCTATCGGAGGTAGTATTAGTATAGGTAGTATTAGTATTTTAGTAGTGTAGAGGGGTTAAATGATCTGTTTATATTCTTATTTAATGCATTGTAACTAGAACCTTATGCATATATTAGCCTGCACATGTTCTGAAGTTTTCAGGTATTTATGTCCAGAAAAACAGTGAAACAATATGCATCTCCATGATGTACTTTGATATTTAGATTTGACATCATTCTCAGAGCCAATGGTTGAAGAGCCAATATTATGATTCTGTGTGCAGCTGCAGTCAATGACTGGCCTTAGTGGTGATGTGTCCTGCAGAGGCAAATCACTGCTTGGTTATGTGCTGCTTGGGCACATGTCACTGCTGAGGGCAATCATTGGCTGCAGCAGTGCACGTAACCCTGTCCATGTTGAAATTTACAGGATGTAGACATAAAGACTGTTAAAGGAGCAAATGATCCAAGGAAGTGAAGCATAAGCTGTGCATACCAGGCGACAAGCTGAAGTTCAAAGTAAAAAAAAAAAAAAAAGTTTAAAAAAACTAGACAGCCCTTTTAAACTAGCCATAAATATGAGGTAATTGCAGGTGTATACAGTTGAAGGGAATGTTGTGTTGAACATGATGTCTGAGCTTCAGACAGCATGTTATAGAGCAGAAGGAGCTGAGCACATCGATATATAATTTTGTGGGACAAAAATTCTATAAAACATGTATTTAATTTATTTAAATTCCTGATAATTCTGGGCTTTGAAACCAAAGAGACTGTCCTATCAGTGATTGATAGCTATCTCTGTATACACAGTACTAGTGGGAAGGCTGTTAGAGTCTCTAGGTGTAATGGCAATGCCTTTGTTGTTCCTAAAGGCTCATTTGCATATATTAAAACTTCATTTTTCTCAGCAATGCGGGCACATATATCATGGGACCAACAAAGATGCCTGGCCCTTCAGCTGCCAAGCGCATATGCAGCAGGTTATCCATAGGTACAAAGATGCCCTTTAAAATTATGAACATATAAAGCGACAGCAGCAAATGTTTACAACAAATAGTGGATTTATGTTGACTGTTATTGTTGCATATTTTCAAAAAAATGTTGCCTCTATAAATTAGCCCACATGGACATTTTAAGAGATGAAGTATGAAGCTAGTATTACAGGTAATATGATTCTTTATTGCTAAAGTCTTACCAGAGTGAGGATGATGTATGATATCCCCTTTTAGAACATTAGCATATTGTAAGCAATGAGGACAGAGGAAAAATACCCCTCTTAGGTGTGTTAAGAAATATTTCTAGTGTTTTTTTATTTATTTTTTTAGATCCTTCATCTGCCTTAAAAAACAGATCTCTGGGATTCTTGGGGTGAAGGGTAAATTGGAGCATACTGTGGGGTATACCTTTGAAAATATGCCAATGGCCCCATATTTTGGACCTTAGCAGCCAAAGGACAAAACGTATGGACAAATGTTATGCATTTCATGGAGATCTGTGATCTCCTGAATTTAGGCTGCAAATTAACATTCATCATTCTTCCCACAGGGATCCATCCTTCACTAGTCTCCTTATCCTTTCAAGTTGTGATCAAGATAATGATCTCTTGGTAGCTAATGTAAGAAAATTGGAAAAGGGTAACAGATTTTTGCAATCGGTAGGTTTTATATACAGATCCATTGTGAGGGTATCCGGTCTTTTCCCTGATAAATTGGGTATCTAAGAAGTTAATGGTTCTGAGTAGAAAACTGCAATGTAGGGTATATGAAATTCAAGAAAATATGAAAGTTAAGCATGGAATCTAATAGTCCCACCAAATATGCAAAAAATATCGATTTATCTCTTTCACACCTTTGCATGAGATTCAAATAAATCATTGGGATGAATGATGAACTCCTCAAACTCAGCCAAGTAGCAATTTGCATATGGGGGCACCACATTGTTCCATATCTCCCATGTCTACCTTCTTCCTCATAGTTATACAGCCAACATTATATTTATAGTACGGCCAACATTTCGGACCATTCCCTGGACTTTGATCACGGTCTAGAATATACAGAATGCAATTATTTCAAAATAACATAGTAAAGAAAATCATTGAGCAAAAATAAAAATGAAAAAATAATACAAAAGTGCGGGATGGAGTATGAAATTGAGCAAAACTACAATAATGGGTATATCCAAATAAATGACGTGTAAGAAGCACACAAAAACCGCAGCCACCTCTTGGCATGTTTGCCGTGCTGTGGCCGGACCTCCAGCCCACCTCCATTATAGTTAATGGGGTCGGAGCGGACTTCTGGCGGCACGGTGGACTTGCGGTAGCATGGATCCGGCAGGCTGTTCCCATGGATCCGGCAGGCTGTTCCCCCACCAGAACAGTTTGCTGGAAAAGGCTGTCGCAAGTGTGAAAGTAGCCTAACTGATGCAACAGGATCCTGTTTTGTTGGGGTCTTTTTTGTCTTCTTTTTCTTTTCCCCTCTTTCTCCTCAGATGTTGTAGCAGGCCATAAAACTTTGAGAAAAATTGAGTCCTGTGTTAAGTGTGTCAAAGACAGTCATAAATGTGTATTGCTCAACTTGTCTATTCCTTTGGGATTTCAAATGACACTTTAATATTCATACTTGGAGGTCTGTAATGCTATGGCCAGGATCGCTAAATGTTTGCCAACAGGGAAAGTTGTCTTTTTCTCCTTTATAGAGTTTGTGTTAAAGGAGCCGCCTTTAGTCCAGAAGTGGCAGCCAACAAATGGACAGTGTCTCCCAGACTGCATTAGCCTTTATGCTGCTAATGACAAAGGTAATGGGAGAGTGGCAGAGGGTGCAGGTGTCACAGTGTAGGGGGAGGGGAGGAACACCAGAATGACAACAGAAGGAAAATGACCAGGAACTAGGTTTCAAGGCTAGGAAAAGGGAAATTGTGACCACCTAAGGAAACCCTAAAGCTAGCCCTGACTCCTGTCAGTATGAATAGACCCTGAAGGTGGGAATATTCATACACCATAAACCTAGGCCCTAGTAACCTTGAACATCCCTAGGATTAGTGACAGGGTCTGAGACCACTGGTTCTTTCCTAGATGAATGAACCAGCGTCTCCCTGAGGCCTAGTAAACAACAAG
The DNA here is from genome assembly GCF_014858855.1 of Bufo gargarizans. Taxonomy (NCBI): domain Eukaryota; kingdom Metazoa; phylum Chordata; class Amphibia; order Anura; family Bufonidae; genus Bufo; species Bufo gargarizans. Next base: position 357,952,729 of record NC_058080.1, on the reverse strand, counting down.
CAAATGGGAGCAACAAAATACCAAGAGAAGTACACTTATCTTCAATAGAAAATGGATGAGCAGGAACTCACACCAGCTCTTTCAACTCCAGGCAGAGAATATCAACCATATGGTATGAAGTGAGTCCAGACTAAATAGAGGAGCAGTAATAACCACAAGCTACACCTGACAAGAGGTGTGGTCATTACCAACAACAACACTGCAACAAGTGAAAGCAGATAGGCTGTCAGATAACCTAACATGCAGCCAGTCTCTCAGATCTTCTAACCTCTGTCACTGGAGGGACCGTGACAACAGGGCAGTGAAGATCTGGTGCGCTGAGGGGTTTAGCCCCCTATGGTGCACCAATTAGCTAATTTTCATATAAATAAAATTGACTATATCTCTTTAGATCTTATATTCAGTAACACTGCTACGTAAATATATAAACAAGATATCATTTTACTCAGCAGGATCAACCCTACCTGGCATTATGCCTTGTTTAACAGAGGTGATCTTGTCAAAAGATGCTCTCTAGTAGTGTTGAGCGGGAGGTGCCATATTCGATTTTGCAATATTTTGCGAATATTCGCTTGAATATTCGTCTTATATTCGTCAAAATAGAATATTTGTCATTATTGTATTTATCGCGATTAATAAGCGATTTAATCATTTGCATATTGCGATTTTTAAGATTAGAATTAGAAGTTATAAATTATAACTTCTAATTGCCTTATAACTTAATAATAAGGCAACTTTCCTATACTTTAATCTTGGAGATCTAGATTTAACACGAATATAGTGCTATATTCTATGTCTTTGTTAATAAAAGAATCAAGATAGCAAAGTATTCTTTATTCTAAATCAACGAAGATAGCGAAGTATTCTACATCAACGAAGATAGCGAAGTATTCTACATCAATGAAGATAGCGAGGTATTCTACATCAACGAAGATAGCGAGGTATTCTACATCAATGAAGATAACGAGGTATTCTACATCAACGAAGATAGCGAAGTATTCTACATCAATGAAGATAGCGAAGTATTCTACATCAATGAAGATAGCGAGGTATTCTACATCAACGAAGATAGCGAAGTATTCTACATCTTCCTCAATTTAAGTTATTATCGCATTGCGATTACAACTTAGACGATTTTGATAATGGTGGTATTGGGAGAATTAACGGTCGGATATAACGAATATAGTACTATATCTAAGAATAGTGGATTATAAAAGTTGGATTCGCAATGCGGTTAATAATAATAGCAAATATTATCGCATTGCAATTACAAATTAGCACTGCTAGATTCCATATTCGTTAATTCTAGCAAGCTGACCCATTCCATTAGAGAGTCGAGACCCAGCAGCAGCTACAAGTTGCAATCGCAATGCGAATAATATAACTTGAATAAATCGCATAATGATTTTAACTTAGACCTGGTTTACTAAATTACTTTAAATTATCGAGGATGACGAATATATTTATTAGTCAAAACAAAATATTCTCCATCTTCGCTAATTCAAGAAAGCCAACCATTGTAAACCAGGTACAAGTTAAAATCATTATGCGATTTATTCAAGTTATATTATTCGCATTGCGATTGCAACTTGATTCTCACATCCGACCCCACATTCTAGCATGGAGGCGTTCCCATGGTGATGGGGACGCTCCATGCGCACGGGAAGTAGATGGAGGCGTCAACGGGCACTGAATTGAGCGGGCAGGGAGCAAGGAATCCTCACTTAAAAGTACTGCTTTTGGACAAAGCTAGGGTAACAATAAAAAAATAAAATTATGAATATTCGAAATAACGAATATATAGCACTATATTCAAAATATTCGCAAATTAGCGAAGTGCCGATATTCGCAAAAAAAAAAAATCGATATTCGAATATTCGCTCTCAACACTACTCTCTAACATTCATGCTTGTTTTTCTTTTGAAATGGCAAAAAAAGACAAATGAAAGCTATTAATTTTCTATTAGATGTTATCCCATGATTAGAGTTGAGCGAACACCTGGATGTTCGGGTTCGAGAAGTTCGGCCGAACATCCCGGAAATGTTCGGGTTCGGGATCCGAACCCGATCCGAACTTCGTCCCGAACCCGAACCCCATTGAAGTCAATGGGGACCCGAACTTTTCGGCACTAAAAAGGCTGTAAAACAGCCCAGGAAAGAGCTAGAGGGCTGCAAAAGGCAGCAACATGTAGGTAAATCCCCTGCAAACAAATGTGGATAGGGAAATGAATTAAAATAAAAATTAAATAAATAAAAATTAACCAAAATCAATTGGAGAGAGGTTCCATAGCAGAGAATCTGGCTTCCCGTCACCCACCACTGGAACAGTCCATTCTCAGATATTTAGGCCCCGGCACCCAGGCAGAGGAGAGAGGTCCCGTAACAGAGAATCTGTCTTCATGTCAGCAGAGAATTAGTCTGCATGTCATAGCAGAGAATGAGGCTTCACGTCAGCCACCACTGCAACAGTCCATTGGCATATATTTAGGCCCAGCACACACACAGGCAGAGGAGAGAGGTCCCGTAACAGAGAATCTGGCTTCATGTCAGCAGAGAATCAGTCTGCATGTCATAGCAGAGAATCAGGCTTCACGTCAGCCACCACTGCAACAGTCCATTGTCATAAATTTAGGCCCAGCACCCAGGCAGAGGAGAGAGGTCCCGTAACAGAGAATCTGGCTTCATGTCAGCAGAGAATCAGTCTTCATATCATAGCAGAGAATCAGGCTTCACGTCACCCACCACTGTAAGAGTCAATTTTCATAAATTTAGGCCCAGAACCCAGGCAGAGGAGAAAGGTCCCGTAACAGACAATCTGGCTTCATGTCAGCAGAGAATCAGTCTTCATATCATAGCAGAGAATCAGGCTTCACGTCACCCACCACTGTAAGAGTCAATTTTCATAAATTTAGGCCCAGAACCCAGGCAGAGGAGAAAGGTCCCGTAACAGACAATCTGGCTTCATGTCAGCAGAGAATCAGTCTTCATATCATAGCAGAGAATCAGGCTTCACGTCACCCACCACTGTAAGAGTCAATTTTCATAAATTTAGGCCCAGAACCCAGGCAGAGGAGAAAGGTCCCGTAACAGACAATCTGGCTTCATGTCAGCAGAGAATCAGTCTTCATATCATAGCAGAGAATCAGGCTTCACGTCACCCACCACTGTAAGAGTCAATTTTCATAAATTTAGGCCCAGAACCCAGGCAGAGGAGAAAGGTCCCGTAACAGACAATCTGGCTTCATGTCAGCAGAGAATCAGTCTTCATATCATAGCAGAGAATCAGGCTTCACGTCACCCACCACTGTAAGAGTCAATTTTCATAAATTTAGGCCCAGAACCCAGGTAGAGGAGAAAGGTCCCGTAACAGACAATCTGGCTTCATGACAGCAGAGAATCAGTCTGCATGTCATAGCAGAGAATCAGGCTTCACGTCAGCCACCACTGCAACAGTCCATTGTCATAAATTTAGGCCCAGCACCCAGGCAGAGGAGAGAGGTCCCGTAACAGAGGATCTGGCTTCATGTCAGCAGAGAATCAGTCTGCATGTCATAGCAGAGAATGAGGCTTCACGTCAGCCACCACTGCAACAGTCCATTGGCATATATTTAGGCCCAGCACACACACAGGCAGAGGAGAGAGGTCCCGTAACAGACAATCTGGCTTCATGTCAGCAGAGAATTAGTCTGCATGTCATAGCAGAGAATGAGGCTTCACGTCACCCACCACTGCAACAGTCCATTGGCATATATTCAGGCCCAGCACCCAGGCAGAGGAGAGAGGTCCCGTAACAGAGGATCTGGCTTCATGTCAGCAGAGAATCAGTCTGCATGTCATAGCAGAGAATCAGGCTTCACGTCAGCCACCACTGCAACAGTCCATTGTCATAAATTTAGGCCCAGCACCCAGGCAGAGGAGAGAGGTCCCGTAACAGAGGATCTGGCTTCATGTCAGCAGAGAATCAGTCTGCATGTCATAGCAGAGAATCAGGCTTCACGTCAGCCACCACTGCAACAGTCCATTGTCATAAATTTAGGCCCAGCACCCAGGCAGAGGAGAGAGGTCCCGTAACAGACAATCTGGCTTCATGTCAGCAGAGAATTAGTCTGCATGTCATAGCAGAGAATCAGGCTTCATGTCAGCCACCACTGCAACAGTCCATTGGCATATATTTAGGCCTAGCACACAGGCAGAGGAGAGGTTCATTCAACTTTGGGTAGCATCGCAATATAATGGTAAAATGAAAATAAAAATAGGATTGAATGAGGAAGTGCCCTGGAGTCCAATAATATATGGTTATGGGGAGGTAGTTAATGTCTAATCTGGACAAGGGACGGACAGGTCCTGTGGGATCCATGCCTGGTTCATTTTTATGAACGTCAGCTTGTCCACATTGGCTGTAGACAGGCGGCTGCGTTTGTCTGTAATGACGCCCCCTGCCGTGCTGAATACACGTTCAGACAAAACGCTGGCTGCCGGGCAGGCCAGCACCTCCAAGGCATAAAAGGCTAGCTCTGGCCACGTGGACAATTTAGAGACCCAGAAGTTGAATGGGGCCGAACCATCAGTCAGTACGTGGAGGGGTGTGCACACGTACTGTTCCACCATGTTAGTGAAATGTTGCCTCCTGCTAACACGTTGCGTATCAGGTGGTGGTGCAGTTAGCTGTGGCGTGTTGACAAAAGTTTTCCACATCTCTGCCATGCTAACCCTGCCCTCAGAGGAGCTGGCCGTGACACAGCTGCCTTGGCGACCTCTTGCTCCTCCTCTGCCTTGGCCTTGGGCTTCCACTTGTTCCCCTGTGACATTTGGGAATGCTCTCAGTAGCGCGTCTACCAACGTGCGCTTGTACTCGCGCATCTTCCTATCACGCTCCAGTGCAGGAAGTAAGGTGGGCACATTGTCTTTGTAGCATGGATCCAGCAGGGTGGCAACCCAGTAGTCCGCACAGGTTAAAATGTGGGCAACTCTGCTGTCGTTGCGCAGGCACTGCAGCATGTAGTCGCTCATGTGTGCCAGGCTGCCCAGGGGTAAGGACAAGCTGTCCTCTGTGGGAGGCGTATCGTCATCGTCCTGCCTTTCCCCCCAGCCACGCACCAGTGATGGACCCGAGCTGCGTTGGGTGCCACCCCGCTGTGACCATGCTTCATCCTCATCCTCCTCCACCTCCTCCTCATCCTCGTCCTCCTCGTCCTCCAGTAGTGGGCCCTGGCTGGCCACATTTGTACCTGGCCTCTGCTGTTGCAAAAAACCTCCCTCTGAGTCACTTCGAAGAGACTGGCCTGAAAGTGCTAAAAATGACCCCTCTTCCTCCTCCTCCTCCTCCTCCTCCTGGGCCACCTCCTGTTCCATCATCGCCCTAAGTGTTTTCTCAAGGAGACATAGAAGTGGTATTGTAACGCTGATAACGGTGTCATCGCCACTGGCCATGTTGGTGGAGTACTCGAAACAGCGCAACAGGGCACACAGGTCTCGCATGGAGGCCCAGTCATTGGTGGTGAAGTGGTGCTGTTCTGTAGTGCGACTGACCCGTGCGTGCTGCAGCTGAAACTCCACTATGGCCTGCTGCTGCTCGCACAGTCTGTCCAGCATGTGCAAGGTGGAGTTCCACCTGGTGGGCACGTCGCATATGAGGCGGTGAGCGGGAAGGCCGAAGTTACGCTGTAGCGCAGACAGGCGAGCAGCGGCAGGATGTGAACGCCGGAAGCGCGAACAGACGGCCCGCACTTTATGCAGCAGCTCTGACATGTCGGGGTAGTTGTGAATGAACTTCTGCACCACCAAATTCAGCACATGCGCCAAGCAAGGGATGTGCGTCAAATTGGCTAGTCCCAGAGCTGCAACGAGATTTCGCCCATTATCACACACCACCAGGCCGGGCTTGAGGCTCACCGGCAGCAACCACTCGTCGGTCTGTTGTTCAATACCCCGCCACAACTCCTGTGCGGTGTGGGGCCTGTCCCCCAAACATATGAGTTTCAGAATGGCCTGCTGACGTTTACCCCGGGCTGTGCTGAAGTTGGTGGTGAAGGTGTGTGGCTGACTGGATGAGCAGGTGGAAGAAGAGGAGGAGGAAGCCGAGAAGGAGGAGGTGGCAACAGGAGGCAAAGAATGTTGCCCTGCGATCCTTGGCGGCGGCAGGACGTGCGCCAAACAGCTCTCCGCCTGGGGCCCAGCTGCCACTACATTTACCCAGTGTGCAGTTAGGGAGATATAGCGTCCCTGGCCGTGCTTACTGGTCCACGTATCTGTGGTTAGGTGGACCTTGCTACAGATGGCGTTGCGCAGTGCACACTTGATTTTATCGGATACTTGGTTGTGCAGGGAAGGCACGGCTCTCTTGGAGAAGTAGTGCCGGCTGGGAACAACATACTGTGGGACAGCAAGCGACATGAGCTGTTTGAAGCTGTCTGTGTCCACCAGCCTAAATGACAGCATTTCATAGGCCAGTAGTTTAGAAATGCTGGCATTCAGGGCCAGGGATCGAGGGTGGCTAGGTGGGAATTTACGCTTTCTATCAAATGTTTGTGAGATGGAGAGCTGAACGCTGGCGTGTGACATGGTTGAGACGCTTGGTGACGGAGGTGGTGGTGGTGGTGTTGGTGGTACATCCCCTGTTTGCTGGGCGGCAGGTGCCAACGTTCCTCCAGAGGCGGAGGAAGAGGCCGAGGCGGCAGCAGCAGAATAGGCCGAGGCGGCAGCAGCAGAAGAGGTAGCAGGGGGAGCCTGAGTGACTTCCTTGGTTTTAAGGTGTTTACTCCACTGCAGTTCATGCTTTGCATGCAGGTGCCTGGTCATGCAGGTTGTGCTCAGGTTCAGAACGTTAATGCCTCGCTTCAGGCTCTGATGGCACAGCGTGCAAACCACTCGGGTCTTGTCGTCAGCACATTGTTTGAAGAAGTGCCATGCCAGGGAACTCCTTGAAGCTGCCTTTGGGGTGCTCGGTCCCAGATGGCGGCGGTCAGTAGCAGGCGGAGTCTCTTGGCGGCGGGTGTTCTGCTTTTGCCCACTGCTCCCTCTTTTGCTACGCTGTTGGCTCGGTCTCACCACTGCCTCTTCCTCCGAACTGTGAAAGTCAGTGGCACGACCTTCATTCCATGTGGGGTCTAGGACCTCATCGTCCCCTGCATCGTCTTCCACCCAGTCTTGATCCCTGACCTCCTGTTCAGTCTGCACACTGCAGAAAGACGCAGCAGTTGGCACCTGTGTTTCGTCATCATCAGAGACATGCTGAGGTGGTATTCCCATGTCCTCATCATCAGGAAACATAAGTGGTTGTGCGTCAGTGCATTCTATGTCTTTCACCGCTGGGGAAGGGCTAGGTGGATGCCCTTGGGAAACCCTGCCAGCGGAGTCTTCAAACAGCATAAGAGACTGCTGCATAACTTGAGGCTGAGACAGTTTCCCTGGTATGCATGGGGGTGATGTGACAGACTGATGGGGTTGGTTTTCAGGCGCCATCTGTGCGCTTTCTGCAGAAGACTGGGTGGGAGATAATGTGAACGTGCTGGCCACCCAATTGACTAATGCCTGTACCTGCTCAGGCCTTACCATCCTTAGAACGGCATTGGGCCCCACCATATATCGCTGTAAATTCTGGCGGCTACTGGGACCTGAGGTAGTTGGTACACTAGGACGTGTGGATGTGGCAGAACGGCCACGTCCTCTCCCAGCACCAGAGGGTCCACTAACACCACCACGACCATGTCCACGTCCGCGTCCCTTACTAGATGTTTTTCTCATTGTTATGGTTCACCACAACAACAAATATATTATTTGGCCCAATGTATTGTATTCAAATTCAGCGGGATATAAATTTGAGGCCTAGTATTTAGGCGCTGGGTGACCGGTATGGATTTAGTGACAGAATTAGACTTGGAAATGCACAGAAGCGTGTGTGTGAAGTTATTCTGAATGACCCAATGTGCACCTTGAATATTATATACCCTTTTTGGGATAGATTTCAAATAGCTCTGATATAGCAGGAACCACTAAATTATGAAATTGCTAAATTGGGAATTGTACTTCAACCCAGAACAAAAAATGTGCTTTGACGGGCACTAAATAACTTTCCCAGCTACAACAGGACAGCGGTAACGAGAGATTTAGAGGGATTTAAATTTGAGGCCTAGTATTTAGGCGCTGGGTGACAGGTATGGGTTTAGTGACAGAATTAGACTTGGAAATACACAGTAGCGGGTGTGTGTGAAGTTATTCTGAATGACCCAATGTGCACCTTCAATATTATATACCCTTTTGGGATAGATTTCAAATAGCTCTGATATAGCAGGAACCACTAAATTATGAAATTGCTAAATTGGGAATTGTACTTCAACCCAGAACAAAAAATGTGCTTTGACGGACACTAAATAACTTTCCCAGCTACAACAGGACAGCGGTAACGAGAGATTTAGAGGGATTTAAATTTGAGGCCTAGTATTTAGGCGCTGGGTGACAGGTATGGGTTTAGTGACAGAATTAGACTTGGAAATGCACAGAAGCGTGTGTGTGAAGTTATTCTGAATGACCCTATGTGCACCTTCAATATTATATACCCTTTTAGGGATAGATTTCAAATAGCTCTGATATAGCAGAAACCACTAAATTATGAAATTGCTAAATTGGGAATTGTACTTCAACCCAGAACAAAAAATGTGCTTTGACGGACACTAAATATCTTGCCCAGCAACAACAGTACAGCGGTGGGTAACGAGAGATTTAGAGGGATTTAAATTTGAGGCCTAGTATTTAGGCGCTGGGTCACCGGTATGGATTTAGTGACAGAATTAGACTTGGAAATGCACAGAAGCGTGTGTGTGAAGTTATTCTGAATGACCCTATGTGCACCTTCAATATTATATACCCTTTTAGGGATAGATTTCAAATAGCTCTGATATAGCAGAAACCACTAAATTATGAAATTGCTAAATTGGGAATTGTACTTCAACCCAGAACAAAAAATGTGCTTTGACGGACACTAAATATCTTGCCCAGCAACAACAGTACAGCGGTGGGTAACGAGAGATTTAGAGGGATTTAAATTTGAGGCCTAGTATTTAGGCGCTGGGTCACCGGTATGGATTTAGTGACAGAATTAGACTTGGAAATGCACAGAAGCGTGTGTGTGAAGTTATTCTGAATGACCCTATGTGCACCTTCAATATTATATACCCTTTTAGGGATAGATTTCAAATAGCTCTGATATAGCAGAAACCACTAAATTATGAAATTGCTAAATTGGGAATTGTACTTCAACCCAGAACAAAAAATGTGCTTTGACGGACACTAAATATCTTGCCCAGCAACAACAGTACAGCGGTGGGTAACGAGAGATTTAGAGGGATTTAAATTTGAGGCCTAGTATTTAGGCGCTGGGTCACCGGTATGGATTTAGTGACAGAATTAGACTTGGAAATGCACAGAAGCGTGTGTGTGAAGTTATTCTGAATGACCCTATGTGCACCTTCAATATTATATACCCTTTTAGGGATAGATTTCAAATAGCTCTGATATAGCAGAAACCACTAAATTATGAAATTGCTAAATTGGGAATTGTACTTCAACCCAGAACAAAAAATGTGCTTTGACGGACACTAAATATCTTGCCCAGCAACAACAGTACAGCGGTGGGTAACGAGAGATTTAGAGGGATTTAAATTTGAGGCCTAGTATTTAGGCGCTGGGTCACCGGTATGGATTTAGTGACAGAATTAGACTTGGAAATGCACAGAAGCGTGTGTGTGAAGTTATTCTGAATGACCCTATGTGCACCTTCAATATTATATACCCTTTTAGGGATAGATTTCAAATAGCTCTGATATAGCAGAAACCACTAAATTATGAAATTGCTAAATTGGGAATTGTACTTCAACCCAGAACAAAAAATGTGCTTTGACGGACACTAAATATCTTGCCCAGCAACAACAGTACAGCGGTGGGTAACGAGAGATTTAGAGGGATTTAAATTTGAGGCCTAGTATTTAGGCGCTGGGTCACCGGTATGGATTTAGTGACAGAATTAGACTTGGAAATGCACAGAAGCGTGTGTGTGAAGTTATTCTGAATGACCCTATGTGCACCTTCAATATTATATACCCTTTTAGGGATAGATTTCAAATAGCTCTGATATAGCAGAAACCACTAAATTATGAAATTGCTAAATTGGGAATTGTACTTCAACCCAGAACAAAAAATGTGCTTTGACGGACACTAAATATCTTGCCCAGCAACAACAGTACAGCGGTGGGTAACGAGAGATTTAGAGGGATTTAAATTTGAGGCCTAGTATTTAGGCACTGGGTCACCGGTATGGATTTAGTGACAGAATTAGACTTGGAAATGCACAGAAGCGTGTGTGTGAAGTTATTCTGAATGACCCTATGTGCACCTTCAATATTATATACCCTTTTAGGGATAGATTTCAAATAGCTCTGATATAGCAGAAACCACTAAATTATGAAATTGCTAAATTGGGAATTGTACTTCAACCCAGAACAAAAAATGTGCTTTGACGGACACTAAATATCTTGCCCAGCAACAACAGTACAGCGGTGGGTAACGAGAGATTTAGAGGGATTTAAATTTGAGGCCTAGTATTTAGGCGCTGGGTCACCGGTATGGATTTAGTGACAGAATTAGACTTGGAAATGCACAGAAGCGTGTGTGTGAAGTTATTCTGAATGACCCTATGTGCACCTTCAATATTATATACCCTTTTAGGGATAGATTTCAAATAGCTCTGATATAGCAGAAACCACTAAATTATGAAATTGCTAAATTGGGAATTGTACTTCAACCCAGAACAAAAAATGTGCTTTGACGGACACTAAATATCTTGCCCAGCAACAACAGTACAGCGGTAACGAGAGATTTAGAGGGATTTAAATTTGAGGCCTAGTATTTAGGCGCTGGGTGACAGGTATGGGTTTAGTGACAGAATTAGACTTGGAAATACACAGTAGCGGGTGTGTGTGAAGTTATTCTGAATGACCCAATGTGCACCTTCAATATTATATACCCTTTTAGGGATAGATTCCAAATAGCTCTGATATAGCAGGAACCACTAAATTATGAAATTGCTAAATTGGGAATTGTACTTCAACCCAGAACAAAAAATGTGCTTTGACGGACACTAAATATCTTGCCCAGCAACAACAGTACAGCGGTAACGAGAGATTTAGAGGGATTTAAATTTGAGGCCTAGTATTTAGGCGCTGGGTGACAGGTATGGGTTTAGTGACAGAATTAGACTTGGAAATACACAGTAGCGGGTGTGTGTGAAGTTATTCTGAATGACCCAATGTGCACCTTCAATATTATATACCCTTTTAGGGATAGATTCCAAATAGCTCTGATATAGCAGGAACCACTAAATTATGAAATTGCTAAATTGGGAATTGTACTTCAACCCAGAACAAAAAATGTGCTTTGACGGACACTAAATATCTTGCCCAGCAACAACAGTACAGCGGTAACGAGAGATTTAGAGGGATTTAAATTTGAGGCCTAGTATTTAGGCGCTGGGTGACAGGTATGGGTTTAGTGACAGAATTAGACTTGGAAATACACAGTAGCGGGTGTGTGTGAAGTTATTCTGAATGACCCAATGTGCACCTTCAATATTATATACCCTTTTTGGGATAGATTTCAAATAGCTCTGATATAGCAGGAACCACTAAATTATGAAATTGCTAAATTGGGAATTGTATTTCAACCCAGAACAAGAAATGTGCTTGAACGGACACTAAATAACTCGCCCAGCTACAGCACTAGGGACAGATTTAGCTGGATATAAATTTGAGGCCTAGTATTTAGGCGCTGGGTGACCGGTATGGATTTAGTGACAGAATTAGACTGGGATATGGCCAAAAAATAAACAGACTATTGCTGGTTAAATGCACTTGGTGTGACAGCTTCACCCTGATGTAGGCTTTAGCCAAAAAACAACCACACCATTGAGGGTTAAATGCACTTGGTGACAGGCGCAGCTTGCCCCTGATTTTGTATATGGCCAAAAAATGAACAGACTATTGCTGGTTAAATGCACTTGGTGTGACAGCTTCACCCTGATGTAGGCTTTAGCCAAAAAACAACCACACCATTGAGGGTTAAATGCACTTGGTGACAGGCGCAGCTTGCCCCTGATTTTGTATATGGCCAAAAAATGAACAGACTATTGCTGGTTAAATGCACTTGGTGTCACAGCTTCACCCTGATGTAGGCTTTAGCCAAAAAACAACCACACCATTGAGGGTTAAATGCACTTGGTGACAGGCGCAGCTTGCCCCTGATTTTGTATATGGCCAAAAAATGAACAGACTATTGCTGGTTAAATGCACTTGGTGTGACAGCTTCACCCTGATGTAGGCTTTAGCCAAAAAACAACCACACCATTGAGGGTTAAATGCACTTGGTCGCAGCTTGTGCTGGCGCACCACAAGACACAAAATGGCCGCCGATCACCCCAGAAAAATGAGACTGACAAACGGTCTGTGCAGCCTAAAAACAGTGAGCAATTGAGGATCAGCAGCTCAATGATCCACAGCTGCAGATCGATCAGTTAATCAAGTCCTTTGGAGGAGTTAATCTGCCTAATCTCGCCCTACTGTCGCAGCCGCAACCTCTCCCTACGCTAATCAGAGCAGAGTGACGGGCGGCGCTATGTGACTCCAGCTTAAATAGAGGCTGGGTCACATGGTGCTCTGGCCAATCACAGCCATGCCAATAGTAGGCATGGCTGTGATGGCCTCTTGGGGCAAGTAGTATGACGCTTGTTGATTGGCTGCTTTGCAGCCTTTCAAAAAGCGCCAAGAAAGCGTCACAAAAGCGCCAAGAAAGCGACGAACACCGAACCCGAACCCGGACTTTTACGAAAATGTCCGGGTTCGGGTCCGTGTCACGGACACCCCAAAATTCGGTACGAACCCGAACTATACAGTTCGAGTTCGCTCATCCCTACCCATGATACATTTAGGGTCTAATCATTCATTCAGGTGATATCAAATATATCTGATATAACTATTATAAAGAAAACACCTATAGGCTACCTGCGCACATTGTATAATACTCATAGTTTTTCTGCCCAGATTCCCGTGCAGAAAAACCACAGCGTAGTACAGTACCAGCAAAGTGTATAAGATTACACAAATCTCATATACGCTTTGTGGATTGTTTCTGTGTGGGAATTGACCTGCAGTGTGGATTTCCAAATCCTCAGCATGTTAATTATGCTTGTGGTTTTTGAAAATTAGCTTGACCTGCTTGCTGATTGGGGAAATTGAAAGGGAATGTGTCAACAGAAAATGACCTATCGTTTAAATCACATTTTTTTGTTTAAATCAACATATTTTTAAGGCATTTTTGATTATGTTATATTTAATTTTTCATATCAATATCTATTTTTCAACAAAAACCATAAATCCTGCAGTTTTTGCACTGACCACTAAAGGTACTATTACACTAACTGATCAGCTAGGCGATTGTCGGGAAGGAAGCATTCCCTCCCATCAATAGCCTGCTCGGTAGAGGAGGAGACCGTTGCTATTACATGCAGCAATCTCCTCCTCAGTATGGGGACGAGCGATCATTAATGCCATCACTCATCCCTATACTTATTGCTTGCCGGCAGCAGAGCACCTATTACACAGTGTGATCTGCCACTGGCAAACAAGGATTTTTAAACATGTTAAAAGATTCTGATAACTGGATGAATGAGCATTTGCTTGTTCATCCGGTAATCGGCGGCAGTATTAGGGCTCTTTCACATGGGCGGATGCGGTAATCTGCTGTGTGAAAGACAGCCAAGCCCCGCTCTGGACACTGAGCAGTAACATGATTGATAATGCTCCGTGCTTCTCTGTGATCTTTTTACTACAAAATCACAATGAGATAAAGTTGTCATCATGATTTTGTAGTAAAAAGGTCACAGAGAGGCAGGGAGCATTATCAGTCATGTTACTGCTCCGTGTCTCTGCTGTCTGGCACTCTTTCACGCAGCGGATTCCACGCTCTGCATCCATTCGTGTGAAAGAGCCCTTACACTTCCAGATAATCGCTAACGAGCATTACTACGTACGTTTGTTAGCAATCCTCTTAGAGATCATCTATTGGTGTATTAGGACCTTTAGCCTAATAATAGGTGGCACTTCTTGGTCTGTATAGATCACTTTACTGCAGTTATCTGCTCATCTGTCATTCTAATCCTGCCTGTAATGATATCACCTCTGTGTATACATACGACAGGATACACCATTCACAATTTTGGCTATTTTTGGCACTTTGACTTTGTTGCATGCCGATTTGCTATATTCGATTACAATATTTTATTAAAAATAACATCCCTAAAAAAAAGTCTGGGTATCACTCTCCTTTTCCAAAATTCACATCCCCACCTATCCCTTGGTTGAACGTGATGGACATACTGTATGTCTTTTTACAACAATATTAACTATGTAACTATCCTATCCAACACATAGGAAGACCGTAAATGTGATACACATTGTATTTATGCATAGTACTTAAGCCACCCTGCTGTTTTAATTCCAAACTAAACATCCTAATTTTGATAATCCTTCTGGGTACTGCAATCCACCAATTTCCTTAATTACTTTTGTCATCTGCCTCTGAATTTGCTTCAGTTCAGCTATGTCTTATTCTTACTCTCAGGCGCCCAAAACTGTACACAGTACTCCATGTGTGGTCTGACTTTTACTTTAATCAACCTCTCATTTGTTATTAAAAGTGTGCCTACGATTTTTTTTTTAATGGTTAAAAATGTGTTGCCAATTAGTTTCTTAATTTATCTTTATATGAATCTAAGGGTTTTTTTCTGACACAGAGCTTCAGACACATTCTTCACCTCACACAGCCTTAGGCCACTTTCACGTGGTCAGTATTTTTTGTCAGTATTTATCAAGGTTGGCATTTTAAGGGCAATAGTCAAAAATGCTTTAGGGGCAGTCGATAATGTATACTCTATTCTAAACAGTTGTCCAAGGTAGGTTTTAGAAAACGGCCTATCAGTGAATTGCTTAAAGAGAGAGAGTGAAAACTAGAAGTCACTTTCTGAAGGAAGATGTTGAGAAAGTGATTTTCTCAACATCTACTCACATGATTTGTTGTGAAGTGTGCGAAAAATGCGTGGTGCTGGACTGTTATTTTTATTGTTTGCACACTAGTGTTGAGCAGTGATAGCTAACTAAGTTGGCATGCAGTTCAGTCCTTCCACTCTTCCGATGTCACACTTAGCTTTCATTTTATGAAAGAAAACTATTGTGGATAGTGTGCATTTCAATAGAAGGCACTGATAAACAGGTCACATTCCATATCCCTCCATCCATGACAATTTTTAGGAACATAGCTGACAAAAAGCCTTACTCAGTGGCACCCCTCTACTACTACTCATACATTTTCTCACCTCAGATCCCTCACAACCGTTACTTATTAAGGTAGTTTTCCCACATCACTAAACTGACTGAGGGAAGGGTCCCACTAAAGTGACTCCAGCCCCAATAAACTGATAAGGGGACTCAAGGAGGGCCCTCTGCCCCACACAGTTATTGACAGCATGTGAGAGTAAGGGTGATGGGGATGAGGATGCTCCCTGGGTCCCTGAGTTAGTTTAATTATGTGGCGATCTCCCTTAATAAGTGTATGGGTGAAACAAGTAGTAATTTTACAATAAACCCAGTTTTGATTTTATTTCCTTTCATTTTCAGTTTATATTACCCTAGGTCCAGTTCTCTTTTCATTTAATTTTCTTTTTTTTTGCGGTCCGCATGTGAGCCAGTTACTTTGTAATGCTTGATGGTTTTTGTGACTGCACTTGAGGACACTTTCAAAGTTTTCCCAATTTTTCGGACTGACTGACCTTCATTTCTTAAAGTAATGATGGCCACTCGTTTTTCTTTACTTAGCTGCTTTTTTATTGCCATAATACAAATTCTAGCAGTCTATTCAGTAGGACTATCAGCTGTGTATCCACCTGACTTCTCCACAACGCAACTGATGGTCCCAACCCCATTTATAAGGCAAGAAATCCCACTTATTAAACCTGAAAGGGCACACCTGTGAAGTGAAAACCATTTCAGGTGACTACCTCTTGAAGCTCATCAAGAAAATGCCAAGAGTGTGCAAAGCAGTAATCAAAGCAAAAGGTGGCTACTTTGAAGAACCTAGAATATGACATATTTTCAGTTGTTTCACACTTTTTTGTTATATATATGTGGCGAAACCAACCTCGCCACTGGGTTTTGGAGAGGGCTGTTTAAAAGCCTCTTGCCTCAGGATTATGGCCCATAGTAACTTTAAAGGAGAAAACAGACTGGCTGCACAGCTTAAATCTGTCTGTAGAATTGTATTTTATGTTATTATGCGTTCGGTTAAATTGTATGTTATGTGAGGGCACCCAGATAGCTAATATTATTGTATTCGTGTATTCTGAGTGCCATTCACCTAATGATATGCACTCAGACTTGAGATATCTGGGGATATGTTAAATGTCTGTGTTTGCTGTGGGGGTGTGCCATTGTGTGTTTAAATGGTGATGTCTGTCCTGTTGTCTCCACATGTGTATTGGTGATCTCCCTTTGTCCTGAGAGATAATTGGATTGCCTTCGGTTGTCTCTGGGACAGAGAGGAGGAAACCATGATGCATTGTGGGGATGTGTTGTATCTGTTCTGTATTTGCAAAACTGTAATAAAAACCAGGCTGGGTGTGCCAGCACATCAGACCACTGCTGACCCTCAAGACGGAGCCTTGTCTCGTTATTGGGGGGATTCCATGTATGCTGTTAGAGACTGATTGCCAGGAGTGTAAGCTGACTGATACGCTTTTCCTGTTCGTCTGCTGACAGCTATTTGCGAGGTTCCAGTTTGGAGTGCTATTTTGTATCCAGTTCGGGAGGTTGGTGTTCTGCAGTAGCTGTGCCTGTCTCTCAGAAAAGGGGCATATCGCCTAAACGGATCTTAACCCCTTGTCTGCTGAAACAGTACGTTGCACTGGTGGCAAGCAGCGGGATCGTTCCTACAGCCAGAAGGACAGCTACAGGAGACACCATTTCTGTGGATTCTACAATTTAAGGGCAACGCATGTCTCAGTACAGCGACCCTAAAAGCACCAGGATGGAACCAGCAGTGGAGTACAGATACTCTGTGGAGGAATTTGACCGTATGATGTGGTTGAGGCTGAACTTCTTCGGACCCAATCCAGCTGAGAAATACGTGAAGTTCGTGAGGAGTCTAGTGTTCAAGACCCTACTATACCGGGCAGAAGGTGACGGTCAGCTGCCACGTTGGGTGGACCTCCATCGGAAGTTACAGTTGCGGGACAGTGGGAGCCCAGTCTCCATTCCCCAGCGGCAGTGTGAAGTGCAGGGAGGGGAGAGCAGCGGCCTCCCTCCCCAGCGGCAGGCTGAGTTACAGGGGGCAGAGGTAGTTGTTCCTGCCCCCCAGCAGCAGCATGATTTTTTGGGAATTGGGAGCCTAGTCTCCATTCCCCAGCAGCAGGCGGAGTTACAGGGGGCAGAGACAGTCGGTCCTGTCCCCCAGCAGCAGCAGGATTTGTTGGGAACTGGGAGCCTAGTCTCCATTCCCCAGCGGCAGCTTAACGCACCAGGGGGAGACAGTAAGCCCCACAACTGTGCAGATGGGACCGTGGTCTCTGCACTCACAGCACAGGGGGTAGGGACAGTCGGTCCTTTCCCCTAGCAACAGGGCTGTTTAGCCAAAGAGGAGACAGTCGGTCTCCCCCTCAAACAACCAGATCTCCAGCCATCTCCTCAGGGATACCAGGAGGAGGAGGTAAGCGAGCCCTCCCCTTCCCAGCTACTTCCCAACCGAGTTCTGGGGGCAGGGGATGAGCCTGCAATACCCACTGATCCCTTCCCAGCGGTAGAGCTGGCATCAGGGCAGAGAACCGCTAGCCTCTGCTCCACCAACCCCCTTGTTACAGGACTGGCTTGTACCCCCCTCACCTCAGCGGAAGAGCTGGCATCTGGGCAGAGCACAGTCGGCCTCTGCCCACCAAGTACCTACAGCTCCAAGCTGGAGAACCACAAAGCAAGGAGTAGCAGATGCACACTTAACAGCTGGGGACCTACAGAACAGAGCCAGGCCCCAAAATTCAACAGGTCCAGTATTGGGTTGTGGGTGGGCTGCCAGACTAACTCAGGTACCGACCGGCGTGAGGTCAGGTATCTGGTTAGTCTTCCCGGGGAGGGGGGGGGGGAGGGAGATGTGTGGCGAAACCAACCTCGCCACTGGGTTTTGGAGAGGGCTGTTTAAAAGCCTCTTGCCTCAGGATTATGGCCCATAGTAACTTTAAAGGAGAAAACAGACCGGCTGCACAGCTTAAATCTGTCTGTAGAATTGTATTTTATGTTATTATGCGTTCGGTTAAATTGTATGTTATGTGAGGGCACCCAGATAGCTAATATTATTGTATTCGTATATTCTGAGTGCCATTCACCTAATGATATGCACTCAGACTTGAGCTATCTGGGGATATGTTAAATGCCTGTGTTTGCTGTAGGGATGTGCCATTGTGTGTTTAAATGGTGATGTCTGTCCTGTTGTCTCCACATGTGTATTGGTGATCTCCCTTTGTCCTGAGAGATAATTGGATTGCCTTCGGTTGTCTCTGGGACAGAGAGGAGGAAACCATGATGCATTGTGGGGATGTGTTGTATCTGTTCTGTATTTGCAAAAGTGTAATAAAAACCAGGCTGGGTGTGCCAGCACATCAGACCACTGCTGACCCTCAAGACGGAGCCTTATTTCGTTATTGGGGGGATTCCATGTATGCTGTTAGAGAATGATTGCCAGGAGTGTAAGCTGACTGATACGCTTTTCCTGTTCGTCTGCTGACAGCTATTTGTGAGGTTCCAGTTTGGAGTGCTATTTTGTATCCAGTTCGGGAGGTTGGTGTTCTGCAGTAGCTGTGCCTGTCTCTCAGAAAAGGGGCATATCGCCTAAACGGATCTTAACCCCTTGTCTGCTGAAACAGTCCGTTACAGTATATAATTCCACATGTGTTAATTCATAGTTTTGATGCCTTCAGTGTGAATCTACAATTTTCATAGTCATGAAAATAAAGAAAACTCTTTGAATGAGAAGGTGTGTCCAAACTTTTGGTCTGTACTGTATATCAGGGATGTACATGTGTTCAAAGATTCCATCACATTTGATGGCTGCTGATACTCTGTTACAAGTCAATGGGGTCCGTTGGGCATAAATGGGGTCCATTGTGTGATGGATCCAACCCTGCATCAAGGTTTCCATTACTAATGGAAATAATAATGCCATTAGGAACAGAGCCTTAGTGGTGCACGGAAGATTAAACATTTAGATTAAAACATTAAACATAAAACCAGGAAAGTCTTGTAATAAAGACAAAGCAACGTGGGAACTCAATGAATAAACAATATGAGTGCTCAAAAAGATAGCAGACTGTAATGAATCAATACAATGCCCAATGATCCCAATAAAAATGATGACAAGAAAAGTAATAATATTTTTTTTAAAGCCCAGAGGGTAAGTGCAAAAAATGGGGAAATCCATATTCTTGAAACACAGACATCATAGTCAGAAAAATAGAGTAAGTAGAGAAGTAAAAATAAGTTACATCCAACATACTCACACTGAACACTTCCTTGTGTGTAAAGGCACAACTTGAATCAAAGATAAAGTATTGTATTTGCTCTATGTAATCATATTCAACTGGTGACCGAATGTAATCATATTCAAGACGTGACCGAGCCAGTAGAGAACACAGCAAGTATTGTGTTCACAAGTATTCACTAGAGTGTAGAAATAGTATGATATCTCCAGAAAACTCAGAAAAAATATTTCTTAGAAGTGAAAAGATAAGATCCCAATACAACTATTCTCTAGTTATTCATCACCATTTTATAATTTCTTTTGGGCGTAGCATACAACACAGGGATTTTCAAAGAAGTTAAAATATATACCAATTTTTTCTAAGTACATAAATACACCTCACAGAAGGCGACATTTACAGATGTGCAAAAAGACCACTCATCTGCTATTCATCAGTATCAATGCCAGCAACTCTTATTACTCCCTGTGATTGCAGTGGGGGGTTGATCTCAACTAAGCCTCTCTCCCCTGTACCTCCACGGATACTCAGTCGTCCGGCGTTGCTGAATGACACTTTAGTGAAGTTTTCGCTCCTCATTCAATACTACTGCTGAACATCTGGATCTCACCTGGGCTTCTAGTATTGTTCTGGGTCCTTTTATACTATAATATTAAAAATGAGTTTCACTGAACTTTATATACACTAAGAACTAATCTGAATTTATCATCTGCAGTATGCTTGTTGCATTTCATTGCAGGAACTTTCTTGTCTGCCTTAACACATGAGGACTAAAACTGGTACCCAGTAAGTAAATCTTGCAATACTCAACCACAACATCCTGCCACTCTATCTCACTCAAGCTAAGGGCTCATACACATGGCCTTATTATAGACTGATATTGTATAAACCTGTAATATGATGCCCATAGGTGTCTATGCCCTCTTGCTATATTATGATTGTAAATAGTGGCACACAGGGGGCAGACTCGATGGCACTGATTTATTATGCCTTCACTCCAGAATTCTGGCTTCAAAAAGTTACAAAATGGGACTTTTTAACTTAAGTAGGAGGGTGGATTACGACATTTTAACCCAAGTAGGAGGGTGGAATAGGAGAAATGGAGTAGCTTTTTTTTTAAAAAACAAAAGTGTTGGGTATAAGGTTAGACAAATTCATCAAACATGCAACATTTGATAAATGTGACATAATGTACGGGACTAGTGGGCCACTTTATATGGTGGTTATCTAATCACTATAGGTCCCATGTACATCTATATATGTGATCTGTATTACTTTATCTGTGACTTTTGGGCCATTTTTCTTTAGATCTATCTAGCTTATTGTGTATTATATTAAGATACAGGCATCTTGGCTACATCTACATATGTGATTTTATACTATCATACCAAAACATCCATATTATTTTTAGTGTTGTTTGGCACTACAACTTTTTTGGCTGACTGATGGTGACTTGGTGGTGGTTTATATCCCTGATCAGGGCATCTAAGGTCATCTAGGAGGTTCCTGACACAAGGGATTGCCCTTATCATGACTGACCTACCCCTGTACTGAACAAGAAATAAAGGTTATGTTTTATGTGCTGGTTGTTCTGTGACTTTTATAAAATACCCCAACTCAGACTCAAGCACCTCAAATATTACTGCAAGAAGGGGCCGGTGACGTGCTTCCTTCTTGCAGCACCGCCGGCATCCCGTCTGTGTGCAGGAGAGAGGACGCGGCCAGTGTCCTCGTCACCATGGGGACCAGGGGGCGGTGAGGACCCGGCCGCGCACGCCTCCTCAGCATGGCCGGCGTTCCCCTAGACTACGAGAAACAGGGGAGCTGACCACTGATAATGATGAATGGGTGCTCAGCCGTGTTGGGCTGTGTAATGTGAGTCATGTCATGTGACTCACCAGTCAGGGCTATTTAAACAGGCAGCCTGTTGGCCACAGGTTGCCTGTGATTGGTCTAGTTACCCTCACCAGCTTTCTTTATATATTCAGAACTTGCTTGCTTTGTTTGTGACCTTGACCTCGCTACTTCCATTTGTATTTGACGTGACTTCTTGGCTTCCGACCTTGGCTTTGTTTGTTTTTTACTTTTGCTTCTCTAACTCTGTTCATGGTTTTCCTTTGCTTTTAGGCCCCTGCACATATTTAAGCTAGGGACCGCCGCCAAGTTGTACACCGTCAGATAGGATGGGTCGTGCAAGTAGGTAGGGGCAGAGGTGCGGGTGGAGTCCATGGCTGCACTCTTCCCTTCCGTCTGTGACAGAATCACAGGCCATACTATACCACGGAACCTTTCCGAGTCCTCATGGATCAGGTACATAGTCTTGCCCAAATGGTTCAGGAATTGGGAGAAATGCTACAGCAGTAGGAGTTGCTTCAGACCCCTCGTATAGCAGCCTCCTCCACTCAGAACCCAGAACCACAAATTGTTTCTTACATTTAAGGAAAGTTGTAAGCTTTATTTTCGTTTACGCCTTCATTCTTAAGGTCCCGAGCAGCAAAGAGTGGGAATCATTATCTCTTTGCTGCAGGGGGACTCACAAAAATGGGATTTCTCTCTCCTTACGGACTCCCCTTGCCTAATTTCTGTTGAAGAGTTTTTTTCAGGCTTTTGGTGTATTATATGACGAACCTGACAAGTTGACTGTAGCTGAGTCCCAATTAAATATCTTAGTCAGGGGGACAGACCTGTGGAAGAATACTTCACCCAATTTCGGAAGTGGTGCGTTTCCTCTGGCTGGAATTATTCAGCACTGAAGTGTCAGTTCAGGACAGGACTCTCTGTAAATTTAAAGGACATGTTGGTCAGTTATCCCCCTCTTGACAATTTAGAACAGACTATGACTTTGGTTGTTAGACTGGACCGATGTATTATGGAAAGACAACGAGAACAACATATGTTTCCACAGGTGGTGATAAACCCGGATCCCTCACCCTTGAGAGTCAGATTGGAGAGTCCTCCTTAAGAGCCCATGCAAATCGGTATGACCAGGAGGGATCAAAGACATCAGAGGGGTGCCTGCTTTTATTGCGGAGAGTCTGATCACTTGCTATGACTATGCCCTAAGGTTTCTCCCTCCAGGAGATCACCAGGACCGAACGCCCAGAAGGATAAGGTACTCCTGGAGTGGTTAAAAGGAAAATATTATTATCAGTAGATATTTCCTTGGGTTCCTGTAAAGGTTTTGGTTAAAGCCTTTATTGATTCAATGTCCGCCTCTAATTTAACTAACCATGATTTTGTTATTTCCATGGGGATGCCCATATTATCTCTTTCTGACCCTATCCGCATTATTGCTATTGATTCTACTCCTTTGCTGGGCGGTACTGTGGAGTTTTGTACTCCGGAGATAACCTTGACTGTGGGGGTTAGTCATACTGAAAATTGTTCTTTTTTTATACAAAAATTTTTACCTGTGGAGGTAATTTTGGGCAAGCCTTGGCTCCAGAATCATAACCAGTCATTAACTGATCCACGGGTGAATAAGAGAAATGGGGACCTATGTGTGATTCATGCTGTCTACCCATTATTCAGGCTGGAATCACTACTGGGTTGGAAGCCCTTCCCCCATACATCAGTGACTTTGTCAATGTTTTTTTGACGTCTGATGCTGAATTCCTTCCCCCTCATCGACCTTATGATTGTTCCATCGAGTTGTTTCCAGGATCCAAGTACCCTAGGGGTCGTATGTATAATTTGTCCGGTCCTGAACGAAAGGCTATTAGGTATTATTTGAAGGAAAGTTTACTAAAAGGTCATATTAGACCCTCGGTCTCTCCGATGGGGGCAGAATTTTTCTTTGTTGAGAAAAAAGATGGGGGATTGAGACCGTGTATTGACTACAGAGAGTTAAAAAAAATTACTGTTAAAAAATCTATATCCTTTGCTGTTGATTCCAGACCTGTTCAATCAGGTTCTTGGAGCTCAGTGGTTCACTAAACTCGATCTCAGGGGAGCCGACAATCTCATTTGAATTGAGGAGGGGGATGAGTGTAAAACGGCCTTTAATACCCCTGAGGGCCATTATGGATATTTAGTGATGCCATTTGGGGAAAGTAATGCCCCCGCAGTTTTCCAAAATTTTGTTACTGATCTTTTCAGACAGTTTATTGGGAAATTCATGATTGTGTATTTGGATGACATTTTGATTTATTCACGTGACTGGGATTCTCACAATAGCCTCATTAGGCAGGTACTGAAGGTTCCTAGTGAGAATCAATTATTCGCTAAAAAGGAAAAGTGTATCTTTGGGGTACAAGAAATGTTATTCTTGGGATACATGCTCACACCCCAATCCTTTAAGATGGATCCAAGAAAGGTGCAGGCTATTCTAGAATGGGTCAGACCATCCTCCCTTAAAGCGTTACAGATGTATAAAAATAAATGTCTGTTATTGCTAAGCCTCTCGCCAACCTAACTAGGAAGGGATGGATGTCAAAAAATAAAAAAATAAATCTGGAATAAAATTCCGCCTTTTGGACGTGCTGTCTCCATTTTTTTATTTTTTGACATCCATCAGTTGTTTTTTGGAGGGCTTTTTACCACCCCCCGTTGGAGACGAGCACCAGCAGCATTATTACTAAGGAGTGCTGTTCAGCCGTGTTTGTCTAACTAGGAAGGGGGCAGATTTACTGAATTGGTCACCGGACGCTATTGAAGCTTTCAAAGCACTCAAGAGGTATTTTGCTAACGCCCCTATATTGATCCAACCAGACCAAGAGAGGCCGTGTATAGTCGAGGTCGATGCCTCCGAGGATGGGGTAGCAGCAGTACTCTCCCAGGGGCCAGCAACTCTCACTAATCATAGGCCCTGTGCGTTCTTCTTTTGTAAATTCTCTCCTACTGAGAGAAATTATGATATTGGGAACCGAGAGTTACTTGCTATTAAATGGGCCTTTGAGGAATGGCACCATTTTTTGGAGGGGGCTCACCATCAGGTACTTACTGATCATAAGAATTTTATATTTTTAGAGTCTAAGCATTTGAATCCCAGACAGGCTAGGTGGGCGTTGTGTCTTCATGTGAGGTTTGTGCCAGGTCCAAGACTCCTAGGTCTCGTCCGGTGGGGGAGTTACGACCACTACCCATCCCTAGTAGACCTTGATCCCATATCTCCATGGACTTTTCACTGACCTACCGGTGTCTGAGGGTAAGTCGATGATTTGGGTAGTTGTGGACAGATTAAGCAAAATGGTACACTTCATGCCTCTGTCAAAACTGCCCAATGCCAAGACTCTAGCTTCTCTGTTTGTTGATCATGTTATACGTTTACATGGAATTCCTAAGAATGTGGTTTTGGATAGAGGTGTTCAATTTGTTTCCAGATTTTGGTGGGCCTTTTGTCATAAATGTAACATCTCTTTGTCTTTTTCCTCGGCTTTTCATCCGGAAACCAATGGTCAAACTGAACATTTGAACCAGTCTCTGGAGCAGTATCTGAGTTGCTATGTCTACGACAACCAACAGCTGTGGGTGAAACATCTGCCCCTGGCTTAATTTTGCCATTAACAACCAGGTGACTACATCTACTGGTATGTCTTCGTTTTACTGTAATCTTGGTTTTCATCTGCTATTTAGTTAGTTTTCGCCGTCCTCTTCGCAAACTCCAGAGGCTAATGTAATGGCTAGAGAACTGTGCACAGTCTGGGCCCAGGTTCAGTCGAACCTGAGAAAAGCCCAGGAAATTCAAAAAAGTAACGCAGATAAAAAGCGCTCTCGAGGAGTAGATTTTGAGTTGGGTGATAAAGTGTGGATGTCCACCATGAATTTGTTTTTGAAGGTACCCTCGAATAAGTTTGCACCATGGTTTATTGAGCCTTATGAGATTGTGGGCATTATTAATGCTGTATCTTTTAAGTTAAGATTACCCGACTCCTTTCGTATCCATAATGCTTTTCACAAGTCTTTACTTAAAAAGTATGTGTCACCTGTATTTCCTTCACAGGATTCTCTACCACCAGTGGAGGTGGCAGGCCAACCAGAATTCGAGATCTATAGGATTATTGATGCGAGAAAGGTCCGGAACTCTCTGCAATATTTGCTCCATTGGAAGGGCTTTGGTCATGAGGAGAGGTCTTGGGTGTCGGCTAGTGAGATGCATGCTGCGAGGCTAGTGAGAAGATTCCATCTAACTCACCTGGAAAATAACGCTCCAGTAATTATGTGTTCAGTGGCTCCTCTTGGAAGGGGGGTACTGTAACAGGGAGCCGGCAATGCGCTTCCTTCTTACAATGCCACCGGCATCCAGTCTGTGTGCAGGAGCGAGGGCGCGGCCGGCGTCCTCGTCAACATGGGGATCAGGGGACGGGGAGCACCCGGCCGCACACGCCTCCTCAGCGCAGCCGGCGTTCCCCTATACTATGAGCAGCAGGGGAGCCAAGCGCCGATAATGATGAATCTGTGCTCGGCTGTGTTGGGCTGTGTAATGTGAGTTTAAATAGCCCTGATTCACCAGACAGGACTATTTAAACAGGCAGCCTGCTAGCCACAGGTTGCCTATGATTGGTCCGGTTACCCTCACCAGCCTTCTTTATATATTCAGCCCTTGCTTGTTTTAACCTCGGCTTTGTTTGTGACACATTTTTATTTGATGTGACCTCTTGGCTTCCAACCTCAGCTTTGTTTATGACCTTTCTATTGTGTTTTCCCCTGTGTACTGTATGATCTCCTGACTTTTGCTTCTCTGACTCTGTTCATGGTTTTCCTTTGCTTTTAGGCCCCTGCATGTATTTAAGCTAGGGACCAAGTTGTACGCCGTCAGATAGGACGGGTCGTGCAATTAGGTAGGGACACAAGTGCGGATGGAGTCCAGGGCTGCACTCTTCCCTTCGCTCCGTGACAATTACCCTCATGATAAAGTCCCTCCTTTGTAGGTCGTTATTGTAAATGCCACTGAAAACATGTAACAATTCTTTGTGTGAAACCGGCCTAAAAAAAGGTCACAATGGCTGAAGAAGAGACCTGAAATGTCCTGAGGCTTGCATGTTTAAATTTACCCAGCTTTCCAAAAAGAAGTTATCACTCAGAGTGAACACAGCCATGATGCTTGTGGAAACCATTGCAGCATGTGACCACTGAGTTTTTTTTCCTTTAATTGATTGTTAATTAGCTGCATGGTTTTGCTGAAAACAGCAGTTTTATCTGCAAAACTAATTGCCCCCCTCCCCCGTGTCTGAAAACTATAGCTCCTTACTTTGTGTACTTTCTTTGTGAAATGTGGAATAGAGATAATCTAAATATTGTAATGTATTCTAACTCCTTTCCCAACATATATAATGTATAGGTACTCTAGTAAGGTGTACGGTAAAGTGCTAGAAGGAGTGTATATTTCACCCAGAATCCTCAGATTGGTGAGGTAAATTAAATCCAGAAAGCTGCAGTGGTTTCAGCAAAATATAGATTGGTAAGATTCCATTCTGGGCTGGATCTTATTGGATTGGTGGGTAGGTGAAAGTGGGATCCACTAGTCCACACTCCAGCATGGCTATTTCCTATAGCCTGAGGTGATCTTACGTCTGACTGCTGGAATCATTACTAGGGTTCACAATCCGGCCTCAGCTGGTCAGTGAGTGAAAGCCCGGGAAGCTTGCTGCGATGCCGGCTGGCTGAGCCTAATTCCCCCTGTGTGAACTGCATTGTAGTGGTGAGTTAGAGTTGATCTGTGTATTAGGTAGAGCCCAGATGGGTAGGCATTTATCTTTTAACCCCTGGAGTCTGAGAGTTTGTCATTGCCGACCCCACTAAAAGTGCATAATAATGAATACACATAGAAGGGGCATAACATTAGCATGGGGCTACTAAGACTGGGGCTACATGGTAATCTTTGCCACAACTCCCTGCACACAACCAACGATCGCTGAGTAGTAGTGCAGCCATTAAATTCACTGCTGGATTTTTTGCAATTCTGGGGTCATGGCAACTTGCGACTTGTGCTGTCAGTTCAGTGGCAGCAGTGCTACATGTAGTGTCCCACTAGGTAAATGTGGGCACTACACAAGGGTCAATTGGGCCATGTTGTTCTCCAACTCCTGAGGAACAGTGGCATTGTATTTTACAGTCCATTTTAATGTATATTGCTATGCTTTTATGTGCATTTTTCCCTGTTATGTGTGTGTCAGGCCTAAGGGTGTAGTTCCTCCTACTAGACAGTAGAGGGAGCTAGGGAACCCCTAGTATAAATAGTCAGGTCCTGTTCAGGGAAGGGGGTTGTGTAGTCAGGAGTCTGTGTAGAGCCAGAAGAGAGCGTGCACTTTAGCCAGAGAGGCGCTGAAGGCCACCTCCTGACATGCAGCTAGACAGCCCAGGCTTCTAGTTGCCACCAGGAGAAGAAGTTGCCTCCTGAGAGAAACCTAAAGTTCCCATAACCAGAGCAGAGCCAAAGTGTTTTCAGCCAACCTGAGAGCTGAAGGGCAGAAGGATCTACTTAAAGCAAGGAGATATATACCTTAGGAAGTTTCCCTTAACCAAGGATAAAGCCAGCATTAGGGCATACGGGCCTTGGGATAAAGACAGACAGGATTCAGAGGAAAGGTGCAGCCTGATCTGTAAGTGTTTAACCCTCTGAGTATCTTGCAAGAACAGTGTGCCTGCCATTTGTATAAGCCTGCTTGTGCCTGCTGCTGACATATGGAACTTTGCCATAGTTTGCCATGTAAATAGTTAACTGTTTCCAGTAAAAGGAAATTTTGGTTCACCACAACATCGTGTTCCTCAATTATTCCTATTATCAATTAATCAATCAATTTAAAGGGATCTTGCCATCAGCACATTAAACACCTGCAACATCCAGGGCAACTCATCTACCATCAGGCCTGGTCCCTATTCACAGAGAGTACCCCAGAGGTCCCCTGTGCCAGCCTCTCCATCACTGCAGTACGTTTGCCCAGGGTATACAAAAGACTGAGTACTACAACCACCCTCGGTTAGTAACTACCCCTGTGACCTCACTATTCGCCTCACCCTGCAGGGCGGCGTACTGCACTGCATAGCCATCTTTGGTTGTGCAATGGGTGTAACAGCCAAGATCTCAATGTAGTCCCAGCCTAACACTGCTAAACAGACATCTCCTTGAAAATAAAGTACTGTTCATAAATATGAGAAAAGAGGCCAACTACGGCAGGAATATGACAATTTACAAATGTGTGTTAAATGTGATTTTTCCTGCCAATAATAAATCATGCCCATGTGGTGCACTGTTAAAGGGGTTGTCCGGGCTTTTAATATTGATGATCTATCCTCAGTATAGGTCATCAATATCAGATCGGTGGGGGTCTGACACCCAACACCCCTGCTGATCAGCTGTATGAAGAGATGCTCTGCTTTGCCATAGACATAGCAGTAGCAAAAGAGACAGGAAACAGTACGTGCATACAGTGCGCACCGTCTCTACATACAGATGATTGGCAGTGGTGCAGAGTGACGGACCCCTGCTGATCTGATATTAGTGTCCTATACTGAAGATAGACCATCAATATTAAAAGCCCAGGCAACCCCTTTAAATATGATATGGCATAGGGTACACAAAAATATCAATCAATGCTATTCTTTATTGACAATTATGTTAACGGAAAATACTGTAAATATATTACCTGTAATTAATGCTTCTTTTTTATTATTGTTTGTATTCTTTTTGTTAATACCTAAGCAGAATTTTACAGCCAAGAAACCAGCTGCAAAAGTGTTATTTTGCCCTAGGGAGAATCGACATCTGAAACACTGGCATTATCACAGCCTTCAAATATAATACAGATTTTCTAAGCTTTGCTCATTTACTTTGATTCGGAATCCTGTCACCAGCTGAGAATAGTACCCTTTATAGGAGACCATGCAATCTCAAATTCCATATATGCTTCTCAAGCATACTCATGGCACCACCGATCCTGCACAAAAACAAAGGGAAAATAAACTAAAACTTTCACACCTTGGATTTATGAGAAAACGGACAGTTGAGGCTTTTGGCTTATGCATTACTAACCAAACATTTTCCAGTGTTAAACTTGGTTTTATAGCCCCTAATTACAAGGCTAGCCACATATGGCACCAGGAAATCCCATAAAAGGAAAATGTTGGAATTGCTGCAAAACCTGTATAAATTCAACAAGGTGGCAAAAGTGTTAGAAGCATGCTTAGGAAGCAAAGCGGCTAATTAAAGAGAAACTTGCATCAAAATATTGTGTTTGGATATTTATTTATTTTTTTGCAAATTGATTTAGAATGATATAATTACCATTCTGTGCACTATGTAAGGATTGCTACCTTTAAGGCCCCTTTCACACGGGCGAGTTTTCCGTGCGGGTGCGATCCGTGCGGCGAACGTATGGCACCCGCACTAAATCCTGACCCATTCATTTCTATGGGGCTGTGCACATGAGCGATGTTTTTAACGCATCACTTGTGCGTTCAGTTGAAATCGCAGCATGCTCTATATTTTCCGATTTTGACGTGACGCAGGCCCCATAGAAGTGAATGGGGTGTGTGAAAATCGGATGGCATCCGCAAGCAAGTACGGATGCCGTGCGATTTGCACGCATGGTTGCTAGGAGACCATCGGGATGGAGACCCGATCATTATTATTTTCCCTTATAACATGGTTATAAGGGAAAATAATAGCATTCTGAATACAGAATGCATAGTAAACCAGCGCTAGAGGGGTTAAAAAAATATATATATATAATTTAACTCACCTTAGTCCACTTGCTCGCGAAGCTGGCATCTCCTTGTGTCTCCGTTGCTGATGAACAGGACCTGGGGTGAGCTACTCCATTAAATAGAGCTTAAGGACCTTCGATGACGTCACGCCGGTCATCACATGATCTTTTACCATGGTGAATCACCATGGTAAAAGATCATGTGACGTACCATGTGATGACCGGAGTGACGTCATCGAAGGTCCTTAACCTGTATTTAATGGAGCAGCTCACCCCAGGTCCTGTTCATCAGCAGAGGAGACACAAGGAGATGCCAGCTTCGTGATCAAGTGGACTAAGGTGAGTTAAATTATTTTTTATTTTTTTTAACCCCTCTAGCGCTGGTTTACTAAGCATTCTGTATTCAGAATGCTATTATTTTCCCTTATAACCATGTTATAAGGGAAAATAATACAATCTTCAGAACATCAATCCCAAGCCCGAACTTCTATGAAGAAGTTCGGGTTTGGGTACCAAACATGCGCGATTTTTCTCACGCGAGTGCAACGCATGACAATGTTTTGCACTTGCGCAGAAAAAATCGCGCATTTTCCCGCAACGCACCCGGGCTCTTATCCGGGCAAAAAAACTCACGCCCGTGTGAAAGAGGCCTAACAAGGCCACAAACTGCAGATCAGCAAAATACAAATGCCGGCTGTGTGTATGTCACATTTTTCCACTAGAACTGGCTATTTCTGTCCACAAAATGGACAAAAATAGGACGCGTTCTATATTTTGCAGGACAGTCACGTAGATGTGAAGAGCACACAGACATCAGCCGCATGCTGTCCACATAGACATGAATGAGTCTGCATCTGAACCGCAGAAAATGTAGACACAAACAAAAATATGGTCATGTGCATAAGGCCTAACTTATATTATCATCCCTCTAATTTCCATCCATATTTCTCAAAGGGCATCTGTCTGCAGGATTAAACCTATTGAACCAGCTCATGCACACATCCTATCCACATTTTTTGTGGGTCAGATGGGGACCCATTCACTTCAGTGGGGCCATAAAAGATACGGACAGCACTTCATTTGCTGTCCACATCCGTATGTCCGTTCCACCGCCCCACAAAAGAATAGAACATGTTGTATTATAGTCTGTTTTATGGACAGGGATAGGACATTTCTCTTCTGTCCTAGTACCCCTACTCTTCTCTATCTACACTTTTGGCCTAGGACAGCTCATAGAGTCCCATGGCTTTCAGTATCGCTTTTATGCTGACGACACACATATCTACCTCTCTGGTCCAGACATCACCACCTTACTATACAGAATCCCACAATGTCTATCTTCTATATCATCCTTCTCCTCTCGCTTTCTAAAACTTAACATGGATTAAACAGAATTCATCATCTTTCCCCCATCTTGCTCAACCCTCCCAAAAGACCTATCTATCACAATTAATGGCTGCACACTCTCCCCGGTCAACCAAGCCCGCTGCCTTGGAGCATTGTCGGACTGGGGTGCCAAGGGCCCACCAGTAGAAGTGACTCTAGGGGCCCACCCTATAGTTTCATACTAATATTGACACTTAAGGGGGTTTTCTGATTTGCATAAAAAATAAAATAAAATCCTTTATATAGGAAGCTGTAGTGTGATAGCGCATATGGCATATGACCGCTGCAGCTAATCACAGGCCTGGCTGCTGTACACCACTGAGGCCAGTGATTAGTGACAGCAGTCAGGTGTGGTACATAGGCATCTTACCGCAGCAGCCAAAACATTATGTCACAGCTGCAGCCCGACGGAGAGTACAGAGTATTGGTATTGGATCCAGTAGTGGATCAGGATGAGGAGTTTAATTTTTTTTTATTTTTTTTTATTTATTTTTTTACAGCATTTAACACACACTGTCATACATGCAGGCACCCTTTCATACACACACTGTCATACATGCATGTACTCTTACATACACACACTGTCATACATGCAGGCACCCTTTCATACACACACTGTCATACATGCAGGCACCCTTTCATACACACACTGTCATACATGCATGTACTCTTACATACACACACTGTCATACATGCAGGCACCCTTTCATACACACACTGTCATACATGTATGTACTCTTACATACACACACACTGTCATACATGCAGGCACCCTTTTATACACACACTGTCATACATGCATGTATTCTTACATATACACACTGTCATACATGCATGTACTCTTACACACACACTGTCACACATGCAGGCACTCTTACACACACACTGTCACACATGCAGGCACCCTTTCATATACACACTTTCATACATGCATGTTCTCTTACATACACACACT
This sequence comes from Bufo gargarizans, assembly GCF_014858855.1. Lineage (NCBI taxonomy): Eukaryota > Metazoa > Chordata > Amphibia > Anura > Bufonidae > Bufo > Bufo gargarizans. The sequence continues at coordinate 357,920,130 of NC_058080.1, read as the reverse complement.
GTCATGCATGCAGGTACTCTTACACACATACTGTCACACATGCAGGCACTCTTACACACACACACACACACATACTGTCATACATGCAGGCACTCTTACATACACACACTGTCATGCATGCAGGTACTCTTACATACACACACTGTCATGCATGCAGGTACTCTTACACACATACTGTCACACATGCAGGCACTCTTACATACACACACTGTCATGCATGTAGGCACTCTTACATACACACACTGACATACATGCAGGCACCCTTTTATACACACACTGGCATACATGCATGTATTCTTACATATACACACTGTCATACATGCAGGCACTTTTACATACACACACTGCCATACATGAGGGTGCTCTTACATACACACAGTCATACATGCAGGCACTCTTACATATACACACTGTCATACATGCAGGCACTTTTACATACACACACTGTCATACATGCAGGAACTCTTACATACACACACTGTCATACATGAGGGTGCTCTTACATACACACAGTCATACATGCAGGCACTCTTACATATACACACTGTCATACATGCAGGTGCTCTTACATACACACAGTCATACATGCAGGAACTCTTACATACACACACTGTCATACATGAGGGTGCTCTTACATACACACACTGACATACATGCAGGCACTCTTACATATACACACTGTCATACATGCAGGCACTTTTACATACACACACTGTCATACATGCAGGAACTCTTACATATACACACTGTCATACATGCAGGTGCTCTTACATACACACACTGACATACATGCAGGCACTCTTACATACACACACTGTCATACATGCAGGCACTTTTACATACACACACTGTCATACATGCAGGAACTCTTACATACACACACTGTCATACATGAGGGTGCTCTTACATACACACAGTCATACATGCAGGCACTCTTACATATACAAACTGTCATACATGCAGGTGCTCTTACATACACACAGTCATACATGCAGGCACTTTTTTAAACCAATTACAATACATGTAGATAAGGTAACAAACCAAGCTCTGTGCATAAATACAGCAACATAACTCTGTTACACACATACTTCTAAACATGCCAGCACTATTTCATTCACACACTGTCATGCCTGCAGGCACCCTTTCATACACACACTGTCATGCATGCAGGTACTCTTACATACACACACTGTCATACATGCAGGCACCCTTTCATATACACGCTGTCATACATGCAGGCACCCTTTCATACACACACTGTCATACATGCAGGTACTCTTGCATACACTCACTGTCATACATGCAGGCACTCTTACATACACACACTGTCATACATGCAGGCACTCTTGCATACAAACACTGTCATACATGCAGGTACTCTTACATGCACACACTGTCATACATGCAGGTACTCTTACATGCACACACTGTCATACATGCAGGGACCTTTTAAATCAATTACAATACATGTAGATTCATTCCTCACCTCATGGCCCTCTGTGTTGCTAGTTGTGTCCCCAGGTCCTGAGCCAGGTTCCTCCCCTTTGCAGGGCTCTGCTCAGGACTGATGAGACAAGCAGCAGTCCTTCTAGCAGAGCTGACTCATTGGAAGAGTCCCCTTTCAGTGCTATTGACTGACGGGTTTTAGTCCAATCAGCACTCCTGGTCAGAGTAAGGCTGTTTCCACATGATCTAATTTACATAAAATCATGGCAAAATGCCTTGTTTTTTTGCCGCAGTCTTATGAAAATCAGATCATGTGGAAACAGCCTTAGGCCTCATGCACACGACCGTTGTGTGCATCCGTGGCCGTTGTGCCATTTTCCGTTTTTTTCTGCGGACCCATTGACTTTCAATGGGTCCGTGGAAAAATCGGAAAATGCACCGTTTGGCAGCCGCATCCGTGATCCGTGTTTCCTGGCCGTGAAAAAAATAGGACCTGTCCTATTTTTTTCACGGCCAACGGTTCACGGACCCATTCAAGTCAATGGGTCCGTGAAAAAACACGGATGCACACAAGATTGTCATCCGTGTCCGTGATCCGTGTCCGTGATCCGTGTCCGTTTTTTCCTATCATTTCAATGGCAAACTTGACTTTGATTTTTTTTTTTCATTTTTCATGTCCGTGGATCCTCCAAAAATCAAGGAAGACCCACGGACGAAAAAACGGTCACGGATCACGGACCTACGGACCCCGTTTTTACGGACCTTAAAAAAAAACGGTCGTGTGCATGAGGCCTTACTCTGACCAGGAGAGCTGATTACACAAAAATTGTCAGTTCTCATGAATCAGCTCTGGTATGGAGCCCTCCTTCTCATTTAGGATGAATCACAGGCAGCATGCATCCTACTGTGTACAGGGGCCAGAGCTTATCGCAGACAGCTTCTAAGCAAGAAAGCTCACTTGCTGGTTCAGGGGCCCACCGAGGATTTCCCCGGCTGCCCGGTGGGCCAGTCCGGGCCTGCCTTGGAGGGACCTTGGATTCTGCCCTCTCTTTCTGACCACACTATGTTGTTCCATTACTTTATTATTTAAACTAGAAGTTATGAATGAATTGCTAGCAGTCTGCAGTAAGGGTACAGAGGGGTGGTAACCAGTTGGGGGGGTGTACCTGCACATCTGAAAATGGCAGCACTGATTGGATGGAGTGAGTCTGTGCAGTCTGTACACGCCCCCAACTGGTTACCTCCCTTCTGTACCCTTACTGCAGACTGCTAGCAATTCATTAATAACTAGTTCAAATAATAAAAGAATGGCACAACATAGTCATAAGAATAAATGCTCCAGAATTGTTATTACTTGGGAAATGCATGAGGCTATTAAGCCAGGCATGTCAGAAGAGATGATAGGTCCTATTTAAGTGCTTTGAGGATGGGCCCTAGCAACACTATACACCGTAGCTGCTCTGTCCTCCTTCCGTGCACAATCCACCTCCACTTGATTGACAGGGCCAATCATCCAAGTGGAGTGGGTGTGTTTAGGGATGCAGAGCAGAGGAGCTAGTGTAGTGTACAGGAGCGAGATGCCCGTCACTACTGAAGGGTCACTTGGGTACTGTCGTTCCCCCTGTATTTATGGGGAAGTTGGTATAGAATATCTTATAATGTCATGCTATGTATTTTCCTGTTACTGTGAAACGTGCATTTTGCAGGCCGGCTAGGGTGTCATTCCAGCTCTGAGTCACTAGAGGGAGCTAGGGAACCCTAGGTTATATAAGGCCCAGTCAGGAAGTAGTAGCAGGCTGAGGAGACAGACAGTGGGAAGCAGAGGTCAGAAATGATCCTGTGTCTGAGAGAAAGCAAGGCTATGGGCCTGTGAGAGCATAGCAGGCCTGAAGCCTGTCGGCTAGGAGAGGGTAGTAAAGGCCCTGTAACCGGGTTCCGGATCCAAGGAAAAGGTTCCCCTCCTGAGTCACCATCCGTTCAGCTGAAGCAGCATAAGTGAGCCACAAGCCAAGACACAGATTACCACAGAGGCCGATCAGATAAAGCGAGAGGTACTCAAGATAACAGAGGAGGTACGAGATAAGGACAGCTTCAAGGGTACGCCAGATAAAGGGCATTAGACCTTGGAGAGAAAGTCACATGTAGCAGGACCAGTCAGGAATAGTGAGCAATCCGCCTGTACTGCATCTCCTGAAATCAACACTCTGTATAATTCATCGCTAAGACCGGCCTTTCTGTATTCTCAAGAACCACCTGTATTTTATGAAAACCAACCGTCTTTTATGGAACTGTGCACTTCCTGTGTCCATGTATTATCCTGACTGATATTCAGTAAAAGTTCCAGTTTTTGTTGGCTATCTTGTGCTTGCTTCATTTGTTCACCATACTTTACACGGCGTGTCACCGTTTAATTGACACTGGCGTCACGAACTCTTTAACTACCTGCCTGTTCCAGTGTTTGCCCCAATTGAAGACGACAGTGGATCCCAGGTTAGTGGTCAATCTGCACTACAAAGCCCAGCACACACTACTGACCCCCTGGGACACTGCATCGCTCTTTTTGGCGTCACGAACAGGATACGCATGCTTCTACGGTGCAGAGAAGTGTGAACTGTGTGCTTTAACCATTCCAGCACCGTATTACAAAGACTGTAAACCTTTATTCCTAACTTGTGGATTACAATTGCGCCTGGGAGGAATCAAAGACGCTATACTGTGTTGCGCTACCCCCAGAGAGAAAATCGCATTTGTGGACTGTGTTTTACTGGACTTTTCATCATCCTGCTTGCTGTCAGTGAATTGCAGCATCAGGACATCTAAAATGGCCGCCCGCGCCATGAGGCTTTTTACTGCGCCATCAGGATGTGCAGAGGCGCGAAAAATTGGCGCCGAAACCTTCCAAGAGGAAGGAGGAGACGACTGCCCTGGAGCGCCGCCCACCTTGAGGAGTGGCGAAGCGGCTAACTACTTTGAAAAGTTGCGCCTGGGAGGCGGGGCTCCGATGGAGATAGACTGGCCCAGTGCGTGGGAGGAGTCAGAAGTGATGCAGCAATCCGGAAGAGAAGAGATGGCGTGCGCTGCAGAGAGAGAGGCTGAGACCACGTGCGAGTGGGGCGCCACTCCACCGGACTTTCCGGAGTTGGGGCCGTGGGATCCTCTAGCCTGGACGGCGACCCCCTGGGCCCAGGCCATGGATCTAAGCATCGCCCGACCTGAGTCCCCACCGATCCGTCGCCGGCATGCAGAATGGCCGGCTATTATGGAGGAGCTGAGAGCCGCGGTGGCGACAAAGAACACCAGCCGGAAGAAGCGGTTCGAGGAGATGGCTAAGTCCATACAGGGAGACTCCTTTCCGGGTAAGCCCCAGCTAGAAAGGCGCCGCGGGATCGTGGTGTCCTTTGACAAGGAAAAAGGCTATGGGTTTATCCAGGAGTTGGGGACTGGCCGGGACTTTTATGTCAACCGGCGATCGGTAAAAAGGCATTACCTCCCAGAACATCTCCACAATCTCACCATAGGGGAAATAGTGGAATACACTCCCGCTGAAAGTTTAAGAGGCCCCTACGCCACCGCAGTGACTCGCCCGAAGGCGCCGGCTGAGAACTGGGACTCGGCGAAAGAAAGGTCAGAGCCAGTTGCGATAGAGAGAGCGCATGTGGACAAGGGCAGGACCACCCATCTGCAAAATCAGGCATACCTCAATACAGATGTCTTCTGGGAGCCGATCGTGCTGCAGGGCCTGGAGGAGCGGTATCCCCCTCCGGCTGCAGTGAAACGAGAGGAAGAGCAGGAGCGGCATGACAGCTACCGGAGAGCCGAGGAAAGTGCTGAGGCCCGGCGCCAAGCAGCCGCTGCCATCGTTCCCCCAGCGGCCGGACCCCCTGAACCTCCGGTGAATCCGACCACCTGTACCGAGGCAGAACTAAGGGCCCTGAGAAAGAGGGTGTATTGGGTGGCGGACCTCGGTATCGCAGGAGGCATAAGATGGTTTCCATTCCCGAGGACGGAAGCCGAAATGGAGGCCGTAAAGGACAAGCCTCCCCCTCTGAAGATTGTAAGAGGTGACGGTTTTCAAATGTGGCCGGCCTTGCCAGAACAATTGTTGCAAGTCCAGTACGTTGACTCTGTATCAGGAGAAGGGGACGACGTCGACTCTTCATCAAAAGAGGGATACGACATTGAATCTTTATCTGAAGAAGACTATGATACGCATCTGTGAGTACTTTTGCCCTCTTGTTCCTTTCCTTAATGGCCGTTTGTCCCTCCAGTTTGGCAGAGCTGGTTAAGCTCGCTGCCAGTTACCCACGGCCGGTGGCATTCTAATTCTATAACGTGCCACTGCGTACCAAGGCTTCCAGCTGCCTCTGTTTTGTTTGGGACATCCGGTTTGCTGCTGAATTCCCGGTTGTGCCTTGAAGTTTTGCACAAATTTACCCCTTTTACCCCCATTTCAGGTTGAAAAGACATTTTTATGTCAGCACTATTTTAAAGGGTAAGCAGGACTTGCCAGGATAACAAGGCCCTGGTATTGTCAGAGTCCTGTATTGTCATTTTATATATGTGCTGCTGACAGTATTTAATAACCGGTTTTCTTATTCAAGTATATGTGCCCAGAGATGGACTTCCTATGTGCAAGCCTCTGAGATGTTAATATTGCTATGGACTTATTTATTGTCATGGACTATCCTGGTTCTTTAAACATCTCGCTGTGCCAGGTCAGCGCCCCCGTTCCACTCACTATCCTGTGAAAAAGAGAACGACGCCCCTTGTCACCAGACTTCGCCATTTCCAATTGGGTCTGATAAGAGTGTAATTGACATATATGTATGTATGCATGTGTCTTCCTCTATTGCAGGTCATGATTCCAGTTGGACGGGCCCTGATGGAGTACGAGGTCGTACTCAGCTTAAAGCAGCGGGGTATGTAGTGTACAGGAGCGAGATGCCCGTCACTACTGAAGGGTCACTTGGGTACTGTCGTTCCCCCTGTATTTATGGGGAAGTTGGTATAGAATATCTTATAATGTCATGCTATGTATTTTCCTGTTACTGTGAAACGTGCATTTTGCAGGCCGGCTAGGGTGTCATTCCAGCTCTGAGTCACTAGAGGGAGCTAGGGAACCCTAGGTTATATAAGGCCCAGTCAGGAAGTAGTAGCAGGCTGAGGAGACAGACAGTGGGAAGCAGAGGTCAGAAATGATCCTGTGTCTGAGAGAAAGCAAGGCTATGGGCCTGTGAGAGCATAGCAGGCCTGAAGCCTGTCGGCTAGGAGAGGGTAGTAAAGGCCCTGTAACCGGGTTCCGGATCCAAGGAAAAGGTTCCCCTCCTGAGTCACCATCCGTTCAGCTGAAGCAGCATAAGTGAGCCACAAGCCAAGACACAGATTACCACAGAGGCCGATCAGATAAAGCGAGAGGTACTCAAGATAGCAGAGGAGGTACGAGATAAGGACAGCTTCAAGGGTACGCCAGATAAAGGGCATTAGACCTTGGAGAGAAAGTCACATGTAGCAGGACCAGTCAGGAATAGTGAGCAATCCGCCTGTACTGCATCTCCTGAAATCAACACTCTGTATAATTCATCGCTAAGACCGGCCTTTCTGTATTCTCAAGAACCACCTGTATTTTTATGAAAACCAACCGTCTTTTATGGAACTGTGCACTTCCTGTGTCCATGTATTATCCTGACTGATATTCAGTAAAAGTTCCAGTTTTTGTTGGCTATCTTGTGCTTGCTTCATTTGTTCACCATACTTTACACGGCGTGTCACCGTTTAATTGACACTGGCGTCACGAACTCTTTAACTACCTGCCTGTTCCAGTGTTTGCCCCAATTGAAGACGACAGTGGATCCCAGGTTAGTGGTCAATCTGCACTACAAAGCCCAGCACACACTACTGACCCCCTGGGACACTGCACTAGGGTGCACAGAGATGGTAGGGCCTGCCATTAGTATTCTTAAACCCAAATATGTATATTTTTGTAAAATGTTTGTCATAAACACAGCAGTGAATTAGGGAAAGAAATGTATATTTTTAATCAGAAGTGTCATGCTGACAAAAACTATGGGGCGGATTTCAGAAGGTACAGCATCTGCAAACACAGAATCCAGGACTGAAGCAGTACATGGAGATACACTGGCAGCAGATCACCGCTGCTACTTGCCCTGTAATGTAGCTGGAGGCAGACAATGACAGAGGTGGGCAGGGAGAGCAGAGCTTGCTGAGCACATAGCCTGGGGTCGCTCGTTGTGGTGAGTAGGTGAACAATTGCGATCCGCAACCGCTGTTACATATAGTAAATTATCTGTAAAAGGGCTAGTGGTTTAGCGGTGTTACATTATCATTAGCCCTTTCTTCTGTTCGTTTGTTGATCCACAAGATCCACATGGAAAGTTGTAAGAAGCCTGATCTGGCTGCCGACCATACCTGAGAACTGCACTAAAGAGGGACTCAAATGTACAAATGAGACTGTCTTTCTATGACTTGTGAGGTGTTGCATGTGATTTTAATAGGTACTTATTGTTTTATAGAGATAATATTTAATCTTCTACTAAGTATTGACATTTGTATCATTTGTATTAACCATAATATGGGATCACTAAAGGAGAAGCAATTTGGCGTTGCGCAATTAGTTAGACACAGAAGTACAATTGTGTCTAAAACTATGGCTGCCATTATCCAAATATAAGACATATATGCTGGAGTGGGATGATGTAATAACCTGACTATAAACTTCACCATAATCAATTCTGATATTCCTGGTCTATGTAAATATATTTCTGCTTTGATCATCACAAAATTCCAATAGTCTCTGTTACAATACGCTAAAAAAATGAATTTATAAAATAGAACTGAATGGAACCAGAGCCAGAAAATTTTTATTTCTTACAGTGGTATATGTCTCTATATGAAATATGGAGCTATTCAAGATCCAGACACTGTTGCAATAACACCTTTTGATGTCTTATACAGCCGCCTGAAAAGCTCCTATTCAGGAAAGCAGAATAAAGGCACATGTACACAAGCACATTACAGCTCCTATACCCAAGTTGTATGGAGCCATATCCCAGCCCAAAGTTTTTTTCTGTCTGATTCTATGTGAACCCTAAAAAAAAAAAAATAATAATTGCCATGCTTCATCAGGCACCATATTATGGTACTATTCTTCATAAACCATGGAATATCTATGACTACCACTGCCCTGGAGGTTGTAAATGGAGCATTTATGTTATGGAATTACTATTACAAAAAAAAAATCTAATACTTTATAGTCCCCCTACTGCAGATATTTACTGTCAAGAATATGCATCAAATAGAAATACATCCAAGTCAGCAGCATTGACCTCATAAAATGCTTCATTTAGAGGTTCTTGACAGAGTTGACCAGTTGTCATGCAATGTGAGCTACTTTAAAGTGTATCTTCAGTAAACAATAAAAGCTTCAAGTTCAGCTGTTTCTGCTACAGACCTATTTCTAACTAATTTACCAACCAAAAGTTGTAACTGATTGCCTGTTCGAGATACAATGGCACTGTACTGACTGTTCCTACAAGCTAAGTAACTCACATTACACTCCTTTGTCTCCACTGTTAAAGGGGTTGTCCGGGTTCAGAGCTGAACCTGGACATATCCCCCTTTTTACCCCTCCAGGCCCTCTGATATGAGCATATGAGCATTTCATGCTCTGATGCTCTCCTTTGCCCTGCGCTCAAGGGCTTTTTTGTTTATGTTTTTAACACTACTAGGCGGAGGCTTGTGCTCAGCAGTGTTACCGGTTCATCAGTTCTGATAGGCGGACTTTAGCACCCGTTTTACAGGCTAGGGCAGTGCCAAAGCCTGCCCATTAGTGCCGGTGACATCACCGGGCTCACTGCTAGGCGGACGCATCTGCCTAGCAGTTCCTATGGAAAGTCTGGTACGCCACCGGATCTCCTATAAAAGCCTTTGCCCTGCACGACTTTGCGCAGGGCAAAGGAGAGCATTGGAGCATTTAGATATCTTTCAGAAAATAGAAAGCAAATGGCTGCAGCAATCCAAGACTCCTCCTATTCTGACATGTATGGAGTGTGCAAGTAAATGCTATCAAATACCACATAGAATACATTTGCAATTCTAGATTTAAAAATGAGTGTAAAATAAAAATATTAAAGACCCCTTTAGTATGTAACCCAATGGAGCTAACTCTAATGGTGGAGGATGTCAAGTCTTTAAAGACGTTTTACACAGTAGCCATCCACTGCCAGTGTCTGTGATTGGACGCAGTGGTCAACTAACCAAATTCTCCCTATCCCGATGAGATCACAGGTGCTGTTTGGTTGCAATGTAGGCTTGTGAAGTCTTCCATGCCTGCCATAGTAAAGCACTTCATATTGAGCACTACCTTAAGTAGGGCTGACTAGGAGCACAACATTTTCCCCTATAGACTGCAATGGTAAACCATTACAGTCTAGGGTAGAAGTGATCTAATGATCATATCATTTAAAGCTCAAATCAATCAATTTTTTCCCATTTTACATATAAAATAACTAAACAATAAATAAAAAACTTCATTGATATTGCCGTGTCCAAAAATGCCAGAGCTATTAAAATATTAAAATATCCCATATGGTGAGTGCCATAACAGAGAGAAAAAAACTAAATTGCTACCAAAAAAAATCGAACATGAAGAGATCAAGAATAGGGATGTCTGTGACACGGACCCGAACCCGAACATTTTAGTAAAAGTCCGGGTTCGGGTTCGGTGTTCGTCGCTTTCTTGGCGCTTTTTGAAAGGCTGCAAACCAGCCAATCAACAAGAGTCATACTACTTGCCCCAAGAGGCCGTCACAGCCATGCAAGACTATTGGCATGGCTGTGATTAGCCAGTGCAGCATGTGACCCAGCCTCTATTTAAGCTGGAGTCACGTAGCGCCGCACGTCACTCTGCTCTGATCAGTGTAGGGAGAGGTTGCAGCTGCGACGTTAGGGCGAGATTAGGCAGTGATTAACTCCTCCAAAAGACTTCATTCAGTGATCGATCTGCAGCTGTGGATCATTGAACTGCTGCTATTCAATTGCTCACTGTTTTTAGGCTGCCCAGAGCGTT